>NC_045593.1:0-300000 GCF_009819795.1 Aythya fuligula
CCATTTCCAGTGTTAGCATTTAAGATCTAGAAATCACTATTTCCTCCCTCTACAAAACAAAGGAAAAGCAAAAGGCAAATAAAGCCCCTCTTTCCTTTCACCATCACTATAAGAACATCTACTGCATCCTGTTGCACAGGAAAGCTCACCCATGAAACTTAATTTTCAAATTCCAAGCACGCACAACATGTTTTGTGACAGAAGGCAGAAATTTCATTCTTTTCCTTCGGAATCTAGGGAAGGACGACTGACCCAAGAAACGATGCAAAGTCTACTTCCTCTCCCACACCGAGGACAGAAACACTACACTTAGGTGAATTAAATAGCTGTACCAGAATATTAATAAATAATTGTGTCCATTTACCTTCATCCTGCCCCACGATATCCCTGCGTGTTTTCAGAAGATTGGTTCTCATTCCGGTTAGCTGATCTAGAAGACTGTGACAAGACATATCATATGCATTTCTGAATGCCCGTGGCTTCAAATCCTAGTTTTATAATAAAACAAGTAACTTTCAGTTAACCCGCGAGTTCTCACGCACAAAGAAATTGCTCTGTGGGCTGTACTACCGTTAACTACTAAAAAAAAAACAAAACAAAACAAAAAATTCCAAAACAACTTCAGACATTCTGAACGTATTCTGAAACAACTTTCTTTCCATCTCTCTGGAAAGAGCTTTCCTCCTATCTGTGACAAAGGAAAAAAAAAAAAAAAAAAAAGTTGTGATCGCGGGAGTCGTTACACAAAGCCACACTCTGTGAATTCACTACTACAGTTAAGATCATTTTTAGTCAAAAATACCTCGGCAGCAATGCTATCACTGCAAACATAGCGTTGCCAAAAAAAAAAAAAAAATTCAACTCAAGATATAGGAGAGGGCGAGCTAAAAGCACAAATAACATGACCGATGGAGGCTGCAACAACCACCTGGTAGATGGTTGTCCACAGCCCTCGGATTGCATGGTCGTCTTTCCTGACAAACGAATACTGGAAGAACAGAAAAGATACACCGTGTGTCCGCAAAAGCCTTCGGGGAGACTACTGAAAGGAAAACCAAACCAAAAAATAAGGAACAGCAAGTGGCGTATACGTCGTTTTGTTAACAGAGCACCACTAATGTACCAGGAATTTCCACATTCTTCGCCCCTCCTCTACCTTGAAAATGTCACCCAATTCTGTCAGTGTCTTCACCATCAGCATTTATTTATTTATTTCGTTTTTCACGTGGACATCCGAGGAAAACATTTCGAGTCCCTGTCATCGAGGAAGAAGAGGGGGGGGGGGGGAGGGGGGGGGGGAAAAAAAAGAGAGATGAGGGGGGAAGAAGCACTGCCATTCCTTTCCTCGGTAACGCGAGCAAAAAGCTCAGGCGCTCAGCAACAACGTGCTTTGAAAGATAAAACACAGAAGAAACTGCACGTTATTTAGTCTCAGCTACAGAGTCACGTGTATTTGTACCTGCTCATTTATTCATCTGCCAGTGTATTTTAGTACAAACGCTACAGAACATAGAAACCGCAAGGTTACTACTACCTTTTGTGACCGACGCGATCTTTGGCAGGAACAGCTATCGAAAAAGAACCAACAAAATCCCCTTCGTCGACAGCCATCCGAACCTTTATCGTCTAACAGCAGTCCTACAAACATCCCCTGGGATGCTCAACTCCTGAAACTTTCTGTTCAACTTGAGGCAGAACAAGCCCTTACCCTGGGCACCTTCACCCAGCTCTCCACTGCTAGCAGAGTAGCACCCTGATACTGTCCAGGACGCGCTGCAGCAGCCTACTCGCTTACGCGTATTTACTGCAGCCTGGTTCGAGACGCGCACAGAGGGACCCACGAAAAATCCACCCTTTCCTTCAGGGAAGTAAATACATACATACATACGGACGACACGGTAAGGAAGAAAAGCTGAACACACAGCATGCGGTCCTTTACCGTGGGGCAGATCCAGCATCAGCACGAGGAGCTTTGGGGCACGTGAGCGATCATCTACACCGGCCATCGCGACAAGCCAAACTCACGCACACAAGCCTCGACCTAAAAACACAGAACACACTAAGTTCCTTTATAGCTTATGGAAGTAACAACCAGCATCTTAGATGCAGTTGGATAGTTGGATTGCATCAGCTTAGGGACTGCCTCCTTCAAAACGCACAGGGGGGTGGGGAAACCAGTCTTGGAAACCTGTTGCCTAACAGGAAGGAGACTGTTGTCTTCTCCTCCATAGGTGACGTTCTTCCAAGCATCGTCCTGCTCCTGGATTTTACCAGCCGCGACGGGATGGTCCTACCGGCGTGAGTCGGGAACGCTTCCCACGGGGTTTCTGTGACACTGAAGTAAGTTTTCCGCAGGTACAAGTAACGCAGCACGAGACGGCAAGGAAGCTAAGGCACCGTCTGCAGCACAGCACGTGTGCGATATTGGGCCTGAGGGGACCAGTCAAAGCCTGCAGTAATCGCTGAACAGGTGGGCAAGCAGGGAGCCCTACGGGAAACAAAGCTCACGTTCTGCAAAGCTCTTTTCCCGTCAAGAAGACGGCCTTTTCTATTCAGCGCATTTACTGAACTTTAGGCTACTTCCCATTCGCTTTGGCAAGTTAGCCTTTGCGTAAGCCAAGAGGTTTTAAACTGCCAAGCACCACTGATGGTTCTTGTTCTCCAACAACAGGGAATTTCAATCAGGGCACTCGTTAACAGGAAAGCCTGGCTCTGTTTCACACAAATCACGTACCTAAACCACGGAGACAGGAGTCTGCAGGAAGAACTCTTTAAAAGGTGAACTTAAAGAGAAGGATACTACTCATTTTTCCACAACTTCTGCAAGGACTGCGGCAAAAAAAGGCTGAACCAGGGACGTCTCTATCATCATCCCCTCTAGAATTCAGCAACTCCATACAGTTATGGGGCAAATACCACAGCCGCAGCGCAAGACAAACAAAGACCTCGAAGGTCACGTTTCTGCCTGCGTACCGAGTTCCGCTGGGAAGACCCCCCACCTCTGGAAAGACCCCCAGCCGCTCAACTCCCAAGCAACGTTGCCACGGCCAGTGCTTACGCAGAGTTTTGCTCTCTCTCGCTGCTCAGTACAGGCCCAAGGCCTCCTTTATTGCACACAGTTCAAGCAAAACTCTTGGGACATAACCAATAGACAGACAGACAGACAGAAATTGCCTCTCACGTCTGTCCTCACTGACCGCAACCAGCGTCCTGGAAAGCCCCGCAAGCACCGGTCTATTCCTAGGACAACTCCGAAAGCTGAGGCGGGACAAAGTTTAGCCTCTCGTACCAAAGACTGAGCAACAGACAGAGCCTGACAGGCCAGTTCATTCTAGGTCTAAGAGGCTACTACGACTCGGCAGGCACTACGTGCCTTCCTTCCCTTTGCGCTTCCCAGCGCCGAGCAGCTCGCGCTTCCGCAAATTCAATGAAGCCTTGGAGCCGGGGCTGCAGGAAGCTTACGAGCACGCCTTGATTCCACCCCGAGGTCGCTGCGACTTACCTGGGCAGTCGGGACGGACGGGCTGCTCTCTCTCCTGAGAACCCTGCGACCGCAGCACGCCAGCTGCGGCTTTCCTCGCTTTACCCGGTGCGCCACCTTCGCTCGGCAACAAACCCCGCAGGGGTCCTAGCGGCGGGGAGCTGCTTCTGCCCCGGTGAACCGCAGCACAAGGAGAGAGCCGGCTGTCAGGACGCAGGGAGAGGAAAGCCTCCGAGGCGCGGCGCGGCGCGGCGCAGCCCAACGATCAAGCGCAGCGAGGACCCGCGCCCGGCCTCAACACCCCCCCGCCCCTCCCGGCCCGACGCTCCGAGGAGGCACCCCCGGAGGCTCTCGCTCGCCTCACCGCCGGCAACCGCGCTCGCCGCCAGCGGCAACCTGCGCCTCCCGGCGCGCACGGCCCGGCCCCGGCCCGGCCCCGGCCCGGCCGCGCAGCCCGGAGCCCACGTGGCCGCCCGGCAGCGCAGAACTACAGCTCCCAGCATGCCTCGGGACGGAGCACTCCAGCCAATCCAGAGGGGCGTCGGCCACGCGCACGCAACGGCACCTCCTCCTGCTGCCCTCTCTGCCCCCCCCCGCCGCCGCAGCCGCAGCCGCCCCCCTCTCCCCTGTCCCCTCTCCCCCAGCCCCTCTCGTGCTCCGAGCATCTCCAGCATTTCAGGAACTGGAACCCTGGAACCGCTGACGTCTGGCACGTGTCAGAAACGTGGCAGGAGACGTACTCTGCTGTCGCAAGGCACTTGCAAAGCCGGCCCGACAGCTGAAGCAGACTCACACAGTCCACCGAGCAACTCGGGGCCCCTGTTATAAATTAGACCACACAATTTACTGGTCTATTGAAATTATTTTATTAATCAAGTAAGCAGACACAAGCAAAACAGCGCTGGGCGGCTGGGGAGTCTCCGCTCCACCACAGCACGCACCTTCCCTTTCCAGGGTAGCTATTTTATAGCAGTCGAGTTCCAGCTTATCGAGACCTATTGAACTGGCTGAGGCTGCGCAGTTTATTGTTGAGAGGGGGGGTCGTTGTTCCTCTGCTGGTGTTCACACGTTGTGCTCGTATTCAGGTGGGGGTAATGAAGCGGCAGACAGGATGTCTGGTTTCACTCAAGGATGTGTATCCAATACTCCCTCCTGTTATCTGCTTGCTTTAATCCTCCCCTTTACCAAGGCCGTTAATTTGTACAACCTTATCTCTTCAGCAGTTTCTCCAAATTCCTCAAAGACAATGAACAAACCCCCCACTAATTTATCACAATCCCTCCTTTTTCTTTTTCTAACATATTTTGTTCATTGAATTTTTGCAATATTTGCTTGCTGAGCATTAAAGTTTCTGTGTCTTCCTTCTCCTGCTCAAGAAATTCATACTCAGCTACGCACGAGCATAAGATGAGCTGCCTCTAATCGGCTTTTCACAATTGCGATTACTCGATTGAATATACATGGTCCAAAAGTCAGTGCTAATATTAATAACAACAAGGGCCCCGCTATGGTTGATAGCAGGGTAGTAAGCCAAGGTGAGTAATTAAACCAGGATTCATACCAATTCTGACGAGCTTCATTTTCCTTTTTGCGTTTTTCTAATCCTTCCCTCAATTTAGTCATTGTATCTCTTACCACCCCAGTATGATCTGCATATACACAACATTCTTCACGTAGGGCTGCACACAGTCCTCCTTGTTGTAAGAAAATCAAATCCAACCCTCTACGGTTTTGGAGTACCACTTCGGATAATGACCTAACCGATTTTTCCAGAGCTGTTATTGATTGCTCTATACGGGCCAGATCCTCATCTACGGCAATGCGTAGAGAAGTAAATTCCTGGCTTTGTTTTATCAGGGAAGCAATTCCAGTTCCTGCACCTGCAGCCCCAAGGGCCATTAAAGTGGCTAAGGTGACAGCTGTAATAGGCTCCCTCTTTACCAGATGGTATTCAGCCACTGTGTGATAGGTATACATATACTCTTCAGTGTGGTATAGAATCCTTGGTATAATGACCACCTGTACACAAAAATCATGAGATATGCTAAACAATTTTAAAGATAGGCAAGGAGTGACTCCCAACAATGAACATACCCACCTAGTATTATTTGCAGGAATTAACCATTTGTGTGTTTGGTCCATTTTTTCAGTGGCATGGCATAGATCATTTTTATCTCTTGGAACTGTGCCGATACATCTACCTTTTCCTGTAACTTGAGTCAGAGTTATCCCGATTTCCTGACCCCAACTGCACTTGGAAGGATTTGACTCATTTGAATATTCAGGCCTCCCCATATCTCCTATAGCTTCATAATATGGGGGCTTAACGCTTACACATAGCCAGCATCCTTCAGTTATCTCAGGATTAGTTTGATTTAGTACCTGGAAACTAGCATTTATAACTTTCCACATACTACTCTCGGGTACAACCCCTTTCCTTTTTACAATGCTAGGAAGCAGTGTGGGAAAGGATAACTTTGTCGTCTTATTAGAAAACACTGTAGTAGGTTGTGCAGTCCCAGGTATCTTTACAGTCTGGGCAACCAAACCTTCCCCTAATAACTCTTTATTAGGCCCTACTACCTTGGATATCTCGGGTTTTTCCTTCTTTATTAATATGAGTCCTCCCCTGTCAGTTCCGTGTTCGTAAAATCTGACATTTTTCCTAGTACCCAGCTAGTATCGTCCGAGTTTGTTATATTTATATATAGAACCTTGCAAATTTCTTTATTTCCGTGGAAGGTTCCTGTATACCCTATACCATGCCCTCACCACCTGTAACGGGGATCCAATTGTCGGTTACAACTTTGCAGCCCATATCCCACTTGTAAGAATTTATCCCGACCAGCCCCAAGTGTGCAGTCTGTAGCAATGGTTTCACACCCCCGGTATGCACAATAATACACGTTCAGGCATTTACAGTACCCCCTTCCCAGGTTAGAACTTGGGCAGAAATAAAATCCCACATATTCCCAGCATCGGGGCCTCGAGCCCCCCCCGATGTTATCTGGGTTGCAATAACCTGTTGATCTTCGAATCGACTTAAAGTCCATTTAAAAGGTTGGTGGGGGTGGTGTTGAGTCGCTATGCAGGATGAAATCACTGCGAGAACCCCCAAATACCGATAGGAATGGCTGAGGCCCATGTCTTTCCCCACTTATTCACTCCTCTGCCTCACTCGTCAGTTGGGTTGCAGCCAACTACGAGGTTTTAGTTCTTCTCGGCAGCAGTAGTGTTCTTCAGGGGAGAGCCTCTACCTTAACCCACGGTACCTATCGAGTTCGTCACAATGTGAGCTTCAGGTCTTTGTTTCCTGGAGCGATCTCCCACATCTTGTCACAGGTGGGTCCTTTAACACGGCTGGCATGTGTCCATCCTTTCTCCGCAGTCCAAACGGCTGTTTCTGTAGTAAGCAAAACAACATAGGGGCCTTCCCCATCGTGGTGTTAAAAAGAGTCTCTTTCAAAGTCTTCATTAGAATTGAGGGTGATCAAGTGGCAATTCCAAGTCATAGGGCATACTATATAGCATTTCAAAAGGAGAAATTCCTACATCAGTTCCGGGCTGCATCCATATGTTTAACAGTGCAAGGGGGAAGCATTTTACCCAAGAAGCCTTAATTTCCAGCATAAGTTTTGTTAGTTGTTTCTTAATTTCACCATTCATTCGCTCTACCTTTCCAGAAAAGGAGGGGTGCCAGGGGCTGTGAAAATCCCACTCAATCTCTAAGGCCTGCTTTAATCCTTGCAGTAAAACTTTACACTCATTCAGTCACATGGTCAATTAGGACAAACAAGTAACTCAGTAAAGTCTACCTGTATACTTTGGAAAGGTCAAAGCCCTGGCTCCCGTCCCCCTCTAGATAGGTTACAGAAGACCTTTTTTATTTACCTTTTGACATATGGTACATCCTCTGCATGTGTGCTTCCCTGAAGTATATATTCCTACACAGACATGCTTTCTTAGAACAACATCACACATTGCTTGCACCTCCCAATGACTCTTCTGATGTAAAACAGTTAATATTTGCCTCATTATCACTTTATTCAGCATTTCTCTCCCATTGGGGAGTATCCATTTTCCTTAAAATGATCCACATATTTGTAATATTAATACCTCCTTGGGAGGTTGTAATTGCTCCAAAACCTTTTTTAGAATTTACCCAAATAGATAGGTGGCCCTGTAAACCCCTGAGGTAAAATTGTCCACCTATATTGTTGCTTCCACCCCCATTTCAGAGTCTTTCCAGTCAGAGGTGAATATACGTTTGCTCTCAGGGCCTGAGAGCACTTCATTAATAACACTGTTATTCCAGTCTAACAATTTACTATTTGAATGCCCAATTTAATCATCAAATCCCTTCCCAACAAGTTAGTTTCCGCCTTGGATACATACAATAATTGCCCCGTGATCATTTTATCCCCTGGTCTCAGCTTAGTATTCCCCAAAAGTGGCACTGTTATCCCAGTACCTTCTACCCCCATCACATTTAGGGTTTCATTAGATAATTTAATCCCTGAAGCTTTACAAGTCAGTAATGACTTAGCTGCCCCAGTGTATTGGGTTTGCTGGCAAGGTTCGGGGGGGGGGTGTGTGTGTGGGGGAGTGGGAAACTGCAGTGGCAGCCCCCGTGAGAAAAACCCAGAAACCTCCCCGTGGTAGGTAAGGGACAATTTCATCTGGCCCCAAAGAGGACCACTGCTGCCCAGAGCCAAGCCATGAGCAACACAGTCCGTGCCTCTGTGACAGCACATCCACGAAAACAAACAGACAAAGAAACGAACAAAACCCTGCTGCTCAACAGCAGTTGGGAGAGCGAGAAACCCCCCCGCAGACACCAAAGTCAGTGCAGAAGGAGGGGCAGGAGGCGCTCCAGGCGCTGGAGCTGAAGCCCCCCTGCGGCTGCTGGAGAGGCCCCTGGTGGAGCAGGCTGTTCCCCCCCTCCCCGATGCTTGGGAAACTGAACAAACATCACAGCAAATATGCAAATATACCAAAACTTCTAGACTGTTACTTAGATAATGCCTACATCACCTTTCCCTGCTCATTCAATTTCAAACAGCTCTGTTAAATACTACATGCCACACCTTTAACACCTTCAGCAACCCTTTTAACACTTCCTTTATCTTTCTCAAGCCCGTACTTTTCTAATACCAACACCAAAGGCTCAGTCAGAGTCCAACTTAATTCCATACCTTTTCCCTCCAAGATACTGAAACAACATATCAATCAATATACCATATTTCATCCCATTTTCCTTCTTTCCACAAAAACAACATTAACTGTAATATGGTGTTATAATTAATAGTTCCATTTAGGGGCCACTCCGCTCCATCCTCTAGTTTATAAAGTGGCCACCATTGATTACAATATTTGATAAGAGTTCTTTACTTTCTGTACCCTCTCACCCCACTATATCCCTCCAATGTGTTAGTATACACCCTAGGGGGCTTTTCCTCGGGGTTTCTTTGCTTTGAACATTTCCTATTGTTATCTACAGTGGTTAATATTCCACTGTTTTCCTAGAAGCTCTTTACTAGTCAATCCCAATCCCTCCAAAATTCACAATATATAGATACACAAATAAAATCAAACCACTGTAAATTAACTGCCTGTTGACAATTACACTGAGGACATTTAAACCTGATGAGCCAATAATATGCCTGGGCAAATTTTGTTCCCTTAGACATACACCTCAATGGCAGTTCTTATATTTACATATTTACATATTAACATATGAATAAAAGAATACTTTAACAAAAATGCCCGGGCTTTTATATATACAATATACAATGTACAGTTATTATTCCAGTTAGAATTATTCCTCAACACTTGCAAACACTATGCCAGTTGCCATTAAAGCTTGCTTACCGTCCTCCTGTCCTTTTCTTAAAATCTCGGACATCCCCGGAGTTAATGGGGATGGCCACATATTCCATTCCTGGCTGGGGTCCGCCCAATTACTATTTCTCGTAGGGGATATAATCCCTCCCTTAAAGCAGATTTCTGATTTCTTGCCCTGCTTCTGGTTACCGGCCCCTGTGTTTCATGATCCGATTCAAATTCTCCTGGATTAGCTAATTCGGGGAGTCCATTAAGGACAGGAGCCGTTGGTGCGGGTGGTGGAATATAGGGCGGGGGTGGTGTCGGGACTTCTAAGTCCTTTCTCTTTTTATCCCGCCCTCCTTTTTCTTTTAGAGGATATAGATGCATCCTCATATCTGAATTTATCCAGAGGTGCGCATACTCACTTTCTTCTAGACTAAAGGGTTCCTTTGAGTTTACATAAATATTGAGGCCTGACAAACCCAATCTTCAAAAGACCCAAATACAGGCCAGTAAAGGTGGTCTCCTCGAATCTGTTTACCATCCCAAACTTCAACACAATAATGTATCATTTTTACTTTATTCCTTCCCCGCCTAAAAGGGGAATCCTGCCAATTTTTAATCATTAATCCCGGGGTAACCTAACATCAGACGTTACCCCACCCATGGGACCAGAAGGCTTACTCTTCTTCTGTCCCATCTTCCAGAGTGCCCTCACACGCACACACACACGCTCCCCCTTTTCGTGGCCCAGTCCCTCGCGGGATGTGGGAACCGCACTACCGAGGGGTCCGCTCTCGCTTCGTCCGCAATTGGACGTCTCAGTTGTCACACTCTGGGAAACCCAACCCCAACCGAACGGAACACTGGCCTATACTTACCCACCCCGTGGGTCTTCGTTCGGGCTTCGTGCACAAAGGTTGCCTGGGGTTTACCGGTTTTATTTGCTTGTGTCTAATTTTGGGTTCGTCGGTGAAGGGTTTGAATGAAAGTAGTCCTAGCGAAGGCCGCTGAAATCAGCGGGGCGCCCCCTCCGAAGGTCTTTCAATCAGATTTGCCTTCATCCGAGTCACGGCACCAAATTGTTATAAATTAGACCACACAATTTACTGGTCTATTGAAATTATTTTATTAATCAAGTAAGCAGACACAAGCAAAACAGCGCTGGGCGGCTGGGGAGTCTCCGCTCCACCACAGCACGCACCTTCCCTTTCCAGGGTAGCTATTTTATAGCAGTCGAGTTCCAGCTTATCGAGACCTATTGAACTGGCTGAGGCTGCGCAGTTTATTGTTGAGAGGGGGGGTCGTTGTTCCTCTGCTGGTGTTCACACGTTGTGCTCGTATTCAGGTGGGGGTAATGAAGCGGCAGACAGGATGTCTGGTTTCACTCAAGGATGTGTATCCAATACTCCCTCCTGTTATCTGCTTGCTTTAATCCTCCCCTTTACCAAGGCCGTTAATTTGTACAACCTTATCTCTTCAGCAGTTTCTCCAAATTCCTCAAAGACAATGAACAAACCCCCCACTAATTTATCACAGCCCCCACTGCTGTCCACTCACCCTCATGCTTCGTTCAAGCTTCCGTGCCTACGCCCTGAGCTACAAGAAACAAAGAGAGAAGGTCACATCCACAATGGATACGCAAACAGTGCGGCACATGCAGAGGACTCAAACACAGAGACCAGAGCCAGACAAATAAAAAAAAAAAAACAAACAAACAAGCTGAAGTCCACAAATGCCACAAGGCCATGAATGCATAGCAGCCCCGGCAGGGGTAATGACAGACATACCCTTTGCAGATGAAAAAGGTGACCCTGCTCAGTCTCTTGGTAATACTGCACCAACGCGGTCAAGCCTCTTGTAGCACGTCATCAAGCTGGTTTTAGTCCTCTGGAGAGTTACACAAGTGGGTTGATTCATCTAGAGATTAAAATACAGATCAAACACAGGAGCGTATCATCCCACCATCCCAAAAAAAAAAAGCGAGCCAGCAACCTCTGCTACATATCCCTCTATGAAGTGAATTCCAAGCCCTTAGAATTCCAGAAATCCATAGACTCCAGCCTGCCTAGAGAACCCGGCAACTGACTGAAGGAAAAACAAAGCACTTACCCCCAAAGAGCAGCCCAGACAGAAGGAGCTCTCTGACAGCATACTTGGGGCTCATATACCTTTTGGTCCCACCCAGCACCCAAACCCGATCACCTGGGAAAGGGGAGGGGCAAAGCACATGAAAGTAGAAAGAGGAGGAGCAGCAGCTGTGGTTTATTTACTTATTTATAAGGCTTAGCTCAACAGCATGCAGAGGGCAGACAGGAGAACTGGGGTGTTTCTAGAAGCAACAATCCCCATGCTTTCGCTGCAGCTTTGAATATTGAAAGGACAACACAACCAAGCAAGTAACTGAAGCTTTTTCAGCTCGAATTAGCTCAAACTTTTATTTACGCAGAAAGAAAAATCTAGGAGCAGAACAGATTATACGCCAACAAAATCAATTCCGTTCCACTCGCAGCAAAAATCACTTACTTCAGCAGGCTATCTGAGAACCAAAAGGCTATGCTGATGGGTCAAAACACACTACAGGACACTGGGGCCGGGCCCTCCGCTGCACCCGCTTAAAACCCATCCCTACACTCACCAAGGTGCAACCCCAACCCGAACACAGACGCAGCATTTCAGCCTCAACACAGTTTCCAGAACTGCTGGAAAGCAAGCTTCATCCTCAGCGAGGCGTGCTCAGGCTGCACAGGAGGGGGCTTCGGGCACCTCTTTGCCTACCGAAGAAGACCGCCATCAGCACCTGCTTTGTTCCGATCCTAAAGGCTAACATCACAGCCCACGTCGCCTGGGACACCTCATAAACAGAAGAGAAAGCAGCCATACCGTTTTCAAGCCGTCCCTGCACGTGTCGCTCCTCGATGATCTGCAACCTCTTCTCAAATCCTCAACCGCTTCTGTGGAGAGCCTGCCATGGCACCTGCAAAGCAAGACCCTTCGCAGTCACCTCGTGCTACTTGGCAGTTCTGCTCCAATCCAGCTCACAAACAGCCCGCCCTTCCCGTGCTGCTCTTCAGAGTGCAGCTTGGCCCCTCTGAGCCTGTGCGACACACCTGTGAAACAAAAAGAAAAGCATAGGCTGAAGCAGCATCCAAAGCCACAGCACAGCTGGGACAGTTACTCTCATCTGCTCCCTAACCTCTGCTCCCTCACCTGCCCTCGAGGCAGATGCTTCCATCTGCTCTCTTAGGCCAGCTACAACACCCCTGAAATATAAACAGGATTTTTACTGTACTTTGTGCAGTTAAGTAACTGCAGTGACAACTGCACCCCTAAAGTACCTGCTACATCTGTTCATCGCTCACCTTGCCAAAAGCAGCTCCGGTCAAGTCCCGCGTTGTACACTGTGTTTCAGCTTTAACAAATGAAAACGGTCACAAGATAATCATTCAGCTGCCAGCATTAGCACCCATCCCTCAACAACACAAAGGGACCCCGTTTACAATATTATCATTTCAAAACAGCAGCCCCCATACCTCAGCACACCTCAGAAGTAGACCAAGCCAGTCACCGAGCTGCCTACGGAGCGCTGAACAGTTCCGGAAGGAGCTCTTTCCTGCGACAGGTTCCTCCAAAGGTTTACACTCTACTGGGGACAGGAGAGAAATCAAAATAAAAGTTTCAAAAACCCCTTATCTGTAAGCTTTCAAGATTCCACAGACCTCCTCCTCAAGCACACCGTTCAAGCACTATGCGAGCAGCTGCTCACAAGCAGCTCAACTCTTCCCCCCCACACGCACATCTGACAAACACCACAGAGATGACTGTGCCTGCTGCCCTTCAGTACGTGCGCAGAGGCAGACCAGATGTCTTCGCCAACACAGTCCGGACAATGTATTAGCACACCCATGCACTGCCACGTTAGCTGTCATCACTAACTGCCAGGCAGGACAGCTCCAGACCAAACACATACACACACAGCCACGCCACAAACACTACAAACAAAACACACAACACAAGGCGCAAGAAAAAGTGACCCCCGGAGGGAAGCCCTATGGCAACAGCAAGTCACAACAGGTGCTCTGCACCAGACCCAAGGAGAGACTCAAATGTCACGACACGCGACTGGAAGACACTGCCAGAACTGGGGTGATGGAGGCCTAAAAAGCCTTCCTTCAAGACAAGAGACCAGAAGGATGGGGACTGAAAACCCCATATGATTCAAAGATTGAAGCCGAAATTCCTTTAAGCGGTATATTCTTTATTGCAGCGCTGGATGCACGGGGGGATCTCTCCACCTATCGTGCATACCCAAAGCAGAAAGCAGTCTTGAATTTATACAATCAATCTATCAATATTCTACCGGCGCCTATACATATTCATTGCCTACCCCCGCCTTCCCTCGCTTCTCATGCTAATTAGCCTTTTGGCACCTTGCGCCTGAGTAGAGCCTCCCAAGAACTGTGGGCAGGGGCCTTTGGGACGTGGGCAGGGGTCTTTGGGAGGAAGACCCCGAGTCTTCCTCACATTGTACTTTTCACCTTTGGTCAGGAATCCACTGAGTTGGCATGTTTCTTAATCGCAAGAGCTGGCTGTTGCTAATTCTTCCCTTTGTTGTGTCTTTATAATGAATTCCAACGTCCAGTTTTGAGATTTATAGTCCTTACATTTGTTTCTCTGTCCGTCTGCCGCTTCCTTATCGTGAGTTCCGGTGTCTTGTTTCGAGATATACAGTCCTTGTCTGGGGACTGTCCTTGCCTCCCCAATACCTCCTTAATCACATAAGACGACGCTTAGGAAATCAATTCCCAAGCAAGAGCTCCTGATGCGGCCCAGATGACTTCCACAAGAGCGAGGATGGAAACAGATGCGATCTCAAACCGAATATGACGCACGAGACCTGAAACAGAACTGCACTTCAAGCAGCGACTGCAAGACAAGAAGTGCTCGGATCAGAGCCACGATGACAAAACAAGCACTGAGGCCCTTCAGCACCGCTACCAAGTCGCCTGTCTGGTCAGTCCAGTGTAAAAAGCTAGAAGGATATCAAGACCCGAGAAGCACAGAACAGACATTGCAGAAGCAACACTACAGGACAGACGAACAGAAGGAAACTGTCCTGCCTGGCGCACGCACTCACGCTACAAAATAATCCCGCTGCTTCTATTAGCCTGGTGACCCGGCCACAAGCAGCCTGAACGTGACCCAGCCTGAACCACCCTCGCAGCGGCACCAAGTATTTTCAGCCAGCTGGCTCCACGCTGCTCTGGCTCCCAGCTCCCATTAGCCACCCCAGATATGCAAATACCAGGTGCCCCCCAACTTAGCTCTCAGGTTGCTGCATGGTAAATTCCCTCCGCCTCAAGAAATACACAGGCACTGGTCGTCATCTTAGTCAATTGCCAGGCTCATCATCAGCTGCAAAAACAGAGTACCAGCATTCACTAGCATGCCGGTCATGATGCCCACCTTCTCCACAACGCTGACTACTGCTGATGCAACATACAACTATGCTCACCCGATCCTCTCCAAATCCAAGCTCCAACAGTGCAACCAGTATCATCCACACCACCTGGGAAAACAAAGGGATTAAATGATCGTTGCGTTCACAACACATCACCCAATGGTGGTTTTTTTGTTGTTGTTGTTTTTGTTATTGTTGTTTTTTGTGTGTGTGTTTCCTGTATTTATTTATTTTTTAGTCTGCTTTAGCTCAACGGCATGCAGAGTGCAGACAAGAAAACTGGGGTGTTTCTAGAAGCAACAATCCCCACGCTTTTGCCGTAGCTTTGAATATTAAAAGGACAATACGACCCAGCAAGTAACTGGAACTTTCTTACCTGGAATTAGCTCAAACTTTTCTTCACGTTGAAAGAAAAATCTAGGAGCAGAACAGATTATACACCAACAAAATTGAGTCCATTTCATCCCCAGAAAAAAAATCACATGCTCTCATCCCCTCCTGTACCTCAGCCGCTTGCCTACCCCACGTGGCACACGCTTCCATCTGTTCTCTTTACCCACTTATAGCACCTCTAAAAGGCAAACTGGAATTTTACTCTATTGGCTGTAGGAAAATAACTGCAGTGACAACCGCACCCCAAACTGAGCCAGCAGCCCCTACTAAACATCCCTCTACTACGTGAATTCCAAGCACTTAAAATCCAGAAATCCATAGACTCCAGCCTGCCTAAACAACCCTGCAACGGACAGAAGGAAAAACAAAGCACTGCCCCCAAAAGAGCAGCCCAGGCAGAAGGAGCTCTCTGATGGCATGCCTGGGGCTCATATAGCATTTAGCCCCGCCCAGCACCCAAACCCAATCACCTGGGAAAGGGGAGGGGCAAAGCACATGAAAGTAGGAAGAGAGCAAAAGGAGCAGCTGTGTTTTGTTTTGTTTTCCTTTCCTTTCCTTTGTTTTTTAAAATCTGTTTTATCTCAAAAACATTCAGAGAGCAGACAAGAGACCTGTGGTGTTTCTAGAAGCAAAAATCCCCTTTTGCTTTTGCTGCAGCTTTTAATGTTGAACTGATAACGGCACCAAGCAAGTAACTGAAACTTCTTCAACTGGAATTAGTTTAAACACGCTCACCGTCATCTGCAAACACAGAGAACCAGCATTCACTAGCCCTAACCCTAACCCCAACCCTCACCCTAAACTCTAACCCTAGCCCCAGCCCTAGTCCCTAAACCCAACCCTGGTTCCCGAGAACTTCATTTCCAGGCATGCTCTGGGCGCTCAACATGGCCTCCCGGAGGTCCGGAGTCCCAGAACTACATTGCCCGGCATGCTCCGGGCACCCAACATGGCCTCCCGGAAGTTCGGAGTCCCAGAACTACATCTCCCGGCATGCTCCGGGCAGTCAACACGGCCTACCGGAAGCCTGGTGCCGGAAAACTACACCTACCAGAATTCCCTGGACAGCCAGCACGGCCAATCAGAGGCCGAGTTTTCGAGAACTACATTTAACAGCACTCACTGTAACCCTAGCCCTTCCCGCCCTTACACAAAAAAGCCTCAAGCCCTATCCCTAAACATCCTCGAAACCCCTACGGACCTAACCCAAACTATTTACCACACTAAACCCCTGAAGTCCTATGCCTAAAACCCCTAACCCAATAAATTAAGACGCTCAAATCCCAAACCCGCAAAATTGAGATGCTCAAATCCCAAACCCAAAAAAATAGGACGCTCAAATCCCAAACCCCCTTCCAAAAAAGAAAAAGAAAAATCAAGAAAAAAAAAATCAAACAAAACAAAAACAACAAAAGGGGTAGATCTGGTGGCATCTGCCCTGTAACCCTGCAAAAATCACGAGGGACCTAGAACAACAAAGCAAACGCACAAAGTAACATTGACATCCTATCCATAAACGTGCTATAACAACTAATCACCTCCAAAGAGCTTCAAGCAATAAATGCACATACTACTAGATCGGTTTCCTCTAAAAGATCGTACCAGACCCTGACCCACCAAAAGAACCCTGCATGTAGCTAACAGAAGCATCAACAAAGCACTGACCCCAAAGAGCAGCCCGGGCAGAAGGAGCTCTCTGATGCCGTGCCTGGGGCTCCTATACCATTTGGCCCTGCCCAGCACCCAAACCCAATCACCTGGGAAAGGGGAGGGGGCAAACCACAAGAAAGAGAGCAGGAGCAGCAGCAGCTGTGTTCTTTTATTTATTTATGTATTTGTTTTTTTTGTGCCTATCCCTAGTTTACAGCATGCAGAGTGCAGACAAAAGAACTGGGGTGTTTCTAGAAGCAAAATTTACCGTATTTATGCCTCAGCTTTGAACATAGAAAGGACAATACAACCAAGAAAGTAAATGAAATATTTTCCACGGGAATTAGCTCAAACGTTAGTGTTAGGTCAGAGGTTGGACTCAATGATCTTGAGGTCTCTTCCAACCTAGAAGATCTGTGATTCTGTGTGATTTACATATGAAGAAAAATCTAGGAGCGTAGGAAATTACACATCAAAAAAAACAACGACGTAATAAGCAACGCGCATGCACGGCCCCACGGCCGCCTGCAGTACTCGTTTTCCACCAGCAGGAGGCGGCAGAGGGCGCCCCCGGGCCCCACCGCGCATGCGCCCCCCTCGGCCGCCTGCAGTACTCGTTCTCCACCAGCAGGTGGCGGCAGAGGGCGCCCCCGGGCCCTACCGCGCATGCGCGCCCCCCGGCCGCCTGCAATACCCGATTAAAACCAGCAGGTGGCGGCAGAGGGCGCCCGCGGGCGTCACCGCGCATGCGCGGCCCCCGGCCGCCTGCAGTACCCGAATACCACCAGCAGGTGGCGGCAGAGGGCGCCCGCGGGCGTCACCGCGCATGCGCGGCCCCCGGCCGCCTGCAGTACCCGAATACCACCAGCAGGTGGCGGCAGAGGGCGCCCGCCGGCGCCACCGCGCATGCGCGCCCCTCGGCCGCCTGCAGTACCCGAATAACACCAGCAGGTGGCGGCAGAGGGCGCCACCGGACCCCACAGCGCATGCGCGCCCCCCGGCCGCCTGCAGTACCCCCTTCCCACCAGCAGGTGCGGCAGAGGGCGCCACCGGACCCCACGGCGCATGCGCGCCCCCCGGCCGCCTGCAGTACTCGTTTTCCACCAGCAGGTGGCGGCAGAGGGAGCCCGCGGGCGTCACCGCGCGTTGCGCGCCCCCCGGCCGCCTGCAGTACTCGTTTTCCACCAGCAGATGGCGGCAGAGGGTGCCCACGGGCGTCATGCGGCATTCGTGGCGCCCGGCAGCCTGCAGTACTCGCTTCCCACCAGCAGGTGGCGGTAGAGGGCGCACGTGGGCGTCACCGCGCATGCGCGCCCCCCGGCTGCCTGCAGTACCCCTTTCCCACCAGCAGGTGGCGGCAGGGGGCGCCACCGGACCCCACCGCGCATGCGCGCCCCCCGGACGCCTGCAGTACTCGTTTTCCACCAGCAGGTGGCGGCAGAGGGCGCCCGCGGGAGTCACCGCGCTATGCGCGCCCCTCGGCCGCCTGCAGTACCCGAATAACAGCAGCAGGTGGCGGCAGAGGGCGCCCGCCGGTGCCACCGCGCATGCGCGCCCCTCGGCCGCCTGCAGTACTCGTTCTCCACCAGCAGGTGGCGGCAGAGGGCGCCCGCGGGAGGCCTTGTCGGGCGGATCACAGCTCGCCTACTGTGCCATTCGGAGCTTGTGGCTGTATTTTTTCCAACGTATTTGCTACCCACACCCCGCGGGGCAGCTTGTCTTACAAAGAATTCTCTCTGTTAATATTCTCTTTAAGGCGGGCACGAAGCATCCACTGCTCTTCTAAGCAAGCAACCTTCCTTCTGTGCTCCCTTCGGGATGCAGGACTATGTGCACTCAGATTTATTCCACTCAGTTTTCTTCCCCTTTTCATTGGCACAGTCTCCAAGGACGCCTGGCTTTCTTCTCACAGACTCGCGTCCGTTTCAGTGTAAGGCATCTTTTCCCTCCGCTGCTCTAATCCAAATTCAAATTATCCAGATAAAACAATAGCGAGGTAAGAGAGAACTGGCTGAGTTCAAGTCACCATCTTTCTGTAACTAATTTAGCAGACAGCTGTACCACATCAGAGGAGGAGGTTTAGATGCTAACCAGGTCAGGCACATCACGGTCAAGTGAGCGCCCCCGGAATCACTAAAGAAACTTAAGGAAGAATCTACTAGAAGAAAGCTGTCTCCTCTTACCACCACCTATTTAAAAGATAGTGTAGTACAGGCAGTTCTACGTGCATAAAACCACATACACACAGTATACCTGACCCAAGTAAATTCCCTCTGAGAAGTCCACCATTAAGCAAAAGAGGTGTATTGTGGTGACATACAGCTGCCGTGTAATGATCCTGAAGGGATGAATCGCCCTATGTATTCCAAGGTACTCCTGTGGTTTTTTTTTTGTTTTTTTTTTTTTTTTTTTTTTGGTTTATTTTTTGTTTTTTTTTTCCCCCCCAAGTACGTTCAACGGTACAGATAAGTACGTTCCCGCTAAGAAAAAGAGTTCAGAATTGTTTATAACGAGTTCGTTCCACGTGTCACTTTCTCACTTAACGTAATAATAAAGATACGCTGCTGCTTTTGGATTTCATTTCCTTCTTGAATCTCACTGGTGTAATTCCAATGGTCAAACAACCTCTTCCAGAAAGACCAGCCCACTGCTTCACAGGAGAAGGAAAAGATGTCTCACACGCTGGCTAGTACTAAAAAGAGTAATGGGAAGAGAAGTTCAGGCCATCAACGTAAGTATGTTTCCCTGCCTCTTCTGCTGGCTGGTCAAGTGGAATCCTCAGGACAGCCCCAGTACCTTGTCAAGAGCTTCTTAACGCCAGCACAACTTCAACCTGTCTTTTAAAAGAAAGCTGTTAAAGGAGCAGGAGACTGTTTTTAAATGAGAACAACCGAAAATAAAATTATCTGAAGAGCCACTTACTACTGGCATATTACCGTTTAAAAGGAAAATATTAATTACGTGCAGGTGCTCCAGTCTTCGTTGCATTTTCTGTGATTCACAACATTACCTTTGAACAAAAGAGTAAGAGGAACGGAAGGGAGGATATTAACTCGGGTAACCAAGGATTTGGTAAGCTGGAACTTGGTGTCTTTAACACTTTAGCCTTGGAGCAAAAATGTACACCCTGTACAGGCTGAGCTGACTGATGAGGCAGGTGCTCCAGGGTACGTGCTACCGGGAGGTAAGTAACAAACACATTCCGCAGCTATTACCAGAAGTGGGGTTTCAGGATATGCAGACTGGTTTCACAAAAAATATTAGCGGTCTGTTGGTGACAGACAATTCGAGGAATTCAGCGCTGCCCATTACAGACTCCTCAGATCAGCACTTAACGAGAATTAATAAAACGGTTTTTTTTTTTTTTTATATATATATATATATACACACACACACACACACACCCACCTATGTTCTAAAAAATGTATACAGTTAAAATATCAAATTAGTGATCCGGTAACAACACTGTTCAAAACCAATCTCTTTTGTATGAACATTAAAATAAATGCACACTTTTAAAAGCATTTCTTTTTAGTGCTTCCAAAGCACAGCGTGTGCCAAGGCAAGGCCACCTGAAGAATCTCCGTCCTCCTCACGGGATGAAAGAGAACTGAAGTCAGGGACCTGGGAAGCCTCAGGTGCGCTTTCATAATGTCTGCAGATTAAAACAGAAGAGAGTCTGAGGTAGATTGTTTAGTAACCACCAAGTGGTAACAGTCACAGGGCTGTCTTTAGCTTTCATTAACACAACAGCAGTTTCTTTACTCTCGATCTACGCTGAATCTCAAGTTTAAAGGCATGGCTAGCAGTTCTCGGGAACAAGGCCCTCGTCTCTGTGCTGGCAACATGCAATATTACCAGTGCAGGTGTTTCTGGGAGTTTTGTTTGTTTGTTTGTTTTTTTATTGGGGGGGGGGGGGGGGGGGGGGGGACACACAACAGATGGGATCTCTCCACAATGCAGACACTGTGTGCATTTGACAGTGCCCCATTTTAGTGCGATCCACTGCCTATTGCACGTAAAACGGCTAATGACAGTATTCAAGTGAGTAAATTCTCACCACCTGCAGGAGGGGCAGCAATGGTTATTTTTTTCAGCCTGTTGAGCAAAGAGCACCCTCCACAGGAAAAAAGCCACACCTTTCATAGCACGTCCTTAAGGTTACAGCCCAGCTTCTGCCGATAGAGGTTCGTAAAGTTAAAGCTCTGCTGCTTCTTCTCGGACTCTGACAGTAAGATCACTTGACCGCCAGGATGGCGAGGGCAACAGCTACGTCCTCTTCCACTCTTCTGCGGCACAGCAAACTCATTCCCGGTCCGTATTCCTCTGGCTGGTACACTATTATCTACCGTTCACCTGATTAACTCTGTTGGGTAGGCTGTTGAACTCTAGCTCCTCTAGCGTTCTCTCTAAGTGCTGTATTAAGACACGATTTTTAAACCTAGGGAAGTAATTTCATTTCTTCTTCCAAAAACAGCAGTTAAATAACTCAGTATTATTTTGCCACGACAAACAGTATTAGCAGAGGCTCTCTGTTTCCAGCATGGAAGAGCTTCCCTCATTTCTGACATCAGAATGGCAAATTTAATTTGATACAGCCACCTTTCCCCAACCCACGCAAATTCTGGGTCTTTCTTCCATAACCACCCGTATCTTTCTATTTCACACTTCAGCTCTAGGTAACGACCATTTACTTCAGAAAATACAACGGCAGTTTGACCGCTGAAACTGTAATAATTTAAGTATGTCAAAACAAAACACTTGTTTTGGAAAAGACTGAGATTTGCTATCATGAACAACGTTAGCGTTTAACTCCGAATCATTCGTATCTATACAAACCTTGCTCCTTCCCTTATAGCAAATTCAATGAAATACTTCTGAGTTTCCATCCGTCCTTGTACGTACCTCCTCAAGAAGAGAGAAGATTTTTTTCACGATCTTAAAGAAGAGATCCAAACAGATATTAGAAACAGATCTTGTAAATGCATTTTCAGTAAATCTCAACAGCCAAAGGAAAAACAACAAAGCCTAGAGTTTCCCATTTCTGCATACAGTAATGCACGTAAGAAAAAAAAGCCAGCATACCAATAATTTGAAGTGATATCGATTAGCTGATATTCAAATGTAACGCTGAATTTTGTTCTCCTAAAAGAGCAGTATCTAGAAACACCTGCCCTTGGAAAATGCAGACTAGGTTTAATCAGCAGAGAAGCCTTGCATCTCCACGAACACGCTGCCATGATCAGCAGTTAATAGAAACAAAGGGATACCGAGCCATGTTTCAACCTAGAGCTGTCATTTTTGAAAGCAGAGGTTTAAGATAACTACTCTTTACAAGATGACCGATCTATGTGGAGCATGAGCACGATTGTCTCGTATAAAGTTTAACAAAAAAAAAAAAAAAAGTAGCGCAAAAGAATGAACCGGACACCTCAGATGTGAAACAACAGTATTTTTTCATTGGTTTCTGTGTTTTCTTCTCTGAACCAACTATGAAAACACGAATGGTGCTGTGACTAAGCCTGCTTAAGAGTGCTGCAGTAAGGACGGTGAGGATATAAAGTTGGACTGTGAATACATGTACTTACTTTCTTGTTCTTCCACTACTTGTGCACGAGTAATCAAAAATCATTCCAAATCTGAGGTTTTATTTTCAAAACAGATCCTCATTTCAAGAAAAAGTCTGCTGTACCCCTAGCCTATTTTTAATACACTAATAAAGAACTTACTTCTTCCACGTTTGCGAACCTCTTTCACCACTCTGATTTTAATATTCCCTCCAACATTGTAGGTGTTATTTTAAATCAATTTGGCACAGATTCAGAAGTAGACTCCATCACTCGTTTTTGGTCATCTCCAGCCACGCCGTAATTTAGAGGCCCTCGAACAAGTGCATTGGTACCAGGTTTACGATCCAAGCCATCTTTGCATCATTTAAGCAATTGAACTCATCATGTAGAGAGTCTAAGTCACCAGGTGACATTTCATCCTCTCCCTTAACAGCTGGAACCGAAGAAGCCATTTGCACAGACAAGCCATCAATTTGCTTTTCCAGCAACTGACAGTTTTCTGCTTTCTTCTCTCCATTACCATCTTGGACAGTACTGATACCAGTGTCTGAAAATTAAGAAGGAGCTTAGTAGTGCATATAACTGCAGGATCAAAAAACACAGAAGGACGTTATTCTGCATCCCTTCTTGTTGAAAGTACTGTGGAGAGAGTTACTCAGCACTGTCAGATCACTTCAGTAGTTTTATTCACCCTTTGACGCAACCACAGGAATGCCTCCTTTTGGGCTGCTACCGTCTCATATGACTGTCGTGAAGTTATTTGCTGTATTCCCATTTCAGTGACTAAAGTAAACTAAAGTTTCCCCTCCTTCCCCCAGTTCCAGCAAATTTTTCTTTCGACTCTGCTGCAACAGGTGGGTAAATTACTATTTGTGAGAAATTTAAAAATTTTTTTTTTTTTTTTTTTTTTTACACACTTTCCTTCCCCACTTCTCCCTTCCCCACTATAGAATACACAAATGAGAATTAAAAGCTGAAATGAAATCCTTGCTACCGCCAAACCATCGTGGTGAAAGGTTTCAGCACTTTTTAGAAACAGCTCCAAATTATTGCTCATTCAGGACTTCGTTACCTATAGCAACAGCCTGTTTGTCTAAGCCGACCAAAGAAATTCAGTCCCAATTAACTCTAAAAAACTTACGTGTCCTTTTGAATTAACACAGAAAGCACGGAGACCTTTTTTTTTTTTCCTGCACACTATGTCCATTTATGACCACACAAGTTCCTGTACTACAACAACTCCAACATACTTTTATTTGTTGGCATGCCTTTGAGGTTCAGATATGGTGACGGAGATCCAGCAGCACAGGGTGGCCCTTTCCCACCAACATGGTTTGTCACAACAGTGACTGTGGCCGTCGCAATAGCGGCGACGTGCTACGCCTTCTCTCTTTAGTGATGCTGGAGTATTGGGCTCTCCAGGACGCTTGATCTTATTCTGAGGCCCAGCAACAAATTTATCTGCTTCATCTATCATCGTACCCTGAAAAGACTTTTTTTTTTTTTAAATATAAGTAAAAAACAATTGCTTCGTCAATTCACTACCAGAGTATTTGCCTCCGTGTTACAATTCAGTTACTTTTCAAATAGTGATACAGCAGATAGCAAGACTTCTCCTACCTTCTCATCCTGTTTGAACAGACTGCCAAGTGTATGAAGAAGCCTTTTTGGTTGATCTGGATCAATCTCCCGAAGGGGTGAAGGCATCATTTTCAACTACTCCTGATGATTTCCCCTTTGAGCAACAGGAACGCCGTGAAGGCAGTCTGCAGCAGAACAAGGTATCTAAATTTAGTCTACCTTAAGACTAAGGAAATACAAGCCTCGCATGCTTCCATTTCCAGTGTTAGCATTTAAGATCTAGAAATCACTATTTCCTCCCTCTACAAAACAAAGGAAAAGCAAAAGGCAAATAAAGCCCCTCTTTCCTTTCACCATCACTATAAGAACATCTACTGCATCCTGTTGCACAGGAAAGCTCACCCATGAAACTTAATTTTCAAATTCCAAGCACGCACAACATGTTTTGTGACAGAAGGCAGAAATTTCATTCTTTTCCTTCGGAATCTAGGGAAGGACGACTGACCCAAGAAACGATGCAAAGTCTACTTCCTCTCCCACACCGAGGACAGAAACACTACACTTAGGTGAATTAAATAGCTGTACCAGAATATTAATAAATAATTGTGTCCATTTACCTTCATCCTGCCCCACGATATCCCTGCGTGTTTTCAGAAGATTGGTTCTCATTCCGGTTAGCTGATCTAGAAGACTGTGACAAGACATATCATATGCATTTCTGAATGCCCGTGGCTTCAAATCCTAGTTTTATAATAAAACAAGTAACTTTCAGTTAACCCGCGAGTTCTCACGCACAAAGAAATTGCTCTGTGGGCTGTACTACCGTTAACTACTAAAAAAAAAACAAAACAAAACAAAAAATTCCAAAACAACTTCAGACATTCTGAACGTATTCTGAAACAACTTTCTTTCCATCTCTCTGGAAAGAGCTTTCCTCCTATCTGTGACAAAGGAAAAAAAAAAAAAAAAAAAGTTGTGATCGCGGGAGTCGTTACACAAAGCCACACTCTGTGAATTCACTACTACAGTTAAGATCATTTTTAGTCAGAAATACCTCGGCAGCAATGCTATCACTGCAAACATAGCGTTGCCAAAAAAAAAAAAAAATTCAACTCAAGATATAGGAGAGGGCGAGCTAAAAGCACAAATAACATGACCGATGGAGGCTGCAACAACCACCTGGTAGATGGTTGTCCACAGCCCTCGGATTGCATGGTCGTCTTTCCTGACAAACGAATACTGGAAGAACAGAAAAGATACACCGTGTGTCCGCAAAAGCCTTCGGGGAGACTACTGAAAGGAAAACCAAACCAAAAAATAAGGAACAGCAAGTGGCGTATACGTCAGTTTTGTTAACAGAGCACCACTAATGTACCAGGAATTTCCACATTCTTCGCCCCTCCTCTACCTTGAAAATGTCACCCAATTCTGTCAGTGTCTTCACCATCAGCATTTATTTATTTATTTCGTTTTTCACGTGGACATCCGAGGAAAACATTTCGAGTCCCTGTCATCGAGGAAGAAGAGGGGGGGGGGGGGGAAAAAAAAAAAAAAAGATGAGGGGGGAAGAAGCACTGCCATTCCTTTCCTCGGTAACGCGAGCAAAAAGCTCAGGCGCTCAGCAACAACGTGCTTTGAAAGATAAAACACAGAAGAAACTGCACGTTATTTAGTCTCAGCTACAGAGTCACGTGTATTTGTACCTGCTCATTTATTCATCTGCCAGTGTATTTTAGTACAAACGCTACAGAACATAGAAACCGCAAGGTTACTACTACCTTTTGTGACCGACGCGATCTTTGGCAGGAACAGCTATCGAAAAAGAACCAACAAAATCCCCTTCGTCGACAGCCATCCGAACCTTTATCGTCTAACAGCAGTCCTACAAACATCCCCTGGGATGCTCAACTCCTGAAACTTTCTGTTCAACTTGAGGCAGAACAAGCCCTTACCCTGGGCACCTTCACCCAGCTCTCCACTGCTAGCAGAGTAGCACCCTGATACTGTCCAGGACGCGCTGCAGCAGCCTACTCGCTTACGCGTATTTACTGCAGCCTGGTTCGAGACGCGCACAGAGGGACCCACGAAAAATCCACCCTTTCCTTCAGGGAAGTAAATACATACATACATACGGACGACACGGTAAGGAAGAAAAGCTGAACACACAGCATGCGGTCCTTTACCGTGGGGCAGATCCAGCATCAGCACGAGGAGCTTTGGGGCACGTGAGCGATCATCTACACCGGCCATCGCGACAAGCCAAACTCACGCACACAAGCCTCGACCTAAAAACACAGAACACACTAAGTTCCTTTATAGCTTATGGAAGTAACAACCAGCATCTTAGATGCAGTTGGATAGTTGGATTGCATCAGCTTAGGGACTGCCTCCTTCAAAACGCACAGGGGGGTGGGGAAACCAGTCTTGGAAACCTGTTGCCTAACAGGAAGGAGACTGTTGTCTTCTCCTCCATAGGTGACGTTCTTCCAAGCATCGTCCTGCTCCTGGATTTTACCAGCCGCGACGGGATGGTCCTACCGGCGTGAGTCGGGAACGCTTCCCACGGGGTTTCTGTGACACTGAAGTAAGTTTTCCGCAGGTACAAGTAACGCAGCACGAGACGGCAAGGAAGCTAAGGCACCGTCTGCAGCACAGCACGTGTGCGATATTGGGCCTGAGGGGACCAGTCAAAGCCTGCAGTAATCGCTGAACAGGTGGGCAAGCAGGGAGCCCTACGGGAAACAAAGCTCACGTTCTGCAAAGCTCTTTTCCCGTCAAGAAGACGGCCTTTTCTATTCAGCGCATTTACTGAACTTTAGGCTACTTCCCATTCGCTTTGGCAAGTTAGCCTTTGCGTAAGCCAAGAGGTTTTAAACTGCCAAGCACCACTGATGGTTCTTGTTCTCCAACAACAGGGAATTTCAATCAGGGCACTCGTTAACAGGAAAGCCTGGCTCTGTTTCACACAAATCACGTACCTAAACCACGGAGACAGGAGTCTGCAGGAAGAACTCTTTAAAAGGTGAACTTAAAGAGAAGGATACTACTCATTTTTCCACAACTTCTGCAAGGACTGCGGCAAAAAAAGGCTGAACCAGGGACGTCTCTATCATCATCCCCTCTAGAATTCAGCAACTCCATACAGTTATGGGGCAAATACCACAGCCGCAGCGCAAGACAAACAAAGACCTCGAAGGTCACGTTTCTGCCTGCGTACCGAGTTCCGCTGGGAAGACCCCCCACCTCTGGAAAGACCCCCAGCCGCTCAACTCCCAAGCAACGTTGCCACGGCCAGTGCTTACGCAGAGTTTTGCTCTCTCTCGCTGCTCAGTACAGGCCCAAGGCCTCCTTTATTGCACACAGTTCAAGCAAAACTCTTGGGACATAACCAATAGACAGACAGACAGACAGAAATTGCCTCTCACGTCTGTCCTCACTGACCGCAACCAGCGTCCTGGAAAGCCCCGCAAGCACCGGTCTATTCCTAGGACAACTCCGAAAGCTGAGGCGGGACAAAGTTTAGCCTCTCGTACCAAAGACTGAGCAACAGACAGAGCCTGACAGGCCAGTTCATTCTAGGTCTAAGAGGCTACTACGACTCGGCAGGCACTACGTGCCTTCCTTCCCTTTGCGCTTCCCAGCGCCGAGCAGCTCGCGCTTCCGCAAATTCAATGAAGCCTTGGAGCCGGGGCTGCAGGAAGCTTACGAGCACGCCTTGATTCCACCCCGAGGTCGCTGCGACTTACCTGGGCAGTCGGGACGGACGGGCTGCTCTCTCTCCTGAGAACCCTGCGACCGCAGCACGCCAGCTGCGGCTTTCCTCGCTTTACCCGGTGCGCCACCTTCGCTCGGCAACAAACCCCGCAGGGGTCCTAGCGGCGGGGAGCTGCTTCTGCCCCGGTGAACCGCAGCACAAGGAGAGAGCCGGCTGTCAGGACGCAGGGAGAGGAAAGCCTCCGAGGCGCGGCGCGGCGCGGCGCAGCCCAACGATCAAGCGCAGCGAGGACCCGCGCCCGGCCTCAACACCCCCCGCCCCTCCCGGCCCGACGCTCCGAGGAGGCACCCCCGGAGGCTCTCGCTCGCCTCACCGCCGGCAACCGCGCTCGCCGCCAGCGGCAACCTGCGCCGCCCGGCGCGCACGGCCCGGCCCCGGCCCGGCCCCGGCCCGGCCGCGCAGCCCGGAGCCCACGTGGCCGCCCGGCAGCGCAGAACTACAGCTCCCAGCATGCCTCGGGACGGAGCACTCCAGCCAATCCAGAGGGGCGTCGGCCACGCGCACGCAACGGCACCTCCTCCTGCTGCCCTCTCTGCCCCCCCCCGCCGCCGCAGCCGCAGCCGCCCCCCTCTCCCCTGTCCCCTCTCCCCCAGCCCCTCTCGTGCTCCGAGCATCTCCAGCATTTCAGGAACTGGAACCCTGGAACCGCTGACGTCTGGCACGTGTCAGAAACGTGGCAGGAGACGTACTCTGCTGTCGCAAGGCACTTGCAAAGCCGGCCCGACAGCTGAAGCAGACTCACACAGTCCACCGAGCAACTCGGGGCCCCTGTTATAAATTAGACCACACAATTTACTGGTCTATTGAAATTATTTTATTAATCAAGTAAGCAGACACAAGCAAAACAGCGCTGGGCGGCTGGGGAGTCTCCGCTCCACCACAGCACGCACCTTCCCTTTCCAGGGTAGCTATTTTATAGCAGTCGAGTTCCAGCTTATCGAGACCTATTGAACTGGCTGAGGCTGCGCAGTTTATTGTTGAGAGGGGGGGTCGTTGTTCCTCTGCTGGTGTTCACACGTTGTGCTCGTATTCAGGTGGGGGTAATGAAGCGGCAGACAGGATGTCTGGTTTCACTCAAGGATGTGTATCCAATACTCCCTCCTGTTATCTGCTTGCTTTAATCCTCCCCTTTACCAAGGCCGTTAATTTGTACAACCTTATCTCTTCAGCAGTTTCTCCAAATTCCTCAAAGACAATGAACAAACCCCCCACTAATTTATCACAATCCCTCCTTTTTCTTTTTCTAACATATTTTGTTCATTGAATTTTTGCAATATTTGCTTGCTGAGCATTAAAGTTTCTGTGTCTTCCTTCTCCTGCTCAAGAAATTCATACTCAGCTCGCACGAGCATAAGATGAGCTGCCTCTAATCGGCTTTTCACAATTGCGATTACTCGATTGAATATACATGGTCCAAAAGTCAGTGCTAATATTAATAACAACAAGGGCCCCGCTATGGTTGATAGCAGGGTAGTAAGCCAAGGTGAGTAATTAAACCAGGATTCATACCAATTCTGACGAGCTTCATTTTCCTTTTTGCGTTTTTCTAATCCTTCCCTCAATTTAGTCATTGTATCTCTTACCACCCCAGTATGATCTGCATATACACAACATTCTTCACGTAGGGCTGCACACAGTCCTCCTTGTTGTAAGAAAATCAAATCCAACCCTCTACGGTTTTGGAGTACCACTTCGGATAATGACCTAACCGATTTTTCCAGAGCTGTTATTGATTGCTCTATACGGGCCAGATCCTCATCTACGGCAATGCGTAGAGAAGTAAATTCCTGGCTTTGTTTTATCAGGGAAGCAATTCCAGTTCCTGCACCTGCAGCCCCAAGGGCCATTAAAGTGGCTAAGGTGACAGCTGTAATAGGCTCCCTCTTTACCAGATGGTATTCAGCCACTGTGTGATAGGTATACATATACTCTTCAGTGTGGTATAGAATCCTTGGTATAATGACCACCTGTACACAAAAATCATGAGATATGCTAAACAATTTTAAAGATAGGCAAGGAGTGACTCCCAACAATGAACATACCCACCTAGTATTATTTGCAGGAATTAACCATTTGTGTGTTTGGTCCATTTTTTCAGTGGCATGGCATAGATCATTTTTATCTCTTGGAACTGTGCCGATACATCTACCTTTTCCTGTAACTTGAGTCAGAGTTATCCCGATTTCCTGACCCCAACTGCACTTGGAAGGATTTGACTCATTTGAATATTCAGGCCTCCCCATATCTCCTATAGCTTCATAATATGGGGGCTTAACGCTTACACATAGCCAGCATCCTTCAGTTATCTCAGGATTAGTTTGATTTAGTACCTGGAAACTAGCATTTATAACTTTCCACATACTACTCTCGGGTACAACCCCTTTCCTTTTTACAATGCTAGGAAGCAGTGTGGGAAAGGATAACTTTGTCGTCTTATTAGAAAACACTGTAGTAGGTTGTGCAGTCCCAGGTATCTTTACAGTCTGGGCAACCAAACCTTCCCCTAATAACTCTTTATTAGGCCCTACTACCTTGGATATCTCGGGTTTTTCCTTCTTTATTAATATGAGTCCTCCCCTGTCAGTTCCGTGTTCGTAAAATCTGACATTTTTCCTAGTACCCAGCTAGTATCGTCCGAGTTTGTTATATTTATATATAGAACCTTGCAAATTTCTTTATTTCCGTGGAAGGTTCCTGTATACCCTATACCATGCCCTCACCACCTGTAACGGGGATCCAATTGTCGGTTACAACTTTGCAGCCCATATCCCACTTGTAAGAATTTATCCCGACCAGCCCCAAGTGTGCAGTCTGTAGCAATGGTTTCACACCCCCGGTATGCACAATAATACACGTTCAGGCATTTACAGTACCCCCTTCCCAGGTTAGAACTTGGGCAGAAATAAAATCCCACATATTCCCAGCATCGGGGCCTCGAGCCCCCCCCGATGTTATCTGGGTTGCAATAACCTGTTGATCTTCGAATCGACTTAAAGTCCATTTAAAAGGTTGGTGGGGGTGGTGTTGAGTCGCTATGCAGGATGAAATCACTGCGAGAACCCCCAAATACCGATAGGAATGGCTGAGGCCCATGTCTTTCCCCACTTATTCACTCCTCTGCCTCACTCGTCAGTTGGGTTGCAGCCAACTACGAGGTTTTAGTTCTTCTCGGCAGCAGTAGTGTTCTTCAGGGGAGAGCCTCTACCTTAACCCACGGTACCTATCGAGTTCGTCACAATGTGAGCTTCAGGTCTTTGTTTCCTGGAGCGATCTCCCACATCTTGTCACAGGTGGGTCCTTTAACACGGCTGGCATGTGTCCATCCTTTCTCCGCAGTCCAAACGGCTGTTTCTGTAGTAAGCAAAACAACATAGGGGCCTTCCCCATCGTGGTGTTAAAAAGAGTCTCTTTCAAAGTCTTCATTAGAATTGAGGGTGATCAAGTGGCAATTCCAAGTCATAGGGCATACTATATAGCATTTCAAAAGGAGAAATTCCTACATCAGTTCCGGGCTGCATCCATATGTTTAACAGTGCAAGGGGGAAGCATTTTACCCAAGAAGCCTTAATTTCCAGCATAAGTTTTGTTAGTTGTTTCTTAATTTCACCATTCATTCGCTCTACCTTTCCAGAAAAGGAGGGGTGCCAGGGGCTGTGAAAATCCCACTCAATCTCTAAGGCCTGCTTTAATCCTTGCAGTAAAACTTTACACTCATTCAGTCACATGGTCAATTAGGACAAACAAGTAACTCAGTAAAGTCTACCTGTATACTTTGGAAAGGTCAAAGCCCTGGCTCCCGTCCCCCTCTAGATAGGTTACAGAAGACCTTTTTTATTTACCTTTTGACATATGGTACATCCTCTGCATGTGTGCTTCCCTAAAGTATATATTCCTACACAGACATGCTTTCTTAGAACAACATCACACATTGCTTGCACCTCCCAATGACTCTTCTGATGTAAAACAGTTAATATTTGCCTCATTATCACTTTATTCAGCATTTCTCTCCCATTGGGGAGTATCCATTTTCCTTAAAATGATCCACATATTTGTAATATTAATACCTCCTTGGGAGGTTGTAATTGCTCCAAAACCTTTTTTAGAATTTACCCAAATAGATAGGTGGCCCTGTAAACCCCTGAGGTAAAATTGTCCACCTATATTGTTGCTTCCACCCCCATTTCAGAGTCTTTCCAGTCAGAGGTGAATATACGTTTGCTCTCAGGGCCTGAGAGCACTTCATTAATAACACTGTTATTCCAGTCTAACAATTTACTATTTGAATGCCCAATTTAATCATCAAATCCCTTCCCAACAAGTTAGTTTCCGCCTTGGATACATACAATAATTGCCCCGTGATCATTTTATCCCCTGGTCTCAGCTTAGTATTCCCCAAAAGTGGCACTGTTATCCCAGTACCTTCTACCCCCATCACATTTAGGGTTTCATTAGATAATTTAATCCCTGAAGCTTTACAAGTCAGTAATGACTTAGCTGCCCCAGTGTATTGGGTTTGCTGGCAAGGTTCGGGGGGGGGGGTGTGTGTGTGGGGGAGTGGGAAACTGCAGTGGCAGCCCCCGTGAGAAAAACCCAGAAACCTCCCCGTGGTAGGTAAGGGACAATTTCATCTGGCCCCAAAGAGGACCACTGCTGCCCAGAGCCAAGCCATGAGCAACACAGTCCGTGCCTCTGTGACAGCACATCCACGAAAACAAACAGACAAAGAAACGAACAAAACCCTGCTGCTCAACAGCAGTTGGGAGAGCGAGAAACCCCCCCGCAGACACCAAAGTCAGTGCAGAAGGAGGGGCAGGAGGCGCTCCAGGCGCTGGAGCTGAAGCCCCCCTGCGGCTGCTGGAGAGGCCCCTGGTGGAGCAGGCTGTTCCCCCCCTCCCCGATGCTTGGGAAACTGAACAAACATCACAGCAAATATGCAAATATACCAAAACTTCTAGACTGTTACTTAGATAATGCCTACATCACCTTTCCCTGCTCATTCAATTTCAAACAGCTCTGTTAAATACTACATGCCACACCTTTAACACCTTCAGCAACCCTTTTAACACTTCCTTTATCTTTCTCAAGCCCGTACTTTTCTAATACCAACACCAAAGGCTCAGTCAGAGTCCAACTTAATTCCATACCTTTTCCCTCCAAGATACTGAAACAACATATCAATCAATATACCATATTTCATCCCATTTTCCTTCTTTCCACAAAAACAACATTAACTGTAATATGGTGTTATAATTAATAGTTCCATTTAGGGGCCACTCCGCTCCATCCTCTAGTTTATAAAGTGGCCACCATTGATTACAATATTTGATAAGAGTTCTTTACTTTCTGTACCCTCTCACCCCACTATATCCCTCCAATGTGTTAGTATACACCCTAGGGGGCTTTTCCTCGGGGTTTCTTTGCTTTGAACATTTCCTATTGTTATCTACATTGGTTAATATTCCACTGTTTTCCTAGAAGCTCTTTACTAGTCAATCCCAATCCCTCCAAAATTCACAATATATAGATACACAAATAAAATCAAACCACTGTAAATTAACTGCCTGTTGACAATTACACTGAGGACATTTAAACCTGATGAGCCAATAATATGCCTGGGCAAATTTTGTTCCCTTAGACATACACCTCAATGGCAGTTCTTATATTTACATATTTACATATTAACATATGAATAAAAGAATACTTTAACAAAAATGCCCGGGCTTTTATATATACAATATACAATGTACAGTTATTATTCCAGTTAGAATTATTCCTCAACACTTGCAAACACTATGCCAGTTGCCATTAAAGCTTGCTTACCGTCCTCCTGTCCTTTTCTTAAAATCTCGGACATCCCCGGAGTTAATGGGGATGGCCACATATTCCATTCCTGGCTGGGGTCCGCCCAATTACTATTTCTCGTAGGGGATATAATCCCTCCCTTAAAGCAGATTTCTGATTTCTTGCCCTGCTTCTGGTTACCGGCCCCTGTGTTTCATGATCCGATTCAAATTCTCCTGGATTAGCTAATTCGGGGAGTCCATTAAGGACAGGAGCCGTTGGTGCGGGTGGTGGAATATAGGGCGGGGGTGGTGTCGGGACTTCTAAGTCCTTTCTCTTTTTATCCCGCCCTCCTTTTTCTTTTAGAGGATATAGATGCATCCTCATATCTGAATTTATCCAGAGGTGCGCATACTCACTTTCTTCTAGACTAAAGGGTTCCTTTGAGTTTACATAAATATTGAGGCCTGACAAACCCAATCTTCAAAAGACCCAAATACAGGCCAGTAAAGGTGGTCTCCTCGAATCTGTTTACCATCCCAAACTTCAACACAATAATGTATCATTTTTACTTTATTCCTTCCCCGCCTAAAAGGGGAATCCTGCCAATTTTTAATCATTAATCCCGGGGTAACCTAACATCAGACGTTACCCCACCCATGGGACCAGAAGGCTTACTCTTCTTCTGTCCCATCTTCCAGAGTGCCCTCACACGCACACACACACGCTCCCCCTTTTCGTGGCCCAGTCCCTCGCGGGATGTGGGAACCGCACTACCGAGGGGTCCGCTCTCGCTTCGTCCGCAATTGGACGTCTCAGTTGTCACACTCTGGGAAACCCAACCCCAACCGAACGGAACACTGGCCTATACTTACCCACCCCGTGGGTCTTCGTTCGGGCTTCGTGCACAAAGGTTGCCTGGGGTTTACCGGTTTTATTTGCTTGTGTCTAATTTTGGGTTCGTCGGTGAAGGGTTTGAATGAAAGTAGTCCTAGCGAAGGCCGCTGAAATCAGCGGGGCGCCCCCTCCGAAGGTCTTTCAATCAGATTTGCCTTCATCCGAGTCACGGCACCAAATTGTTATAAATTAGACCACACAATTTACTGGTCTATTGAAATTATTTTATTAATCAAGTAAGCAGACACAAGCAAAACAGCGCTGGGCGGCTGGGGAGTCTCCGCTCCACCACAGCACGCACCTTCCCTTTCCAGGGTAGCTATTTTATAGCAGTCGAGTTCCAGCTTATCGAGACCTATTGAACTGGCTGAGGCTGCGCAGTTTATTGTTGAGAGGGGGGGTCGTTGTTCCTCTGCTGGTGTTCACACGTTGTGCTCGTATTCAGGTGGGGGTAATGAAGCGGCAGACAGGATGTCTGGTTTCACTCAAGGATGTGTATCCAATACTCCCTCCTGTTATCTGCTTGCTTTAATCCTCCCCTTTACCAAGGCCGTTAATTTGTACAACCTTATCTCTTCAGCAGTTTCTCCAAATTCCTCAAAGACAATGAACAAACCCCCCACTAATTTATCACAGCCCCCACTGCTGTCCACTCACCCTCATGCTTCGTTCAAGCTTCCGTGCCTACGCCCTGAGCTACAAGAAACAAAGAGAGAAGGTCACATCCACAATGGATACGCAAACAGTGCGGCACATGCAGAGGACTCAAACACAGAGACCAGAGCCAGACAAATAAAACAAACAAACAAACAAACAAACTGAAGTCCACAAATGCCACAAGGCCATGAATGCATAGCAGCCCCGGCAGGGGTAATGGCAGACATACCCTTTGCAGATGAAAAAGGTGACCCTGCTCAGTCTCTTGGTAATACTGCACCAACGCGGTCAAGCCTCTTGTAGCACGTCATCAAGCTGGTTTTAGTCCTCTGGAGAGTTACACAAGTGGGTTGATTCATCTAGAGATTAAAATACAGATCAAACACAGGAGCGTATCATCCCACCATCCCCCAAAAAAAAGTGAGCCAGCAACCTCTGCTAAATATCCCTCTATGAAGTGAACTCCAAGCCCTTAGAATTCCAGAAATCCATAGACTCCAGCCTGCCTAGAGAACCCGGCAACTGACTGAAGGAAAAACAAAGCACTTACCCCCAAAGAGCAGCCCAGGCAGAAGGAGCTCTCTGACGGCATACTTGGGGCTCATATACCTTTTGGTCCCACCCAGCACCCAAACCCAATCACCTGGGAAAGGGGAGGGGCAAAGCACATGAAAGTAGAAAGAGGAGGAGCGGCAGCTGTGGTTTATTTACTTATTTATAAGGCTTAGCTCAACAGCATGCAGAGGGCAGACAGGAGAACTGGGGTGTTTCTAGAAGCAACAATCCCCATGCTTTCGCTGCAGCTTTGAATATTGAAAGGACAACACAACCAAGCAAGTAACTGAAGCTTTTTCAGCTCGAATTAGCTCAAACTTTTATTTACGCAGAAAGAAAAATCTAGGAGCAGAACAGATTATACGCCAACAAAATCAATTCCGTTCCACTCGCAGCAAAAATCACTTACTTCAGCAGGCTATCTGAGAACCAAAAGGCTATGCTGATGGGTCAAAACACACTACAGGACACTGGGGCCGGGCCCTCCGCTGCACCCACTTAAAACCCATCCCTACACTCACCAAGGTGCAACCCCAACCCGAACACAGACGCAGCATTTCAGCCTCAACACAGTTTCCAGAACTGCTGGAAAGCAAGCTTCATCCTCAGCGAGGCGTGCTCAGGCTGCACAGGAGGGGGCTTCGGGCACCTCTTTGCCTACCGAAGAAGACCGCCATCAGCACCTGCTTTGTTCCGATCCTAAAGGCTAACATCACAGCCCACGTCGCCTGGGACACCTGATAAACAGAAGAGAAAGCAGCCATACCGTTTTCAAGCCGTCCCTGCACGTGTCGCTCCTCGATGATCTGCAACCTCTTCTCAAATCCTCAACCGCTTCTGTGGAGAGCCTGCCATGGCACCTGCAAAGCAAGACCCTTCGCAGTCACCTCGTGCTACTTGGCAGTTCTGCTCCAATCCAGCTCACAAACAGCCCGCCCTTCCCGTGCTGCTCTTCAGAGTGCAGCTTGGCCCCTCTGAGCCTGTGCGACACACCTGTGAAACAAAAAGAAAAGCATAGGCTGAAGCAGCATCCAAAGCCACAGCACAGCTGGGACAGTTACTCTCATCTGCTCCCTAACCTCTGCTCCCTCACCTGCCCTCGAGGCAGATGCTTCCATCTGCTCTCTTAGGCCAGCTACAACACACCTCTGAAATATAAACAGGATTTTTACTGTACTTTGTGCAGTTAAGTAACTGCAGTGACAACTGCACCCCTAAAGTACCTGCTACATCTGTTCATCGCTCACCTTGCCAAAAGCAGCTCCGGTCAAGTCCCGCGTTGTACACTGTGTTTCAGCTTTAACAAATGAAAACGGTCACAAGATAATCATTCAGCTGCCAGCATTAGCACCCATCCCTCAACAACACAAAGGGACCCCGTTTACAATATTATCATTTCAAAACAGCAGCCCCCATACCTCAGCACACCTCAGAAGTAGACCAAGCCAGTCACCGAGCTGCCTACGGAGCGCTGAACAGTTCCGGAAGGAGCTCTTTCCTGTGACAGGTTCCTCCAAAGGTTTACACTCTACTGGGGACAGGAGAGAAATAAAAATAAAAGTTTCAAAAACCCCTTATCTGTAAGCTTTCAAGATTCCACAGACCTCCTCCTCAAGCACACCGTTCAAGCACTATGCGAGCAGCTGCTCACAAGCAGATATACTCTTCCCCCCCACACGCACATCTGACAAACACCACAGAGATGACTGTGCCTGCTGCCCTTCAGTACGTGCGCAGAGGCAGACCAGATGTCTTCGCCAACACAGTCCGGACAATGTATTAGCACACCCATGCACTGCCACGTTAGCTGTCATCACTAACTGCCAGGCAGGACAGCTCCAGACCAAACACATACACACACAGCCACGCCACAAACACTACAAACAAAACACACAACACAAGGCGCAAGAAAAAGTGACCCCCGGAGGGAAGCCCTATGGCAACAGCAAGTCACAACAGGTGCTCTGCACCAGACCCTAGGAGAGACTCAAATGTCACGACACGCGACTGGAAGACACTGCCAGAACTGGGATGATGGAGGCCTAAAAAGCCTGCCTTCAAGACAAGAGACCAGAAGGATGGGGACTGAAAACCCCATATGATTCAAAGATTGAAGCCGAAATTCCTTTAAGCGGTATATTCTTTATTGCAGCGCTGGATGCACGGGGGGATCTCTCCACCTATCGTGCATACCCAAAGCAGAAAGCAGTCTTGAATTTATACAATCAATCTATCAAGATTCTACCGGCGCCTATACATATTCATTGCCTACCCCCGCCTTCCCTCGCTTCTCATGCTAATTAGCCTTTTGGCACCTTGCGCCTGAGCAGAGCCTCCCAAGAACTGTGGGCAGGGGCCTTTGGGACGTGGGCAGGGGTCTTTGGGAGGAAGACCCCGAGTCTTCCTCACATTGTACTTTTCACCTTTGGTCAGGAATCCGCTGAGTTGGCATGTTTCTTAATCGCAAGAGCTGGCTGTTGCTAATTCTTCCCTTTGTTGTGTCTTTATAATGAATTCCAACGTCCAGTTTTGAGATTTATAGTCCTTACATTTGTTTCTCTGTCCGTCTGCCGCTTCCTTATCGTGAGTTCCGGTGTCTTGTTTCGAGATATACAGTCCTTGTCTGGGGACTGTCCTTGCCTCCCCAATACCTCCTTAATCACATAAGACGACGCTTAGGAAATCAATTCCCAAGCAAGAGCTCCTGATGCGGCCCAGATGACTTCCACAAGAGCGAGGATGGAAACAGATGCGATCTCAAACCGAATATGATGCACGAGACCTGAAACAGAACTGCACTTCAAGCAGCGACTGCAAGACAAGAAGTGCTCGGATCAGAGCCACGATGACAAAACAAGCACTGAGGCCCTTCAGCACCGCTACCAAGTCGCCTGTCTGGTCAGTCCAGTGTAAAAAGCTAGAAGGATATCAAGACCCGAGAAGCACAGAACAGACATTGCAGAAGCAACACTACAGGACAGACGAACAGAAGGAAACTGTCCTGCCTGGCGCACGCACTCACGCTACAAAATAATCCCGCTGCTTCTATTAGCCTGGTGACCCGGCCACAAGCAGCCTGAACGTGACCCAGCCTGAACCACCCTCGCAGCGGCACCAAGTATTTTCAGCCAGCTGGCTCCACGCTGCTCTGGCTCCCAGCTCCCATTAGCCACCCCAGATATGCAAATACCAGGTGCCCCCCAACTTAGCTCTCAGGTTGCTGCATGGTAAATTCCCTCCGCCTCAAGAAATACACAGGCACTGGTCGTCATCTTAGTCAATTGCCAGGCTCATCATCAGCTGCAAAAACAGAGTACCAGCATTCACTAGCATGCCGGTCATGATGCCCACCTTCTCCACAACGCTGACTACTGCTGATGCAACATACAACTATGCTCACCTGTTCCTCTCCAAATCCAAGCTCCAACACTGCAACCAGTATCATCCACACCACCTGGGAAAACAAAGGGATTAAATGATCGTTGCGTTCACAACACATCACCCAATGGTGTGGTTTTTTTGTTGTTGTTGTTTTTGTTATTGTTGTTTTTTGTGTGTGTGTTTCCTGTATTTATTTATTTTTTAGTCTGCTTTAGCTCAACGGCATGCAGAGTGCAGACAAGAAAACTGGGGTGTTTCTAGAAGCAACAATCCCCACGCTTTTGCTGTAGCTTTGAATATTAAAAGGACAATACGACCCAGCAAGTAACTGGAACTTTCTTACCTGGAATTAGCTCAAACTTTTCTTCACATTGAAAGAAAAATCTAGGAGCAGAACAGATTATACACCAACAAAATTGAGTCCATTTCATCCCCAGAAAAAAAATCACATGCTCTCATCCCCTCCTGTACCTCAGCCGCTTGCCTACCCCACGTGGCACACGCTTCCATCTGTTCTCTTTACCCACTTATAGCACCTCTAAAAGGCAAACTGGAATTTTACTCTATTGGCTGTAGGAAAATAACTGCAGTGACAACCGCGCCCCAAACTGAGCCAGCAGCCCCTACTAAACATCCCTCTACTAAGTGAATTCCAAGCACTTAAAATCCAGAAATCCATAGACTCCAGCCTGCCTAAACAACCCTGCAACGGACAGAAGGAAAAACAAAGCACTGCCCCCAAAAGAGCAGCCCAGGCAGAAGGAGCTCTCTGATGGCATGCCTGGGGCTCATATAGCATTTAGCCCCGCCCAGCACCCAAACCCAATCACCTGGGAAAGGGGAGGGGCAAAGCACATGAAAGTAGGAAGAGAGCAAAAGGAGCAGCTGTGTTTTGTTTTGTTTTGTTTTCCTTTCCTTTGTTTTTTAAAATCTGTTTTATCTCAAAAACATTCAGAGAGCAGACAAGAGACCTGTGGTGTTTCTAGAAGCAAAAATCCCCTTTTGCTTTTGCTGCAGCTTTTAATGTTGAACTGATAACGGCACCAAGCAAGTAACTGAAACTTCTTCAACTGGAATTAGTTTAAACACGCTCACCGTCATCTGCAAACACAGAGAACCAGCATTCACTAGCCCTAACCCTAACCCCAACCCTCACCCTAAACTCTAACCCTAGCCCCAGCCCTAGTCCCTAAGCCCAACCCTGGTTCCCGAGAACTTCATTTCCAGGCATGCTCTGGGCGCTCAACATGGCCTCCCGGAGGTCCGGAGCCCCAGAACTACATTGCCCGGCATGCTCCGGGCACCCAACACGGCCTCCCGGAAGTTCGGAGTCCCAGAACTACATCTCCCGGCATGCTCCGGGCAGTCAACACGGCCTACCGGAAGCCTGGTGCCGGAAAACTACACCTACCAGAATTCCCTGGACAGCCAGCACGGCCAATCAGAGGCCGAGTTTTCGAGAACTACATTTAACAGCACTCACTGTAACCCTAGCCCTTCCCGCCCTTACACAAAAAAGCCTCAAGCCCTATCCCTAAACATCCTCGAAACCCCTACGGACCTAACCCAAACTATTTACCACACTAAACCCCTGAAGTCCTAATGCCTAAAACCCCTAACCCAATAAATTAAGACGCTCAAATCCCAAACCCGCAAAATTGAGATGCTCAAATCCCAAACCCAAAAAAATAGGACGCTCAAATCCCAAACCCCCTTCCAAAAAAGAAAAAGAAAAATCAAGAAAAAAAAAAATCAAACAAAACAAAAACAACAAAAGGGGTAGATCTGGTGGCATCTGCCCTGTAACCCTGCAAAAATCACGAGGGACCTAGAACAACAAAGCAAACGCACAAAATAACATTGACATCCTATCCATAAATGTGCTATAACAATTAATCACCTCCAAAGAGCTTCAAGCAATAAATGCACATACTACTAGATCGGTTTCCTCTAAAAGATCGTACCAGACCCTGACCCACCAAAAGAACCCTGCATGTAGCTAACAGAAGCATCAACAAAGCACTGACCCCAAAGAGCAGCCCGGGCAGAAGGAGCTCTCTGATGCCGTGCCTGGGGCTCCTATACCATTTGGCCCCGCCCAGCACCCAAACCCAATCACCTGGGAAAGAGGAGGGGGCAAACCACAAGAAAGAGAGCAGGAGCAGCAGCAGCTGTGTTCTTTTATTTATTTATTTGTTTGGTTGGTTTTTGTGCCTATCCCTAGTTTACAGCATGCAGAGTGCAGACAAAAGAACTGGGGTGTTTCTAGAAGCAAAATTTACCGTATTTATGCCTCAGCTTTGAACATAGAAAGGACAATACAACCAAGAAAGTAAATGAAATATTTTCCACGGGAATTAGCTCAAACGTTAGTGTTAGGTCAGAGGTTGGACTCAATGATCTTGAGGTCTCTTCCAACCTAGAAGATCTGTGATTCTGTGTGATTTACATATGAAGAAAAATCTAGGAGCGTAGGAAATTACACATCAAAAAAAACAACGACGTAATAAGCAACGCGCATGCACGGCCCCACGGCCGCCTGCAGTACTCGTTTTCCACCAGCAGGAGGCGGCAGAGGGCGCCCCCGGGCCCCACCGCGCATGCGCCCCCCTCGGCCGCCTGCAGTACTCGTTTTCCACCAGCAGGTGGCGGCAGAGGGCGCCCCCGGGCCCCACCGCGCATGCGTGCCCCTAGGCCGCCTGCAGTACTCGTTCTCCACCAGCAGGTGGCGGCAGAGGGCGCCCCCGGGCCCCACCGCGCATGCGCGCCCCTCGGCCACCTGCAATACCCGATTAAAACCAGCAGGTGGCGGCAGAGGGCGCCCGCGGGCGTCACCGCGCATGCGCGCCCCCCGGACGCCTGCAATACCCGATTAAAACCAGCAGGTGGCGGCAGAGGGCGCCCCCGGGCCCCACCGCGCATGCGCGCCCCTCGGCCGCCTGCAGTACTCGTTTCCCACCAGCAGGTGGCGGCAGAGGGCGCCCGCGGGCGTCACCGCGCATGCGCGGCCCCCGGACGCCTGCAGTACCCGAATAACACCAGCAGGTGGCGGCAGAGGGCGCCCGCCGGCGCCACCGCGCATGCGCGCTCCTCGGCCGCCTGCAGTACCACTTTCCCACCAGCAGGTGGCGGTAGAGGGCGCACGCGGGCGTCACCGCGCATGCGCGCACCCCGGCCGCCTGCAGTACTCGTTTTGCACCAGCAGGTGGCGGCAGAGGGTGCCCACGGGCGTCATGCGGCATTCGTGGCGCCCGGCAGCCTGCAGTACTCGCTTCCCACCAGCAGGTGGCGGCAGAGGGCGCCACCGGACCCCCACCGCGCTATGCGCGCCCCTCGGCCGCCTGCAGTACTCGTTTTCCACCAGCAGGTGGCGGCAGAGGGCGCCCGCCGGTGCCACCGCGCATGCGCGTCCCCCGGCTGCCTGCAGTACCCCTTTCCCACCAGCAGGTGGCGGCAGAGGGCGCCCGCGGGAGGCCTTGTCGGGCGGATCACAGCTCGCCTACTGTGCCATTCGGAGCTTGTGGCTGTATTTTTTCCAACGTATTTGCTACCCACACCCCGCGGGGCAGCTTGTCTTACAAAGAATTCTCTCTGTTAATATTCTCTTTAAGGCGGGCACGAAGCATCCACTGCTCTTCTAAGCAAGCAACCTTCCTTCTGTGCTCCCTTCGGGATGCAGGACTATGTGCACTCAGATTTATTCCACTCATTTTTCTTCCCCTTTTCATTGGCACAGTCTCCAAGGACGCCTGGCTTTCTTCTCACAGACTCGCGTCCGTTTCAGTGTAAGGCATCTTTTCCCTCCGCTGCTCTAATCCAAATTCAAATTATCCAGATAAAACAATAGCGAGGTAAGAGAGAACTGGCTGAGTTAAAGTCACCATCTTTCTGTAACTAATTTAGCAGACAGCTGTACCACATCAGAGGAGGAGGTTTAGATGCTAACCAGGTCAGGCACATCACGGTCAAGTGAGCGCCCCCGGAATCACTAAAGAAACTTAAGGAAGAATCTACTAGAAGAAAGCTGTCTCCTCTTACCACCACCTATTTAAAAGATAGTGTAGTACAGGCAGTTCTACGTGCATAAAACCACATACACACAGTATACCTGACCCAAGTAAATTCCCTCTTAGAAGTCCACCATTAAGCAAAAGAGGTGTATTGTGGTGACATACAGCTGCCGTGTAATGATCCTGAAGGGATGAATCGCCCTATGTATTCCAAGGTACTCCTGTGGTTTGTTTGTTTTTTTTTTCAAGTACGTTCAACGGTACAGGTAAGTACGTTCCCGCTAAGAAAAGAGTTCAGAATTGTTTATAACGAGTTCGTTCCACGTGTCACTTTCTCACTTAACGTAGTAATAAAGATACGCTGCTGCTTTTGGATTTCATTTCCTTCTTGAATCTCACTGGTGTAATTCCAATGGTCAAACAACCTCTTCCAGAAAGACCAGCCCACTGCTTCACAGGAGAAGGAAAAGATGTCTCACACACGCTGGCTAGTACTAAAAAGAGTAATAGGAAGAGAAGTTCAGGCCATCAACGTAAGTATGTTTCCCTGCCTCTTCTGCTGGCTGGTCAAGTGGAATCCTCAGGACAGCCCCAGTACCTTGTGAAGAGCTTCTTAACGCCAGCACAACTTCAACCTGTCTTTTAAAAGAAAGCTGTTAAAGGAGCAGGAGACTGTTTTTAAATGAGAACAACCGAAAATAAAATTATCTGAAGAGCCACTTACTACTGGCATATTACCGTTTAAAAGGAAAATATTAATTACGTGCAGGTGCTCCAGTCTTCGTTGCATTTTCTGTGATTCACAACATTACCTTTGAACAAAAGAGTAAGAGGAACGGAAGGGAGGATATTAACTCGGGTAACCAAGGATTTGGTAAGCTGGAACTTGGTGTCTTTAACACTTTAGCCTTGGAGCAAAAATGTACACCCTGTACAGGCTGAGCTGACTGATGAGGCAGGTGCTCCAGGGTACGTGCTACCGGGAGGTAAGTAACAAACACATTCCGCAGCTATTACCAGAAGTGGGGTTTCAGGATATGCAGACTGGTTTCACAAAAAATATTAGCGGTCTGTTGGTGACAGACAATTCGAGGAATTCAGCGCTGCCCATTACAGACTCCTCAGATCAGCACTTAACGAGAATTAATAAAACGGTTTATTTTTTTTTTTATATATATATATATATACACACACATATACACACACACACACCTATGTTCTAAAAAATGTATACAGTTAAAATATCAAATTAGTGATCCGGTAACAACACTGTTCAAAACCAATCTCTTTTGTATGAACATTAAAATAAATGCACACTTTTAAAAGCATTTCTTTTTAGTGCTTCCAAAGCACAGCGTGTGCCAAGGCAAGGCCACCTGAAGAATCTCCGTCCTCCTCACGGGATGAAAGAGAACTGAAGTCAGGGACCTGGGAAGCCTCAGGTGCGCTTTCATAATGTCCGCAGATAAAAACAGAAGAGAGTCTGAGGTAGATTGTTTAGTAACCACCAAGTGGTAACAGTCACAGGGCTGTCTTTAGCTTTCATTAACACAACAGCAGTTTCTTTACTCTCGATCTACGCTGAATCTCAAGTTTAAAGGCATGGCTAGCAGTTCTCGGGAACAAGGCCCTCGTCTCTGTGCTGGCAACATGCAATATTACCAGTGCAGGTGTTTCTGGGAGTTTTGTTTGTTTGGTTGTTTTTTTTATTGGGGGGGGGGGGACACAACAGATGGGATCTCTCCACAATGCAGACACTGTGTGCATTTGACAGTGCCCCATTTTAGTGCGATCCACTGCCTATTGCACGTAAAACGGCTAATGACAGTATTCAAGTGAGTAAATTCTCACCACCTGCAGGAGGGGCAGCAATGGTTATTTTTTTCAGCCTGTTGAGCAAAGAGCACCCTCCACAGGAAAAAAGCCACACCTTTCATAGCACGTCCTTAAGGTTACAGCCCAGCTTCTGCCGATAGAGGTTCGTAAAGTTAAAGCTCTGCTGCTTCTTCTCGGACTCTGACAGTAAGATCACTTGACCGCCAGGATGGCGAGGGCAACAGCTACGTCCTCTTCCACTCTTCTGCGGCACAGCAAACTCATTCCCGGTCCGTATTCCTCTGGCTGGTACACTATTATCTACCGTTCACCTGATTAACTCTGTTGGGTAGGCTGTTGAACTCTAGCTCCTCTAGCGTTCTCTCTAAGTGCTGTATTAAGACACGATTTTTAAACCTAGGGAAGTAATTTCATTTCTTCTTCCAAAAACAGCAGTTAAATAACTCAGTATTATTTGGCCACGACAAACAGTATTAGCAGAGGCTCTCTGTTTCCAGCATGGAAGAGCTTCCCTCATTTCTGACATCAGAATGGCAAATTTAATTTGATACAGCCATCTTTCCCCAACCCACGCAAATTCTGGGTCTTTCTTCCATAACCACCCGTATCTTTCTATTTCACACTTCAGCTCTAGGTAACGACCATTTACTTCAGAAAATACAACGGCAGTTTGACCGCTGAAACTGTAATAATTTAAGTATGTCAAAACAAAACACTTGTTTTGGAAAAGACTGAGATTTGCTATCATGAACAACGTTAGCGTTTAACTCCGAATCATTCGTATCTATACAAACCTTGCTCCTTCCCTTATAGCAAATTCAATGAAATACTTCTGAGTTTCCATCCGTCCTTGTACGTACCTCCTCAAGAAGAGAGAAGATTTTTTTCACGATCTTAAAGAAGAGATCCAAACAGATATTAGAAACAGATCTTGTAAATGCATTTTCAGTAAATCTCAACAGCCAAAGGAAAAACAACAAAGCCTAGAGTTTCCCATTTCTGCATACAGTAATGCACGTAAGAAAAAAAAGCCAGCATACCAATAATTTGAAGTGATATCGATTAGCTGATATTCAAATGTAACGCTGAATTTTGTTCTCTTAAAAGAGCAGTATCTAGAAACACCTGCCCTTGGAAAATGCAGACTAGGTTTAATCAGCAGAGAAGCCTTGCATCTCCACGAACACGCTGCCATGATCAGCAGTTAATAGAAACAAAGGGATACCGAGCCATGTTTCAACCTAGAGCTGTCATTTTTGAAAGCAGAGGTTTAAGATAACTACTCTTTACAAGATGACCGATCTATGTGGAGCATGAGCACGATTGTCTCGTATAAAGTTTAACAAAAAAAAAAAAAAAAAGTAGCGCAAAAGAATGAACCGGACACCTTAGATGTGAAACAACAGTATTTTTTCATTGGTTTCTGTGTTTTCTTCTCTGAACCAACTATGAAAACACGAATGGTGCTGTGACTAAGCCTGCTTAAGAGTGCTGCAGTAAGGACGGTGAGGATATAAAGTTGGACTGTGAATACATGTACTTACTTTCTTGTTCTTCCACTACTTGTACACGAGTAATCAAAAATCATTCCAAATCTGAGGTTTTATTTTCAAAATAGATCCTCATTTCAAGAAAAAGTCTGCTGTACCCCTAGCCTATTTTTAATACACTAATAAAGAACTTACTTCTTCCACGTTTGCGAACCTCTTTCACCACTCTGATTTTAATACCAGCATCGCTTCCCTCCAACATTGTAGGTGTTATTTTAAATCAATTTGGCACAGATTCAGAAGTAGACTCCATCACTCGTTTTTGGTCATCTCCAGCCACGCTGTAATTTAGAGGCCCTCGAACAAGTGCATTGGTACCAGGTTTACGATCCAAGCCATCTTTGCATCATTTAAGCAATTGAACTCATCATGTAGAGAGTCTAAGTCACCAGGTGACATTTCATCCTCTCCCTTAACAGCTGGAACCGAAGAAGCCATTTGCACAGACAAGCCATCAATTTGCTCTTCCAGCAACTGACAGTTTTCTGCTTTCTTCTCTCCATTACCATCTTGGACAGTACTGATACCAGTGTCTGAAAATTAAGAAGGAGCTTAGTAGTGCATATAACTGCAGGATCAAAAAACACAGAAGGACATTATTCTGCATCCCTTCTTGTTGAAAGTACTGTGGAGAGAGTTACTCAGCACTGTCAGATCACTTCAGTAGTTTTATTCACCCTTTGACGCAACCACAGGAATACCTCCTTTTGGGCTGCTACCGTCTCATATGACTGTCGTGAAGTTATTTGCTGTATTCCCATTTCAGTGACTAAAGTAAACTAAAGTTTCCCCTCCTTCCCCCAGTTCCAGCAAATTTTTCTTTCGACTCTGCTGCAACAGGTGGGTAAATTACTATTTGTGAGAAATTTAAAATTTTTTTTTTTTTTTTTTTTTACACACTTTCCTTCCCCACTTCTCCCTTCCCCACTATAGAATACACAAATGAGAATTAAAAGCTGAAATGAAATCCTTGCTACCGCCAAACCATCGTGGTGAAAGGTTTCAGCACTTTTTAGAAACAGTTCCAAATTATTGCTCATTCAGGACTTCGTTACCTATAGCAACAGCCTGTTTGTCTAAGCCGACCAAAGAAATTCAGTCCCAATTAACTCTAAAACTTACGTGTCCTTTTGAATTAACACAGAAAGCACGGAGACCTTTTTTTTTTTCCTGCACACTATGTCCATTTATGACCACACAAGTTCCTGTACTACAACAACTCCAACATACTTTTATTTGTTGGCATGCCTTTGAGGTTCAGATATGGTGACGGAGATCCAGCAGCACAGGGTGGCCCTTTCCCACCAACATGGTTTGTCACAACAGTGACTGTGGCCGTCGCAATAGCGGCGACGTGCTACGCCTTCTCTCTTTAGTGATGCTGGAGTATTGGGCTCTCCAGGACGCTTGATCTTATTCTGAGGCCCAGCAACAAATTTATCTGCTTCATCTATCATCGTACCCTGAAAAGACTTTTTTTTTTTTTTAAATATAAGTAAAAAACAATTGCTTCGTCAATTCACTACCAGAGTATTTGCCTCCGTGTTACAATTCAGTTACTTTTCAAATAGTGATACAGCAGATAGCAAGACTTCTCCTACCTTCTCATCCTGTTTGAACAGACTGCCAAGTGTATGAAGAAGCCTTTTTGGTTGATCTGGATCAATCTCCCGAAGGGGTGAAGGCATCATTTTCAACTACTCCTGACGATTTCCCCTTTGAGCAACAGGAACGCCGTGAAGGCAGTCTGCAGCAGAACAAGGTATCTAAATTTAGTCTACCTTAAGACTAAGGAAATACAAGCCTCGCATGCTTCCATTTCCAGTGTTAGCATTTAAGATCTAGAAATCACTATTTCCTCCCTCTACAAAACAAAGGAAAAGCAAAAGGCAAATAAAGCCCCTCTTTCCTTTCACCATCACTATAAGAACATCTACTGCATCCTGTTGCACAGGAAAGCTCACCCATGAAACTTAATTTTCAAATTCCAAGCACGCACAACGTGTTTTGTGACAGAAGGCAGAAATTTCATTCTTTTCCTTCGGAATCTAGGGAAGGACGACTGACCCAAGAAACGATGCAAAGTCTACTTCCTCTCCCACACCGAGGACAGAAACACTACTTAGGTGAATTAAATAGCTGTACCAGAATATTAATAAATAATTGTGTCCATTTACCTTCATCCTGCCCCACGATATCCCTGCGTGTTTTCAGAAGATTGGTTCTCATTCCGGTTAGCTGATCTAGAAGACTGTGACAAGACATATCATATGCATTTCTGAATGCCCGTGGCTTCAAATCCTAGTTTTATAATAAAACAAGTAACTTTCAGTTAACCCGCGAGTTCTCACGCACAAAGAAATTGCTCTGTGGGCTGTACTACCGTTAACTACTAAAAAAAAAAAAAAAAAAAAAAAAAAAATTCCAAAACAACTTCAGACATTCTGAACGTATTCTGAAACAACTTTCTTTCCATCTCTCCGGAAAGAGCTTTCCTCCTATCTGTGACAAAGGAAAAAAAAAAAAAAAAAGTTGTGATCGCGGGAGTCGTTACACAAAGCCACACTCTGTGAATTCACTACTACAGTTAAGATCATTTTTAGTCAAAAATACCTCGGCAGCAATGCTATCACTGCAAACATAGCGTTGCCAAAAAAAAAAAAAAAAGAAATTCAACTCAAGATATAGGAGAGGGCGAGCTAAAAGCACAAATAACATGACCGATGGAGGCTGCAACAACCACCTGGTAGATGGTTGTCCACAGCCCTCGGATTGCATGGTCGTCTTTCCTGACAAACGAATACTGGAAGAACAGAAAAGATACACCGTGTGTCCGCAAAAGCCTTCGGGGAGACTACTGAAAGGAAAACCAAACCAAAAACCTAGGAACAGCAAGTGGCGTATACGTCAGTTTTGTTAACAGAGCACCACTAATGTACCAGGAATTTCCACATTCTTCGCCCCTCCTCTACCTTGAAAATGTCACCCAATTCTGTCAGTGTCTTCACCATCAGCATTTATTTATTTATTTCGTTTTTCACGTGGACATCCGAGGAAAACATTTCGAGTACCCTGTCATCGAGGAAGAAGAGGAGAGGGGGAAAAAAAAAAAAAAAAAAAGAGAGATGAGGGGGGAAGAAGCACTGCCATTCCTTTCCTCGGTAACGCGAGCAAAAAGCTCAGGCGCTCAGCAACAACGTGCTTTGAAAGATAAAACACAGAAGAAACTGCACGTTATTTAGTCTCAGCTATAGAGTCACGTGTATTTGTACCTGCTCATTTATTCATCTGCCAGTGTATTTTAGTACAAACGCTACAGAACATAGAAACCGCAAGGTTACTACTACCTTTTGTGACCGACGCGATCTTTGGCAGGAACAGCTATCGAAAAAGAACCAACAAAATCCCCTTCGTCGACAGCCATCCGAACCTTTATCGTCTAACAGCAGCCCTACAAACATCCCCTGGGATGCTCAACTCCTGAAACTTTCTGTTCAACTTGAGGCAGAACAAGCCCTTACCCTGGGCACCTTCACCCAGCTCTCCACTGCTAGCAGAGTAGCACCCTGATACTGTCCAGGACGCGCTGCAGCAGCCTACTCGCTTACGCGTATTTACTGCAGCCTGGTTCGAGACGCGCACAGAGGGACCCACGAAAAATCCACCCTTTCCTTCAGAGAAGTAAATACATACATACATACGGACGACACGGTAAGGAAGAAAAGCTGAACACACAGCATGCGGTCCTTTACCGTGGGGCAGATCCAGCATCAGCACAAGGAGCTTTGGGGCACGTGAGCGATCATCTACACCGGCCATCGCGACAAGCCAAACTCACGCACACAAGCCTCGACCTAAAAACACAGAACACACTAAGTTCCTTTATAGCTTATGGAAGTAACAACCAGCATCTTAGATGCAGTTGGATAGTTGGATTGCATCAGCTTAGGGACTGCCTCCTTCAAAACGCACAGGGGGGTGGGGAAACCAGTCTTGGAAACCTGTTGCCTAACAGGAAGGAGACTGTTGTCTTCTCCTCCATAGGTGACGTTCTTCCAAGCATCGTCCTGCTCCTGGATTTTACCAGCCGCGACGGGATGGTCCTACCGGCGTGAGTCGGGAACGCTTCCCACGGGCTTTCTGTGACACTGAAGTAAGTTTTCTGCAGGTACAAGTAACGCAGCACGAGACGGCAAGGAAGCTAAGGCACCGTCTGCAGCACAGCACGTGTGCGATATTGGGCCTGAGGGGACCAGTCAAAGCCTGCAGTAATCGCTGAACAGGTGGGCAAGCAGGGAGCCCTACGGGAAACAAAGCTCACGTTCTGCAAAGCTCTTTTCCCGTCAAGAAGACGGCCTTTTCTATTCAGCGCATTTACTGAACTTTAGGCTACTTCCCATTCGCTTTGGCAAGTTAGCCTTTGCGTAAGCCAAGAGGTTTTAAACTGCCAAGCACCACTGATGGTTCTTGTTCTCCAACAACAGGGAATTTCAATCAGGGCACTCGTTAACAGGAAAGCCTGGCTCTGTTTCACACAAATCACGTACCTAAACCACGGAGACAGGAGTCTGCAGGAAGAACTCTTTAAAAGGTGAACTTAAAGAGAAGGATACTACTCATTTTTCCACAACTTCTGCAAGGACTGCGGCAAAAAAAGGCTGAACCAGGGACGTCTCTATCATCATCCCCTCTAGAATTCAGCAACTCCATACAGTTATGGGGCAAATACCACAGCTGCAGCGCAAGACAAACAAAGACCTCGAAGGTCACGTTTCTGCCTGCGTACCGAGTTCCGCTGGGAAGACCCCCCACCTCTGGAAAGACCCCCAGCCGCTCAACTCCCAAGCAACGTTGCCACGGCCAGTGCTTACGCAGAGTTTTGCTCTCTCTCGCTGCTCAGTACAGGCCCAAGGCCTCCTTTATTGCACACAGTTCAAGCAAAACTCTTGGGACATAACCAAGAGACAGACAGACAGACAGACAGAAATTGCCTCTCACGTCTGTCCTCACTGACCGCAACCAGCGTCCTGGAAAGCCCCGCAAGCACCGGTCTATTCCTAGGACAACTCCGAAAGCTGAGGCGGGACAAAGTTTAGCCTCTCGTACCAAAGACTGAGCAACAGACAGAGCCTGACAGGCCAGTTCATTCTAGGTCTAAGAGGCTACTACGACTCGGCAGGCACTACGTGCCTTCCTTCCCTTTGCGCTTCCCAGCGCCGAGCAGCTCGCGCTTCCGCAAATTCAATGAAGCCTTGGAGCCGGGGCTGCAGGAAGCTTACGAGCACGCCTTGATTCCACCCCGAGGTCGCTGCGACTTACCTGGGCAGTCGGGACGGACGGGCTGCTCTCTCTCCTGAGAACCCTGCGACCGCAGCACGCCAGCTGCGGCTTTCCTCGCTTTACCCGGTGCGCCACCTTCGCTCGGCAACAAACCCCGCAGGGGTCCTAGCGGCGGGGAGCTGCTTCTGCCCCGGTGAACCGCAGCACAAGGAGAGAGCCGGCTGTCAGGACGCAGGGAGAGGAAAGCCTCCGAGGCGCGGCGCGGCGCAGCCCAACGATCAAGCGCAGCGAGGACCCGCGCCCGGCCTCAACACCCCCCGCCCCTCCCGGCCCGACGCTCCGAGGAGGCACCCCCGGAGGCTCTCGCTCGCCTCACCGCCGGCAACCGCGCTCGCCGCCAGCGGCAACCTGCGCCTCCCGGCGCGCACGGCCCGGCCCCGGCCCGGCCCCGGCCCGGCCGCGCAGCCCGGAGCCCACGTGGCCGCCCGGCAGCGCAGAACTACAGCTCCCAGCATGCCTCGGGACGGAGCACTCCAGCCAATCCAGAGGGGCGTCGGCCACGCGCACGCAACGGCACCTCCTCCTGCTGCCCTCTCTGCCCCCCCCCGCCGCCGCAGCCGCAGCCGCCCCCCTCTCCCCTGTCCCCTCTCCCCCAGCCCCTCTCGTGCTCCGAGCATCTCCAGCATTTCAGGAACTGGAACCCTGGAACCGCTGACGTCTGGCACGTGTCAGAAACGTGGCAGGAGACGTACTCTGCTGTCGCAAGGCACTTGCAAAGCCGGCCCGACAGCTGAAGCAGACTCACACAGTCCACCGAGCAACTCGGGGCCCCCACTGCTGTCCACTCACCCTCATGCTTCGTTCAAGCTTCCGTGCCTACGCCCTGAGCTACAAGAAACAAAGAGAGAAGGTCACATCCACAATGGATACGCAAACAGTGCGGCACATGCAGAGGACTCAAACACAGAGACCAGAGCCAGACAAATAAAAACAAACAAACAAACAAACAAACTGAAGTCCACAAATGCCACAAGGCCATGAATGCATAGCAGCCCCGGCAGGGGTAATGGCAGACATACCCTTTGCAGATGAAAAAGGTGACCCTGCTCAGTCTCTTGGTAATACTGCACCAACGCGGTCAAGCCTCTTGTAGCATGTCATCAAGCTGGTTTTAGTCCTCTGGAGAGTTACACAAGTGGGTTGATTCATCTAGAGATTAAAATACAGATCAAACACAGGAGCGTATCATCCCACCATCCCAAAAAAAAAGTGAGCCAGCAACCTCTGCTAAATATCCCTCTATGAAGTGAATTCCAAGCCCTTAGAATTCCAGAAATCCATAGACTCCAGCCTGCCTAGAGAACCCGGCAACTGACTGAAGGAAAAACAAAGCACTTACCCCCAAAGAGCAGCCCAGGCAGAAGGAGCTCTCTGACGGCATACTTGGGGCTCATATACCTTTTGGTCCCACCCAGCACCCAAACCCAATCACCTGGGAAAGGGGAGGGGCAAAGCACATGAAAGTAGAAAGAGGAGGAGCGGCAGCTGTGGTTTATTTACTTATTTATAAGGCTTAGCTCAACAGCATGCAGAGGGCAGACAGGAGAACTGGGGTGTTTCTAGAAGCAACAATCCCCATGCTTTCGCTGCAGCTTTGAATATTGAAAGGACAACACAACCAAGCAAGTAACTGAAGCTTTTTCAGCTCGAATTAGCTCAAACTTTTATTTACGCAGAAAGAAAAATCTAGGAGCAGAACAGATTATACGCCAACAAAATCAATTCCGTTCCACTCGCAGCAAAAATCACTTACTTCAGCAGGCTATCTGAGAACCAAAAGGCTATGCTGATGGGTCAAAACACACTACAGGACACTGGGGCCGGGCCCTCCGCTGCACCCACTTAAAACCCATCCCTACACTCACCAAGGTGCAACCCCAACCCGAACACAGACGCAGCATTTCAGCCTCAACACAGTTTCCAGAACTGCTGGAAAGCAAGCTTCATCCTCAGCGAGGCGTGCTCAGGCTGCACAGGAGGGGGCTTCGGGCACCTCTTTGCCTACCGAAGAAGACCGCCATCAGCACCTGCTTTGTTCCGATCCTAAAGGCTAACATCACAGCCCACGTCGCCTGGGACACCTGATAAACAGAAGAGAAAGCAGCCATACCGTTTTCAAGCCGTCCCTGCACGTGTCGCTCCTCGATGATCTGCAACCTCTTCTCAAATCCTCAACCGCTTCTGTGGAGAGCCTGCCATGGCACCTGCAAAGCAAGACCCTTCGCAGTCACCTCGTGCTACTTGGCAGTTCTGCTCCAATCCAGCTCACAAACAGCCCGCCCTTCCCGTGCTGCTCTTCAGAGTGCAGCTTGGCCCCTCTGAGCCTGTGCGACACACCTGTGAAACAAAAAGAAAAGCATAGGCTGAAGCAGCATCCAAAGCCACAGCACAGCTGGGACAGTTACTCTCATCTGCTCCCTAACCTCTGCTCCCTCACCTGCCCTCGAGGCAGATGCTTCCATCTGCTCTCTTAGGCCAGCTACAACACCCCTGAAATATAAACAGGATTTTTACTGTACTTTGTGCAGTTAAGTAACTGCAGTGACAACTGCACCCCTAAAGTACCTGCTACATCTGTTCATCGCTCACCTTGCCAAAAGCAGCTCCGGTCAAGTCCCGCGTTGTACACTGTGTTTCAGCTTTAACAAATGAAAACGGTCACAAGATAATCATTCAGCTGCCAGCATTAGCACCCATCCCTCAACAACACAAAGGGACCCCGTTTACAATATTATCATTTCAAAACAGCAGCCCCCATACCTCAGCACACCTCAGAAGTAGACCAAGCCAGTCACCGAGCTGCTTACGGAGCGCTGAACAGTTCCGGAAGGAGCTCTTTCCTGTGACAGGTTCCTCCAAAGGTTTACACTCTACTGGGGACAGGAGAGAAATAAAAATAAAAGTTTCAAAAACCCCTTATCTGTAAGCTTTCAAGATTCCACAGACCTCCTCCTCAAGCACACCGTTCAAGCACTATGCGAGCAGCTGCTCACAAGCAGATATACTCTTCCCCCCCACACGCACATCTGACAAACACCACAGAGATGACTGTGCCTGCTGCCCTTCAGTACGTGCGCAGAGGCAGACCAGATGTCTTCGCCAACACAGTCCGGACAATGTATTAGCACACCCATGCACTGCCACGTTAGCTGTCATCACTAACTGCCAGGCAGGACAGCTCCAGACCAAACACATACACACACAGCCACGCCACAAACACTACAAACAAAACACACAACACAAGGCGCAAGAAAAAGTGACCCCCGGAGGGAAGCCCTATGGCAACAGCAAGTCACAACAGGTGCTCTGCACCAGACCCAAGGAGAGACTCAAATGTCACGACACGCGACTGGAAGACACTGCCAGAACTGGGGTGATGGAGGCCTAAAAAGCCTGCCTTCAAGACAAGAGACCAGAAGGATGGGGACTGAAAACCCCATATGATTCAAAGATTGAAGCCGAAATTCCTTTAAGCGGTATATTCTTTATTGCAGCGCTGGATGCACGGGGGGATCTCTCCACCTATCGTGCATACCCAAAGCAGAAAGCAGTCTTGAATTTATACAATCAATCTATCAAGATTCTACCGGCGCCTATACATATTCATTGCCTACCCCCGCCTTCCCTCGCTTCTCATGCTAATTAGCCTTTTGGCACCTTGCGCCTGAGCAGAGCCTCCCAAGAACTGTGGGCAGGGGCCTTTGGGACGTGGGCAGGGGTCTTTGGGAGGAAGACCCCGAGTCTTCCTCACATTGTACTTTTCACCTTTGGTCAGGAATCCGCTGAGTTGGCATGTTTCTTAATCGCAAGAGCTGGCTGTTGCTAATTCTTCCCTTTGTTGTGTCTTTATAATGAATTCCAACGTCCAGTTTTGAGATTTATAGTCCTTACATTTGTTTCTCTGTCCGTCTGCCGCTTCCTTATCGTGAGTTCCGGTGTCTTGTTTCGAGATATACAGTCCTTGTCTGGGGACTGTCCTTGCCTCCCCAATACCTCCTTAATCACATAAGACGACGCTTAGGAAATCAATTCCCAAGCAAGAGCTCCTGATGCGGCCCAGATGACTTCCACAAGAGCGAGGATGGAAACAGATGCGATCTCAAACCGAATATGATGCACGAGACCTGAAACAGAACTGCACTTCAAGCAGCGACTGCAAGACAAGAAGTGCTCGGATCAGAGCCACGATGACAAAACAAGCACTGAGGCCCTTCAGCACCGCTACCAAGTCGCCTGTCTGGTCAGTCCAGTGTAAAAAGCTAGAAGGATATCAAGACCCGAGAAGCACAGAACAGACATTGCAGAAGCAACACTACAGGACAGACGAACAGAAGGAAACTGTCCTGCCTGGCGCACGCACTCACGCTACAAAATAATCCCGCTGCTTCTATTAGCCTGGTGACCCGGCCACAAGCAGCCTGAACGTGACCCAGCCTGAACCACCCTCGCAGCGGCACCAAGTATTTTCAGCCAGCTGGCTCCACGCTGCTCTGGCTCCCAGCTCCCATTAGCCACCCCAGATATGCAAATACCAGGTGCCCCCCAACTTAGCTCTCAGGTTGCTGCATGGTAAATTCCCTCCGCCTCAAGAAATACACAGGCACTGGTCGTCATCTTAGTCAATTGCCAGGCTCATCATCAGCTGCAAAAACAGAGTACCAGCATTCACTAGCATGCCGGTCATGATGCCCACCTTCTCCACAACGCTGACTACTGCTGATGCAACATACAACTATGCTCACCTGTTCCTCTCCAAATCCAAGCTCCAACACTGCAACCAGTATCATCCACACCACCTGGGAAAACAAAGGGATTAAATGATCGTTGCGTTCACAACACATCACCCAATGGTGTGGTTTTTTTGTTGTTGTTGTTTTTGTTATTGTTGTTTTTTGTGTGTGTGTTTCCTGTATTTATTTATTTTTTAGTCTGCTTTAGCTCAACGGCATGCAGAGTGCAGACAAGAAAACTGGGGTGTTTCTAGAAGCAACAATCCCCACGCTTTTGCTGTAGCTTTGAATATTAAAAGGACAATACGACCCAGCAAGTAACTGGAACTTTCTTACCTGGAATTAGCTCAAACTTTTCTTCACATTGAAAGAAAAATCTAGGAGCAGAACAGATTATACACCAACAAAATTGAGTCCATTTCATCCCCAGAAAAAAAATCACATGCTCTCATCCCCTCCTGTACCTCAGCCGCTTGCCTACCCCACGTGGCACACGCTTCCATCTGTTCTCTTTACCCACTTATAGCACCTCTAAAAGGCAAACTGGAATTTTACTCTATTGGCTGTAGGAAAATAACTGCAGTGACAACCGCCCCCCAAACTGAGCCAGCAGCCCCTACTAAACATCCCTCTACTAAGTGAATTCCAAGCACTTAAAATCCAGAAATCCATAGACTCCAGCCTGCCTAAACAACCCTGCAACGGACAGAAGGAAAAACAAAGCACTGCCCCCAAAAGAGCAGCCCAGGCAGAAGGAGCTCTCTGATGGCATGCCTGGGGCTCATATAGCATTTAGCCCCGCCCAGCACCCAAACCCAATCACCTGGGAAAGGGGAGGGGCAAAGCACATGAAAGTAGGAAGAGAGCAAAAGGAGCAGCTGTGTTTTGTTTTGTTTTGTTTTTTTCCTTTGTTTTTTAAAATCTGTTTTATCTCAAAAACATTCAGAGAGCAGACAAGAGACCTGTGGTGTTTCTAGAAGCAAAAATCCCCTTTTGCTTTTGCTGCAGCTTTTAATGTTGAACTGATAACGGCACCAAGCAAGTAACTGAAACTTCTTCAACTGGAATTAGTTTAAACACGCTCACCGTCATCTGCAAACACAGAGAACCAGCATTCACTAGCCCTAACCCTAACCCCAACCCTCACCCTAAACTCTAACCCTAGCCCCAGCCCTAGTCCCTAAGCCCAACCCTGGTTCCCGAGAACTTCATTTCCAGGCATGCTCTGGGCGCTCAACATGGCCTCCCGGAGGTCCGGAGTCCCAGAACTACATTGCCCGGCATGCTCCGGGCACCCAACAAGGCCTCCCGGAAGTTCGGAGTCCCAGAACTACATCTCCCGGCATGCTCCGGGCAGTCAACACGGCCTACCGGAAGCCTGGTGCCGGAAAACTACACCTACCAGAATTCCCTGGACAGCCAGCACGGCCAATCAGAGGCCGAGTTTTCGAGAACTACATTTAACAGCACTCACTGTAACCCTAGCCCTTCCCGCCCTTACACAAAAAAGCCTCAAGCCCTATCCCTAAACATCCTCGAAACCCCTACGGACCTAACCCAAACTATTTACCACACTAAACCCCTGAAGTCCTATGCCTAAAACCCCTAACCCAATAAATTAAGACGCTCAAATCCCAAACCCCAAAAAATAGGACGCTCAAATCCCAAACCCCCTTCCAAAAAAGAAAAAGAAAAATCAAGAAAAAAAAAAATCAAACAAAACAAAAACAACAAAAGGGGTAGATCTGGTGGCATCTGCCCTGTAACCCTGCAAAAATCACGAGGGACCTAGAACAACAAAGCAAACGCACAAAATAACATTGACATCCTATCCATAAACGTGCTATAACAATTAATCACCTCCAAAGAGCTTCAAGCAATAAATGCACATACTACTAGATCGGTTTCCTCTAAAAGATCGTACCAGACCCTGACCCACCAAAAGAACCCTGCATGTAGCTAACAGAAGCATCAACAAAGCACTGACCCCAAAGAGCAGCCCGGGCAGAAGGAGCTCTCTGATGCCGTGCCTGGGGCTCCTATACCATTTGGCCCCGCCCAGCACCCAAACCCAATCACCTGGGAAAGAGGAGGGGGCAAACCACAAGAAAGAGAGCAGGAGCAGCAGCAGCTGTGTTCTTTTATTTATTTATTTGTTTGGTTGGTTTTTGTGCCTATCCCTAGTTTACAGCATGCAGAGTGCAGACAAAAGAACTGGGGTGTTTCTAGAAGCAAAATTTACCGTATTTATGCCTCAGCTTTGAACATAGAAAGGACAATACAACCAAGAAAGTAAATGAAATATTTTCCACGGGAATTAGCTCAAACGTTAGTGTTAGGTCAGAGGTTGGACTCAATGATCTTGAGGTCTCTTCCAACCTAGAAGATCTGTGATTCTGTGTGATTTACATATGAAGAAAAATCTAGGAGCGTAGGAAATTACACATCAAAAAAAACGACGACGTAATAAGCAACGCGCATGCATGGCCCCCGGACGCCTGCAATACCCGATTAAAACCAGCAGGTGGCGGCAGAGGGCGCCCCCGGGCCCCACCGCGCATGCGCGCCCCACGGCCGCCTGCAGTACCCCTTTCCCATCAGCAAATGGCGGCAGAGGGCGCACGCGGGCGTCACCGCGCATGCGCGGCCCCCGGCCGCCTGCAATACCCGAATAACACCAGCAGGTGGCGGCAGAGGGCGCCACCGGGCCCCACCGCGCATGCGCGGCCCCCGGCCGCCTGCAGTACCCGATTAAAACCAGCAGGTGGCGGCAGAGGGCGCCCGCGGGCGTCACCGCGCATGCGCGCCGCTCGGCCGCCTGCAGTACCCGACTAAAACCAGCAGGTGGCGGCAGAGGGCGCCCGCGGCCGTCACCGCGCATGCGCGGCCCCCGGCCGCCTGCAGTACCCGAATAACACCAGCAGATGGCGGCAGAGGGCGCCACCGGACCCCACCGCGCATGCGTGCACCCTGGCCGCCTGCAGTACTCTTTTCCCACCAGCAGGTAGCGGCAGAGGGCGCCCCCGGGCCCCACCGCGCATGCGTGCACCCTGGCCGCCTGCAGTACCCTTTTCCCACCAGCAGGTGGCGGCAGAGGGCGCCCGCGGGCGTCACCGCGCATGCGCGCCCCCCGGCCGCCTGCAGTACCACATAAAAACCAGCAGGTGGCGGCAGAGGGCGCCCCCCGGGCCCCACCGCGCATGCGCGCCCCCCGGACGCCTGCAGTACTCGCTTCCCACCAGCAGGTGGCGGCAGAGGGCGCCCGCGGGTGCCAACGCGCATGCGCGTCCCCCGGCCGCCTGCAGTATTCGTTTTGCACCAGCAGGTGGCGGCAGAGGGCGCCACCGGAACCCCACCGCGCATGCGTGCACCCCGGCCGCCTGCAGTACCCGAATAACACCAGCAGGTGGCGGCAGAGGGCGCCCGCGGGTGCCACCGCGCATGCGCGCTCCTCGGCCGCCTGCAGTACCACTTTCCCACCAGCAGGTGGCGGTAGAGGGCGCACGCGGGCGTCACCGCGCATGCGCGCACCCCGGCCGCCTGCAGTACCCCTTTACCACCAGCAGGTGGCGGCAGGGGGCGCCACCGGACCCCATGGCGCATGCGCGTCCCCCGGCCGCCTGCAGTACTTGCTTCCCACCAGCAGGTGGCGGCAGAGGGCGCCACCGGGCATCACCGCGCGTTGCGCGCCCCCCGGCCGCCTGCAGTTCTCGTTTTCCACCAGCAGATGGCGGCAGAGGGTGCCCACGGGCGTCATGCGGCATTCGTGGCGCCCGGCAGCCTGCAGTACTCGCCTCCCACCAGGGCCCCGGGGCGCCTGCAGTACCCGAATAACAGCAGCAGGTGGCGGTAGAGGGCGCCCGCCGGCGCCACCGCGCTATGCGCGCCCCTCGGCCGCCTGCAGTACCCGAATAACACCAGCAGGTGGCGGCAGAGGGCGCCCGCGTGCATCACCGCGCATGCGCGCCCCTCGGCCGCCTGCAGTACCCCTTTCCCACCAGCAGGTGGCGGCAGAGGGCGCCCGCGGGAGGCCTTGTCGGGCGGATCACAGCTCGCCTACTGTGCCATTCGGAGCTTGTGGCTGTCTTTTTTCCAACTTATTTGCTACCCACACCCCGCGGGGCAGCTTGTCTTACAAAGAATTCTCTCTGTTAATATTCTCTTTAAGGCGGGCACGAAGCATCCACTGCTCTTCTAAGCAAGCAACCTTCCTTCTGTGCTCCCTTCGGGATGCAGGACTACGTGCACTCAGATTTATTCCACTCATTTTTCTTCGCCTTTTCATTGGCACAGTCTCCAAGGACGCCTGGCTTTCTTCTCACAGACTCGCGTCCGTTTCAGTGTAAGGCATCTTTTCCCTCCGCTGCTCTAATCCAAATTCAAATTATCCAGATAAAACAATAGCGAGGTAAGAGAGAACTGGCTGAGTTCAAGTCACCATCTTTCTGTAACTAATTTAGCAGACAGCTGTACCACATCAGAGGAGGAGGTTTAGATGCTAACCAGGTCAGGCACATCACGGTCAAGTGAGCGCCCCCGGAATCACTAAAGAAACTTAAGGAAGAATCTACTAGAAGAAAGCTGTCTCCTCTTACCACCACCTATTTAAAAGATAGTGTAGTACAGGCAGTTCTACGTGCATAAAACCACATACACACAGTATACCTGACCCAAGTAAATTCCCTCTTAGAAGTCCACCATTAAGCAAAAGAGGTGTATTGTGGTGACATACAGCTGCCGTGTAATGATCCTGAAGGGATGAATCGCCCTATGTATTCCAAGGTACTACTGTGGTTTGTTTTTTTTGTTTGTTTGTTTGTTTTTTGTTTTTTTCCCCCCAAGTACGTTCAACGGTACAGATAAGTACGTTCCCGCTAAGAAAAAGAGTTCAGAATTGTTTATAACGAGTTCGTTCCACGTGTCACTTTCTCACTTAACGTAGTAATAAAGATACGCTGCTGCTTTTGGATTTCATTTCCTTCTTGAATCTCACTGGTGTAATTCCAATGGTCAAACAACCTCTTCCAGAAAGACCAGCCCACTGCTTCACAGGAGAAGGAAAAGATGTCTCACACACGCTGGCTAGTACTAAAAAGAGTAATAGGAAGAGAAGTTCAGGCCATCAACGTAAGTATGTTTCCCTGCCTCTTCTGCTGGCTGGTCAAGTGGAATCCTCAGGACAGCCCCAGTACCTTGTGAAGAGCTTCTTAACGCCAGCACAACTTCAACCTGTCTTTTAAAAGAAAGCTGTTAAAGGAGCAGGAGACTGTTTTTAAATGAGAACAACCGAAAATAAAATTATCTGAAGAGCCACTTACTACTGGCATATTACCGTTTAAAAGGAAAATATTAATTACGTGCAGGTGCTCCAGTCCCGCCCGCCTGGCACCTCGCCCCCTCCCGGCCCGGCCCCGACCACCATCCTCGTTACCGCACCGAGCGTCGGCGGCTAGGGCTGAGCCCGGCCCAGCCCGACCCGACAGCTTCCGCCCACAGTGCCGGCATGTCCTGACGCCACTTCCGCCCTCGACTCCCAGCCAATCAGGAAGTGCTTCCGCCCTCAGTTAAGGCACACCGTGATGACACTTCCGCCCTGGGTTTCCAGCAAATCAGGGAGTGCTTCCGCCCTCAGTTAAGGCACTTCCTGACACCACTTCCGTCCCCGGTTGCCAGCCCGGTACAGGCTCGGCCGGTGCTGCTTCCGCTCCGCAGAAGGGCGCTGCCGTTTTGCGGCGTGCGGGAGTCCTGCAGCGCCCCCCGGCTCCCTCTGCTCAGGCAAGGCGGCCGGCTCCGCGCATGTGCAGAAGCAGAGCAGCAGGCACGGCTTCACGGAGCAGCGCTGACGTGCGAGCTAAAAAAAGAAAAAAATAAATAAAAGCAATCAAACAAACAAAAAAATACCACTCACAGCTTTATGCGTTTACGCAACTTTCTAACAGTTTTTCCAACATTAAGGTGCAATATTCTTCCGGTGTCACAGGGGATGGTTGGGGGAGGAATTTCTCAGACCCCCCCCGTACCTGTACATGAAAGCGGGAAAACCTCCCGCCAATCGGAACCACGGCGTGCCCGACCAGAGCCACTCAGGCCCCACCTACAAGAGAGAAATAATGCAAGCTGCGTTCAGTGCAAGCGGATGTTAGGGAAGACACCCCCCAGAAGGACACCTTTCTGACTTCCGGGAGCAGTCGAAGGGCCGAGCCTCTCTTCCCCCTACCTGGCACCCTCCACCCTGGGTCACTGTGGGGTAACGTTTGAACGCTGCCCTTCAATGCACTGTTCCTAGCCGTGACAGTTCTCATTGAACACGACTAGAACGAGAGCGTGCTACCTCATTTAGGTGAATCTGTGACCGTGATAGTCCAGTACCCTGAATCCAAACAGTAACAGTCAGTCAAAGTTAATCAGCTACGCCCTTTAATGCGACCGTATTTCATAGGGAAAAAAACATTAAGCCTAAGATTTCTCGTCCCTAAGGCCCTGGGGGACAGGCAGAGCAGGAATCCAAGACTCCAGAAATGCTGTACTCTAAGGAACTTTTACTCATTCTAGCTTAGAAGTAGCTAAACTGTTTGGGATGAAGTATTCTAGGCGAGGAAAGGTAGTGGTAAGCTTGAAGCAGAAATGGACTGTGAAAACACTTCAACCAACTGACAGAAGTTTCGCAACTGAAGGTGACGCTCTGTAATGAGAGGAACGAGGAAGCCTTGAAACTCCCCGTGCTCTCAGGCTTCCCTATATAACTACCCTGGTTCCTTCCACTCACTTTGGGATTCTTTTTTGTTTGTTTGTTTGGTAGGATGGAATTGTCCATCCACACCAGATTTCACCTACGCCTGTCAAAAGCAAGTTTGCCTGTGTGTCTGATCTGCGCTTTTGCACAAAAAATTCAGCTACATATGTTTGGAAATCAAACTCTTTTGTTTTCTGGACTTTTCTATAGTTAGTTAAATACATTGACTTCTTGTTTGGCTGGTGCACTATAAAGTATTCTTTTTGTAAGCAAACCGTGTGCCATAGGGCTTCTGGCAAATGTCAAATAACTGATAATCACTAGTATCTCCACTACAATCGGTTAATTTAGTCAAGGGAAAATCTGACCAACTGCCACATCATCTGACATAAACCAACATGTGGAAGCACCCACATGTAGCATGCAAGAAGCCTGCCTGCTGGTCCCTTACACACCAAATTCCATCTCCCTTTCCACCAGACAAGAAAAAGCGCCTTCCCTGCCCTCCTTCTGAACGCTGTTTTTTCAAGCTGTTGCTGCAACCAGAACCACTCAGAGAGTTCAGCAGATACTTCGGAAATGCCCGGCTTTGTATGGCAGCCAACTGGGGAGCAGCCTGAATCGCGGGTTTCGGATGCTGGTTCATCTCTGATGAGATGATGGTCACTACACGTGCTCACTGGCACTATGGATGTTACATGAGGTGTTGAGGGGGGGCATTCGCACCAGCCCTGTCATTCAGTTACAGAAGGCACAGCTCACCTCAGATTTCAGCCTGGCTTTTCACTGCTTAAAGTCAAAGAGCAGCACCACTGAGAACGACAGAACCACACAGACAGTTATTGCACTGTGGTGGTTTTACAGTGCCGGGCAGCTAAACTCCACTACAGCCTCCTTCTCACTCCTCTTCAAAAGAGGGATGGGAGGGAGAAGAAAGTATGCTGAAAAGAAAAAGAAATGAAAAGGAAAAGGAAAAGGAAAAGGAAAAGGAAAAGGAAAAGGAAAAGGAAAAGGAAAAGGAAAAGCTCATGGGTTGAGATAAGGATAATTTAATTAAAAGGGGAAAAATATAAATAAATAAATAAATAAATAAATAAATAAATAAATGAGCAAACGCTGTGCAGAAGCATAAAGGGAAGAAAGAAATTACTCTCTACTTCCCATCAGCAAGTGGTGTTCAGCCAAATCCCAGGAAGCAGGGCCTCAATACACACAGCAGTTGTTTGGGAGGACAGCTATCTTCAAAAAGAGAGCCACCCCCCTCCTTCCCCTTTCCCACCTTGTATTGCTGAGTGTGACATCAGATGGTATGGAATATCCCTTTGGTTGGTTTAGGTCTGCTGCCCTGGTGATGTCCCCTCCCCACTTCTTACCCACCACAAGCTTGCTGGATCTGGGGGGTTTGGAGAGAGTCTTGGTGCTACGCCAGCTACAACAATCTACAAAACACTGATGAGGTACCAGTGCTGTTCTAGCTACAAGCGCAGAGCAGAGCACTGTATGGGCTGCTGCAGGGAAAGCGAACTCCATCCCAGCCAGACCCAGTACATGCAGGGAAAGATTTTCAGAAAAGAATTTCCCTTCACAACACCGTTCCCTCTGTTTTTCTTTGCATGTTGAGGCTGTTTCGGAAAAGTGTTTCTCTCCACGGCACCAGGAGAATTCCCAGAGCTTCTCTCCTGTTCCATAGCAGAGCCCTGCATGTAAATGCCGGGCAACCTACGGAGAGTGCCTGAGAAAAGCAGACGGGGGCACCTCTAAGCTCTACGCTTCGTTCTCGTCATTTACATGTTTTTCCTGTGGTCGTCTCCGGAAGACCGCCTAGTTTTTGGAAGAATGGACCGTGGAAGTTTACATGCGTGGACAGTACCTGTAAAATAAAATACACGGTGGGTAAGAAACGGCCTGTTACAAGCGTTATTTTTAGATAAAGCACCACACGAAACAAGGATGCGGTGGGTATCTTCCAACGACTTTCACAAGCCCTGGCACCACCTCACAGGAGTGAGAAGGAAAAAAAAAAAAAAAACTACAACAAAAAACGGAGCCGGCGGCCGGGCGGGGGCTGACGAGAAGCACGAGCAGCAGGCGGCGCCAGGGCACGGGCAGCCCGGGGGGCCGCGGAGCACGGCAGCGATGGCCCGGCGCTCACCGCCACCGCCGCGAGGGTCCCGCGGGCCGGGCGCTTCTCGCGCGGCCTCCCCCGCCCGCCTTCCTCCTCCGCACCCGGCCGCTGCGCTGCCACCCGCCCGCGGGCGGAGCCCGGCGCCTCGCGCTGCCGCTCTCACCGCGCGAGGCTCCGCCGACGCCCGGCGGCTCCAGCGCACCGGGCGGCACCTCCGGCCCCGCAGCGCCGAGCGCTGCCCGGGGCCCCTCCTCCGCACCGAGCCGCGCCGGGGCCCGGCCGCGCTCAGGGCGCAGAGCGCACGGCCCGCCCCGGGGCCCCCTCGGGCACCGAGGGCCGCGACGAGGCCCGCCCGCGGCGCTCCCTGCCCCGGGCGGCGCGGGCCCGGCGCCCTCAGCCTGCCTCCGCGGGGCAGCCGCCGACCGCGGCGCCCGCTCGGCGTCCCCGGGCCGGCAGAGCGCCCGCTCCCGCCCCGCCCGGCTCCCGCTGCCGCCCCGGGCCCCGCCGCGCGCTCTCGTAGCCGCGGGCCGGGAGGCGCCGGGGGCCGAGCAGCTGCTCCCCGAGCCGCCGGGGCCCGGAGCTCGCCCGCACCCGAGGCGAGCCGGCGGCGCTGCGCAGCTCCGGGCGTGCCGCTCTGCTCCGTGCCGCTCTGCTCCGTGCCGCTCCGCTCCGTGCCGCTCCGCTCCGTACCGCTCCGTGCCGCTCTGCTCCGCGCCGCTCTGCTCCGCGCCCTTCGCGAGCGCCGCGCGCGGCTCCTGCTGGCTGTGCGGCCGGGTCCGGCCCCGCAGCGCCCGGCGCTGCAGCCGGCGGCGGCCCCGCTGTGTCCGCGAGCGGTGAGCCCGGGTGGCGGCCTTCGCGCGCAGCCTTTTGCTGCTCGTTTCCCTTGTCGGCGCTGCTGCGGTTCCCCGATGCGGGTCTTCAAAACCGACGTGCATCGAGCGTCTTCCCAGCGGGAGCCGTCAGCCGCTTCGCTGCTTTTCTTTAACGGTGCTGCTGGTGCTGTCCGAAGGATCGCTGCCGCCGGTAACCCTCTCTGTTTCACACACGGGCACGTAAACTAGGCCCGAGGGAAGGCGAGCGCTCCCCGGCAAGGTACTGCGTCCTGCAAGCACTGCCAAGTCATGCCAGACCTTCTCCTGCTACCGGTTCCGGGCCGTTGCGCCCCGTTCCCCAGCGGTAGGTCGATGGGAATTTTCGACCTGCTTTTGCCACAACCACCGTATTGTTAGCGGTGTTGTGCGGGGGCCAGGCAGAATACTCGTGTTTGCACATTGCCGGCTCTGCGCGGAACACAGCTGACCTGCCTACAAGAAGCAGGTCTTTAGCTTAGCCCCACAAAGAATCTTTTCCCGTTCTTTCAGCTACCTTCAGTTCCCACAGGCCTTCATTATGAAGATTTCAGTTGATTGCTGCTAACACACACTTGAATCCAAATGTTTGTGCTATTCATAGTGAAACGCTCATTCAGCTAAATGCTTGTCTGTGTCAGGGCTCTTTTGATCAAACTGAATAAAAGACTTGACCAGGTTTTCTGCATAGCCCCGGGTCACATGAAGGAATTCACCAGTGCAGGGACGCCACGCAGTAATAAAATCTCTCTGATTTATGCAGCATAGGTGATGTCTGGGGTTCCAGCAGACAAAAGGAAAGTTTTTTTTTTTTTTTTTTTTGCCAGGGCAGGACTGTATCTGCCTTTAGAAACCTTTCAAGGGCATCCTGCTAGGTGGAAAGCAGGCAGAGGTATCTACGTGTACCTAAGACAATTCTTGTGAACCAGAGAGCAAAGTGCAGGCTCTGCACTGACACATCACTCACTCATTCTGAACATCTGAGTTTGTTCTCTTTCCTAAGAAGGACGTTTGGCAGTGCATTTAGCTCCCATTACCCATCTCAGTGATGGGAGCCTCCGTACCCTGACAGCTTTGCTGTCCCTGCAGCTCCTTGCTCCCTCCCCGCAGGGTGCAGCCAGCCCCCTCCACTCCCTGCCATCTCTATCCAGAGGCTGGGGAGGACAGGGAACACAGGGAACAGAGCTGTAGAGAGCAGTAGGGCCCGTTTGTGCCCGTAGGCAGAACTGCCCGTTGTCCCATCGGAGCGCCTGGCTTTGTCGGACCCGGTGGTGTTTTCTGTGCTCTTATGCTATGCGACAGAGATCTTCTTCCTCAGACTCTTCGCTATGCCTGAGCAATGCATGATCCTAGAGCCTGCTGATATCACACTTTTTTTTTTTTTTTCTCTTCCAGCATAATGCAGAAAGAGGTTCTGCTTGCTCACATTTCTGCCCTGTGGTTGCAGATGTCTCTTGATTTTCCTTGTACTGTTCTTCCAGTACCAGGGCTTTGTCAGCCACCTTCCTGCCTTTGTCAGCCTCCCATGTTAACAGGCTACTTTTCCAGCTAGCTGTAAAAGTCACCTTTCAGTGCTGTGACACCTTTCTTGTGATTCCCTTACAGCTCTCGAAGTCTCATTAGAACAAAAGGGGGCACTCGCACACTGCAGTCTTGTCTGCATGGACCATGCTCGCTTTAACACTCGCTGCCTGGAGTGTAAGAGCTCTGACCAGCAGTAATTTGTCACTGTGTAGTTAATTCTCCAGTTTGAAACTGACTTGCCTCTGTTAAGAATCCTTCTTCATAAATGGATGGTAAAAACATGCTCTTCAGGTGCACGTGCTTACTTAAGTTGCTCTGCACTGTCTCCTACTCGAGGAGAGGCTAGCATTTCCATCAGTGGCAAAGATCCTTTTGTCTTAGCCACTCAATGGCTTTAAACTAAAAGAGGGTAGGCTGACATTAGGCATAAGGAGGAAATTGAGGCACTGGAACAGGTTGCCCAGAGAAGCTGTGGATGCCCCATCCCTCGAAGTGTTCAAGGCCAGCCTGGATGAGTCTTTGAGAAACATGATTTAGCGGGAGGTGTCCCTGCCCATGGCAGAGGTGTTGGAATTAGATCTTTACAATCCCTCCCAACCCAAACCGTTGTATGATTCAGTGGTCGTGTGATCTCATCTCATCTCATCCTTCTCTGCTCCCTCCTGCCCAACAGTGCCAGTACACAGACAGGTGGCACAGTGCAATGAGTTGCATCAGGGAACTTGAAATTAACCTGTCAAAGAAGGGGGAAGCAGCTATTTTTAACCTCAGTTCCTTCACCTAACCCATGTTGTGGCCTCACAAGCAGTTTAACAGCACCAAGGTGTTAAGGTCTTTAACAGCACGCAGCAGCTGTCAGGGAGTACATGGCTGCTGCCTAACGCAGCATGTCTGTGCCATGAAGCACAGCCTCAAGGTGCCTGCTGTGGACCAGCAAGATCAGAGCCAGGCCAGCCCAGATCTTTGTGCAGCACAAGCTTCCCTGGAGACTTCTGTGCCTGGCCCATTGCCTCAGAACTCCGCTGGCCTTTTACTCTATGTACACCTTTCCCTCACCGATCTCCGTGTGCCTGCCCTGTATACCCAGAGTCTGCTGTTGCTTTTTGTTCCATACTTGCTGAGGAATGAAAATGTATGTCAACTGCCACTTCAGTCGATCCTCATAGTGGTTTTTGGTTGTGATTGTTGTGGCTCATACATCCACTTAAGCCTTCTGCCTGAGCATAGGCACATGTCAGATTCCATCTGCGTGTCCTACAGCGTTTTCAGGCTGTGTCTTGGGATCAGCACTCAGACTGCACCCAGTTTTTCACTGAGCCGCTATGCAGCCATGCAGATTTACTGGGTTCACCACGTACAACTAGCTCATTCGGTGAAAGGGCTCCTTAGCTGCTCTCCATGTCTGATAGTCACTGGACCAGATGGAGCAGAAGCTGAGCTCTTTAGGTGACTCCTACAATTGCGGTTATCCTGCAGCAAGGACACCTGCCCTAGAGAGAAGACTCCTGGCTCCTGGTCTCTGTTCCAAGTACTTTTTTTTTTTTTTTTTTTTCATACAAGCATGAAATACAAAGACAGCAGAGACCAAACGCACCTCCAGCTCCCAGCACAAGGGACCTGTCTGCCTTCTCTGTCTCTTTTTCTGCATAATGCCCTGCTTCAAAAGGAAAGAAGTGGATGGCAAGAACCATTCCTTACACTTTTTCCTAAAAAGCTATGGTGTGATAATTTGAAATGTGTGTACTTCCTGTAGATGAGGAGATAATTGGACTGGTTATCTTGCTTCTTGAGCACGTACTTCAGTCAGTAGACTAACATGGACCTGGGGGAGAATGCTGTTGGACGGTAGGAGAAGCCTAAATTTGGCAGTGTATGTTACACAGAAATATCCCTGGACTGAAGCCTTCACATGGCTTAGAGAAACACTTGTTACCCAACCTGTGCTAAATGGCCTTGTGGCAGAAAGCAGTTCTTGGTGCTGTTTCATCTGGAGCACAGACGTAGCCAACACAACTTCTGAACCAAAAGGCCAAACAAGCTGGTCCCAAAGTGCTGCAAAGGGTGGGAGACAGCAGAAGGGATCTTTTGCATGGCACTTCAAGGGTCACACCTGTCAGTCCCCTTCTCTTTCCTCAGCCACCTCAACAGCCTTCTCGGCCACATCTTCATTCCACACAAGGTGGTAACTGAACATATGCACTCTACAGGGAAAGGTAACCTGGTTACTCCTACAATAATTTTATGTAATTATATTGAATTATTTAAATAATACAAAACCAACAATATAATAATTGTACGGTATTTTGTGCAAATATAATGTATAATATGGAATAAATATATCAAATATTTATAATATGTAGAACACAAACTATGATAGGTTTATAATTGATGGCACTAGAAAACCTTATCATAACAAATCACCATATGATATTTAATGCTCAGATTGAAAACACGGTAATTTTCCTTGCTAAGGAAATTATTTCATATGGAAAAGTTTTTGCTATGCAGGTGGAACAGGGGCCAAGGGAGAGCTCCCCTGCCTTTCACAGTATTCAAAACTTAAAGGCCTTGGACAAGTGGACAAGGCTGTGAGCAAGCTGATGCGCCTGCACCTGCTCTGAGCCCTCCAGAGGCTCTGTCTCCATGGATGTGATTCTCTGATTTTTGACCTCTGGGAGCACTGCAGCCACACAATAAATTACAACACACACATGCCAGGCAGACTAGAGGTTGCTCAAGTCTTTTGACATGCACTTTTTTTTTTTTTTTTTGAGTGCATCTCTGTTATTTTGTGACATGGGTTGTAAAAATGAAAGGAGGAAGAAGAGAGAGAACTAAAGATCAAGGATCAGATGTTAAATCCTGCTTGCTCACTTGCTGGTATGAAAACAGTTTGTAAGTGTGCATTCACAATTAACAGCAGACATATTTTGTATCACTGAACTCTGCAAGCAGTCTTTTAACAGATTCTAATCGTGCCTGTAAGTGATCAAAAAACTGCAGTGGGAATTACTATAAAATTTACTAAAAAATTACTAAATTAAATTAATTTACTAAATTAAAAATTAAAATTTACTAAATTAAAACTTACTAAAGATTACTATCTATAAAAATATGAATGAAATTACTGTCATAATTTAGGCCTTAAAGCTGAGCAGTGGGTAAAGCCAGACTGAAATTTTATACCAAATCATAACCCAAAAATATCTCACCCTAAAGATGCTTCTCTTGCATGCTTCCTGCTATGGCTTCAAAGGGCAAGCCCAGTATTGTGGAAACATCAGTATTCCTGAAGACCAAAAACCAGAAGACTTCTATTTGCTTAAGGATTCTGCTGCATTCCTCCCTGAGGCAAAACAAACCAGTAATCCTCATTGTTACAGAAACACAGCACTTCACATCTGTTTATCTGTATATAAACATTAAACGATTAATAAAAAATAAGCACCAAAAGGCTTAATTTGAAATCTACAGAAGTTAATGCTAGTCCTCAGTACCCTGGGATACAGCTTCTCGTAACCCAGAACAGCAGAGTTTTCTATTAATGTTATCACACTTTTGCCTGTAGAAATGACCCCTTCAGCACAAGGTGGAAAGGCATGGGGAAGGCAAGCTTCTTTGCAACAACGTGGGGTACAGATGTCCATGCAGATCCAGGACAGCCCCTGCCCGGCTACCACCTTCACGGAGAGTTTCCGTACAAACCCACAGCCTCAAATGTCAGTACAGAAAACCATTGCTGTGAAAATACATTCATTTTTTTCCACACTACAGAAGAGAAGTGTTCAATATCCCTCTTCTTTTCGTTTCTTTTCTTCTTTTTATTTTTTTATTTTTATTTTTATTTTTTTTTATTCAGTTCTGTTTTAGGTGAAATTGTCCCCATCTCTGAAAAATATTATGAGACTGGTGCCTGGAAAGCATTACACAACTGTGGAGGAAAGAAAAAGTGCAGTCATGTGTGGCTGGGGTGATTTCTTCTTGACAACGTTGAGAACTGAGGAGCTCTTGCAAACGAAAGGTTCAATCCTGCTGCCCATACATAAACAGGTCTCCAGCTAGGCTTTGCATGACTGTGACGTATGGGATGAGACCCTGCATTAGCAGGAGGAACCAAGTGATGCGGTCAGTACAGCATAATGGGAAAAACCGAACTCTGCTACAACTAAATGTCATGTTGATAAATGCAACTTCACTGTTTTTTATAAACAAAATTAAACTTAATTTGCTTCACAGTAGCTAAGGTGCCGTTAATTCAAAACCCGCAGAGTAACTCATTGGACACAGTTAATAGTCAGCAGACCACATAGGCCAGGCTTTGAAAGCATTTAATATTCACTGAAGTGCTGCTTGTATCCAATTATAACTCACTACTTGCCATCTTAATAATTTAAATCTGTCCACTCTTTAGAGAGGAAAAAAAAAAAAGCACTAATCAAAGACATGAATGCACCTTTTGCTTTTGACAGCATTAAATTAAAACTAAATGGTAGATCTTGAATGAGTTACTCTGCAAGAATAAAGGCATTAATGAGGTAATTTCATTATAGAGGCTCATCCAAGCCTATGTGAAAACAAGGGAAGTAAATGGAGAGGAAAGCCACGGAGGAAATTAGGGTTCCTTCCACACTAATTAATGTTTTGGGGCATTTAGTACAGGCACCAAATTAACTGCTCCAAAGAACTCCATTGAAAAAAAAATACATTGTTGCCCTGCCATGTAATTAGAAGACAGTACAAGTAGAACACTTAATGAGTATAAAGCCGGCCTTTAACTTATTCTGCCCAGCTTCTGAAAACATGTCATTGTGGAGGCCTAAGTTTAAGGAAGCAACAGGCGTACAATATAGGATTGTTTAGGTCCTTCTGTTCGGTGAGCTGTAAACAGGTAGCCCTGAATGAGAGACTCTGGGACTCCTGGGAGGCCCGGCTTCCCAGAAGAAGAGAAAAAAAAAAAAAAAAAAAAAAAAGTCTTAAATGCATCCAGAGGAGAAAAAAAAAAAAAAAAAAAGGTGAATAGGCCCGGCACAGCTCACCCAGTGAATGCTCACTGCTGTCTTAAGAGATTACATGATGTTGTGCCACCCCCTCTCATTGAGTTATCTTTACACTGCTTTTGTCTCCTCTAATTGGAGCTGATGAGGTGCTAATTGGTTGCCTTTCTAAAAAGCGGTGCTTAAGCACTGGCAAACAGAGTAAGACAGCGTGAGTGGAGTTAATGAGGGCTTAGCACCCCCCACCCCAAAACCCAAGCAACCCCTCCGCCTCGTATGAGCACACGAACGCACGCACGGCCGTGCCCCTGCCGCAGCCGAGAGCTGAAGGGACGTGACCGACTTCGGGTACAGCCCTGCGCTGGCCCGAGCCGTGTGAGGAAGGGGCAGTGCCGGGCCGGCAGCCGCGCCCCGCTCGCCGCGGGCAGGCCGGCGGCTGGCTGCTGGCGGCGGGTGCCGGGTGCCCGGCGGGGCCGGCCGCGGGCCCCGTGGCCGCAGGGGCCCGGGTAAGAACCGCGCAGAGACGGTTCTCACCCGCCGACAGAGGCTGCGGGGGGCAGCTCACACTCACCTCGCGCAGAAAGGCACGGGCGGGGCGGGGCGGGGCGGCCGCGTTCGTCCCTCGCCGCTTTGCCGCCCGCGTGCCAGCCGCGGCCGCCGCCAAGGGAAAGGCCGGCAGCGCCTGGGCACGGCGGCAGGGCCCGGCACGGCGCGGGCGAGGCCGAGGCCGAGGCGGCAGCAGCAGCAGCAGCAGCAGCAGCAGCAGCAGCGGGCCGTGCCGGCGCTGCGCCCCGGAAGCACGGGGGGCTGCGGGTGCCAAGGAGCTCGCTGTCCTCGGGAAGCGAGGCACGAGCAGCTGCGGCACGCTCAACTGCAAGCGCCCCTGTAGAAGGAGAGGCGCCCGTGCTCGGGGGCGAGCGTGCTGCCGTTCTCCTTGCTTCGGCATTTGGCGTTTTGCAAGCTTAAACTTTGGTCTTTTGCTACTTAAAACAGGGTATGCAATTAATAACTCGGACGTCGTTTTCAGCAACAATTCATACATGGAAATACCCTAAATATTTTGAACCCATGAAGAAAAGAAAAAGATAGAAACTTCTTTTTTTTTTTTTTTTTCGTAATGCTTTGCATGTTTGTTACTTTTTTTTTTTTTTTTTTTTTTTTTTGCCAGTTTTACGTAAAGTATTTTGATTAGAGTACAGTGTTAAACCTCTTGCAAGAGGCTGCATGGTTAACTATAACTGCATCTGGAGCTCCTAGATCCCAGTTTTGCCATATCCATACACATTTCCTAAAAAAGGCTTTGAGTGATGCTGAGTAGTCTGTATCTTACACCTATTTTGAAGGTGGGCTGATATTGCCTCCTGAATTTCTACACCAATTCTGGAATTCCCTGCTACTGAAAGCGTTCCTGAGTCCTAGCGATAACGTACAAAAAAAAAAAAAACTGGTCTAGTGCTGATGTCACCTGGCAACAGGCAAAAATTATCCTGCAAGTTATTTGAACGGGACACTGCAAACATCACTGCTGAAAACAATCTGCCATTTCTGAATCTGTTTATATATAGTCTACACAGACATATGGCGTGATCTTTCAGTAGGTGCAAGGTTGCATTTTTCACATGTACGTCATATGTATGGGCTCCGGAGAGAAGTTGGCCGATGATGACAAGTTCGTCCCCTCTGTCACAGACTCAGTACCACCAGCCAGTTCTCTAAATCGTTCAAAACTGCTTGGCTGAACAGTTTCATACTGGACAAAAAAATAATAATAAAAATAAAATGAAGGACGAAGCAGATAAAACTATAAAACATACAAGAACGATGCATCTTTTGTTAAGACAACTCAGATGGTCTATTCATGCTGAGGAGAAATCAACAGTCAAGGCTCCCCCTTTCATCACTTTTATCTTTTTTTTTTTTTTTTTTTTTTTTTTTTTCCTCAGCAGTTGGAAAGACCAATTAGTTTGCAAACAGCCAGTTACATGGGGAGGTGTTTATGCCTGGTAATTTGTCCCCCTATTCACATTCTAAACAGGATTCTGTTCAATCTTATGCATGGGCACTTGCTTTTCTTTTGGTTGTCATGAAAACGAGGGATTTCTTGCTGGCTGGTAGAAAGAAACTTTCTAGTGGACAAAGTTACAATTAATTCCTCTAAACGTGTTCCTAGAGCCATCCACCTATTAAAGCTCAGCGGAGGTCTTGCTCTCAAAAGTCCCAGAAGATGCAGAACTAAAAACAAAACAAAACAATACAAAAAAAAAAAAATCATCTTGGTTCCCTTTAAGGCTAATTGAGCAAATATATTTTCTTCCCCCTGCTCCTAGTTTATGTACTTAAAAATTAAAAATCTTCATGTGTTTTCCACAGCAGGTATGATTGTGCCTGCAGAGATCGACGCTCCCACCACTGCTACCTGCTGTGTTCTCACAGAATGCTTGCAGGAGGTAGTCCCTTGGGTTTCCTGTGTTTCCCATGGGATTAATAGTTTCTGGTTTACCCCAAACCAGTATGACATGGGTTGTAAAATCACATGCCGCGCATGCCAAGATGTAATCCTTAAACATATCTTACCCTCTTTCCATTTCCTCCTCCAGTTTACTTTTTGCCTGGCTGCTGTTAGCAAGGTGCTTCCCAGGCCCCCTCCCTTCCTAATGAGCACGTGCACACATTTAAATAGGAATGACCTTCATTTTCTGAAGGTGAAGGTGATCCTGGTCCTAAGGAACGAAGAGGCAAGAGAGCCGAGGTCTCTACTCAGCTCCTACTGTTCCCAGTCCTGCTGGATGGTGGCGTTATTGCTCTGGCTGTTGCCGCATCAGAGGCAGCCTGGGGGCACATGCAGCACTACTACACCTAACACGGGAGATGAAGGTGCCTTAAACCACCTCCCCTCGTTGGTAGGTTTGGGTCTGGAAGCCTTATCTTTTCCTGCAGAAGTGGTAAACAGTTTAGTGGTTGCAAAGTGCATGGAGCAGATGTCACACGGCAAAGGCAGTATCACACCTGTAATTAGCATTGCACCTTTTGTTTCTGCTGGGACTGGTTCCTTGGTGTACCTTCAGGCCAGCTCACAGGTGAACCTGGGCCAGTGGCTCCTACCACCAGTGGACAACACATCTGTCATCTCTGACCTGAGAGGGGATTTGTCAGCTGTCCCTCTGTATCCCCGGTACGGTGGCACAGCACCTCACGTGGAAAAGCCACTTGCCTGCCACTGCTGCCGTTGGTAATGTCCCCAGGGAAAGCAAGTAGCACAGGAGAGGCAGGTGAGTGAAACTTCCCTGCCTTTCCTCATCCTTCTTCCTGCTGCTCTGTACAATAAAGTCTGAAAATGTCTCTTCCTGAATATTGGTCGTTTTGGAAATGTCAGTTCACCACAAACACTCTTAGGCTAATGTTTAATAATTAAGTCCTCTCCAAAGGAAGTAAAGCCTGTTCATGAAGTTCACGTGAAGGGAAAAGGCCCAAGGGGTGACAGTAAGGGACTGCTATTTCCAAAGAAAATACCTGAAGGGTATCACAGGAGACTGAAAATACAGCAAGTCTGGAAAGAACCCTAGGGAAAGGTGGGCAGGTTTTTACTCTTGTCCTTTCCAACCCCTCTTCTGCATAGGTTGCCCAGGACAGAGGTTGCTGGGGAGTCAGGCCCACATGCCCTGTACCGTGTCCTGAGACACCACAGGCACAGTGAGCAGCTGGAAAAGCTACAGGACTGATGGACTGATGGCAATGGTCATATGGTGAGCTGGACTGACTGACTAAAGGAAGGCATGGGAATGCAGGTTGCCTGAAAAAGCAAAAGCAGCAGTTGGTGAAGTGTGCAAAGCAAAAGGCACCTGATTTTTCAAGCTTCATCTTCTGTTTGTGTTTCCGTGCTATGCTCACTGGGGGAGTATCTCACAAGCTGTTAAAGTGCTCCCGTTACATGCTACTGCCTTTCCAGGAGTTAAAGTACAGCATCAGGCAAGGTGCTGCTGCTAGAGCCTAGTCATTTGGTTAGCGGTGACTGGAAACTAACAAGCATACCAGCAATAAGGAACAGACTTCACAACTCAGGAACTGGATTCTTCAGGATACTGCATGCAGTGCTAGTCACAAGCTCAGCATTGCAGAAAAAGTGATCATTGTTTCAGAGAAAGGTGAGAAGCGGCTCCTGTGAAACAACACTACTTAACTTCTTCTGGTAAAAAGAACAGAAGTGTAATGTTGGGAAATGCATGACCTCTTTCTATAATACTGATTGTACTAAGAAGTATCTCCATCCTTTAGGTAACACTGGATGCTAAAAACAGTTGCCAGGTAGCCTGAAACAGGCTTTGCAGCTTCCAGTGCAACTGAAGAAAGACAAGGGGGATGCAGCCAGGCTCAGTAGGAACTGCTGCAAATGGAAGGGATGGGGTTTTAATGCCACCAGAGAATACAGCCACAGTCCAAATGGGCACAGCGGGCAGGGCTGGGGCATGCACGTCCAAGGAGAGCTGGACGCGTGCTCTGGAACCCTTCTGCAGGGACCTGTGTGGTGACCCAGCGCTGCTGTGGGGTGGCTGGGGCAGCCCAGCCTGCACGGCTGCACGCTTGCTGCGGTCGGGAGCCCTGCCATCCAAGGTCCCTGGAAGCCAGTCAGTTGAGTGACCAGGATGCTGTGAGCATGTCTCAGTGCATAAGTGTATGTTTTCCCCTGAATTCTGCACATTGCTTCTACTTCGAGCAGTAAAATTCTTGACAAAGTTAAATTGAATGTGGCTTTTATCTGATTAGTTATCCTTTGGGTACCAAAATTACCAAGAGCTCCTTCCTGCTTGCATGTAGAAACTAAAGGGGGAAAGTGCATGCTTGCAGTGAACACAATCTGGACGGTCCTTCAGCCATCAAGCGATGCTTTAGGGATTGATCATTCCTTATATTGTCCTCCCCATTAGGGCTGACAGTTATATTGCATTAGAGAAACAATGAAGTATCTAGAAACGTGTCCAACTGCTGAGGGAAGGCCTGTTGTCAGGAGGCAGATAAGTATCCTGGAGAAAGCAAACAGGGGAAGGAGGGGAGGTGAAGTAAAGCAAACGAGAGAACGAATGTAGCAGAGGTGAGACTCCAAGCATGGGGTAGATGCCTGGCAAGTGAAAAGGACTCATCAAGTAGAGTGGGGAAGCAGTGAGAAGACTGCGTGGTGTTAGTTGTGTTGTGCTGTGCCGAGGATCACACGAGCAGCTTGTCCAGAGGCTGTGCTCAAGAAGCCAAAGTTCAAAGCTGGGGGTGCTTCCATGTTTTTCATGGTTCACTTCCAGGTCATTTGCTTTAAAAGATTCTAAATTTGTCAACTTTTAATGCTCAAAGAGGTTCAGATGTTTTTAAATCAGCTCAGCTCGTCCCTGCTTGAGATAAACATGAACAGGACAATTGCTCGTTTTAATAAAATATAACTCAAAATTCGCCATTCAAAGTTGCAGGAGAGTGTGTTAGAAGGGGGCTCACTGTGGTGAAGATGTTCGGTATTTAAAATACTCAACAAGATCTGGGAAGAGCTGACTGAATATTGTCAGTCTGCAGCCCTAGAACTGAGTAAAGCACAAAAGAAGGTAAGAATGAGACAGAGGATGAGCTTTTGTGCCACTGCACTTGCCTCCTGGGGTCCAAAAAGGATCCTTGCATGGTGAGATACCCCCACCAATTTCCAGTGGATGTGTATGAAAGCTAAAACTATCAAAATAACAATTACTACCATGGGTTTCTGCACCTTTAGGCCACATTTAGGCTAAGCCATTTGACTTTTAAAGCATGTTAGGCTCTTAGCAATTCATTAACTCATGTGTCTGTGGAATTAGCCAACCAATTTATGCATCTTTTTGAAATCTAGCCTCATCTACTAAGCAGGTCACAGAAAGAGCAATGCCCTTTATTATTTTATGACTAAGTATTATTTCTAAGGTTTAGTTTTGATCTGGGAATAATAATTAGCAAATGGTGTCTCCTGCCATTTTTTTAAATCTGTGATGGCATCCCTAAACTGGTGGCTGAAGAGGACGTGCCTTGCCTTCACCTCATACTCATGATTTTGCTAACTAGCCTGCTATTTATTTTGGGAACCAGAGCAAATATGAACACAAAGCCTTCTGCACAGTGAAAAGCATTTGCTTCCTTTACTGTGGAACACCAGCATTAACAGTATTTCCTTAATAAAAGTGCTAAAGAGAAAAGGGCTGGAATGGAACCATTGTGGAAGTTGACCGCTTGCTGAAGAGTATCTGAGAGCCATGTGGAAGCTACAAAGCTTCACCATAACCTTGTTCGCGCATTTTACACTACTTAAGTTGTGGAATGTCTGACTTGATCCTAGGGCTCACTTGTTACCCTTGGTAAAATTTTGGCTGGTACATCTGCTAGATCAGATGCTGAACTGAGTCCTGCCAGGAATCAGGTTAAGCTTTCCTTGTACCTCAGTGGCACTGGGATTCTGATCCTGCCTAAATACACTAATATAACCAATACGAAGATAGGTACAAAAATTACTTTGCAGCCTGAACTTTGTTAAGTCAGGCAGGATATTTTTATTTGTTCCATATCAAGATAAATTCATACCAGTGAACTTCCAAGCAATTTTTGGCACAGCTGAAGCTTTGCCTTAGCTCACCCAGAAGTCACCTGCAATAGCATACCGTGCACAACAAGGTGTGGTAGACAACTTGCAGCCAAGAGAAGAGCCACAGAACATTTTCTGCAACAAAATGGTATCATAATAATGTTTGAACAAGGATGCTTTATTTTAGAAACTCTGATGTTAGTCCAGGCCAGGGGAACCAAAGATGTAGCATGATAAATAAAATAGTAAAATAACCAGAGAAAAAATGTTCTCTGTCCCTATCTCAGTCTGTACAGCATTTTTACGTGCAAACAAATTATTACTAACAACACTGCTCAAGTCCTTTAACTGTCCTGGTAATACCACTTGAGGAACTAGATACTATTGTGACTTTTTTTTTTAGCCTGGAACTGTGAAATATAAAGAATAAAGCAGAGCAAGGATTATCAAGAAAGGAAGGAATTCTGAGAGATGATCTGTCCTGTATGTCTGCCAAGCAGACACTGCAGCACAGACACTTTTCCTAATAAAGCTTTTGCAGAGATGCTATGCCTTGTCAGCACTCTCTCCAGGTACTCTGCAGTTGTAACAAATACAAAATTTCCTGTTTAAAACCAATACTCATTTAAAGTCACTATTCTTTTTAACAGTTACTTGTTGACACAGAAGGTAAATTCCTTTGTTTTGTGTTTGTTTTTTTTTTTTTTCTTTTTTTTTTAAAGAACCATTTTTATGTTTTATGGGTTGTGGTGTGCTCCCCTTCATCTAATCTTCACTGATGTTAGAAGTGTGCCTTTACTGATAGCTGTGTTTTCCAGATCTCTCCTCCATGCAGTGCTCTCCTTTGGTCAGTTTTCTGTGAGCAGCAGTATACTTAATGCTCACTGCAGACTCGCTGGGGCCAGTGGCTGCCACAAACGTGACAGGTTCTCAGCTCACCTTCATCACAGTCTTCTTTTTATGGCAAGTTCTAACGTATATGTTTGAGAGAGTGGAGTGTCTCAATTCCCACAGTGCCAGCAGCGGTGGTCTAATGTGAAACAAAGGCTGCACATGAAAACAGCAGAGAAGGTGAAATAAAAACTGTCCTCATTTATATATCCACAATGGAGATGCATTTCCAAAAAGCATGGTATAAAGTTAGATGTACCTGCATTCCAGATCCAAGAATGGCCCAACTGTTAAAAGGGATAATATGACAATGTCATCTGACTTTAGCAAAAAGTAGAGAATGCTTATTTGTTCTGAAGAGAGCTTTGAAAAAAACCTGTGTGGTTCTTTCCCTCACAGATCACAGGAGATAGCTAAGGTACAAATGAATTGAGAAAGCATTTCATATCCAATAGGTCATTCCTACTCTTTGTACCCTATAATATTTTAGTAATGCTGCTTTATAGCACAATAATTGGATTCCCTAATGTTTCTTACATTAAGCAATGTCAGCATGTTAACAGAAAATGTTAACTTATTCGCTTTTTAAAAAGCCTCTTCCACTGGAAAGCCTGTATATTTTCATAGAAATAGATGCTGGTGAGAACAAGGAATTTCTGAAGTCAGGGGAGTTGATTTTAAATTGGATAGAAATCTGAAAGTTTCTCCAGAGCAAGAAAGAAAAACGGTTTTCTTGGTTTCAAAGCTAAAAATAAAAGGTACGTGTCCGAACGACCTGCTTGGATGTTTTAGCCATGCCTGTGGAGTTAACCCACCGTGCCCGCCCCAACAGATCTAGGAGATTGTCTCCGAGAGCCTGCAGCCCTGCGATGGGGAGCCATGCCCTGAGCTGGGGTGCCCTGTGCCCTGCTGCCCGTGGGCATGGCCCGCAGCCAGCCAGAGGCTGACGTCAGGCGCGGAGGCCAAGCGTTAGCGGCGGCAGCTTGCGCAGACACCGGCCGCTTCACACTGAGAGAAAGTCGTGGATGATGACCGAGGAAATTTTCGCTTACAAAGACATGGGGTCTGTCAAGCGTCACTGTTGTGGACTTCTCTCGACCTTGCTCGGCAGCACACTCCCACTGGTTGCAGCCTTTGTCCTGGAGTTTTTGGCGATGACCACCTTTGCGGGCATTTGTTTCCAGCACTGGCTCACCAGGTGGAAATGCAGCGCGGGCTTCAGTGACGGCCTGACCCGGCGCCAGCAGCTCTCCGCCGGGGTTGCTGTGGAGACAAAGCTTCCTGTGCGTAATCCAAGCTTATCCAGCTCCTTATCCTACATGTGACCCTTAATTACTTGCTAAATTAGAATGGTTTTCTGAAAATCACAAGGGGAGGTTAATATGTTCTTCCAGAGCTGGTCAAGCTAAGATGACACCAAATTCACAGGGAATTCAAATTACATGATCCCTGAAGGCGTCTCTTTCAGAAGGAAGACGAACTTTCCCAATGGGAGGCAGAGTGCCATGATAATGCTTCTGTCACTCACTTTCCTTGCCCTGCTTGTCTAGCTACAGCTTAATCCGGTAGGAACAATGTAGTAAGTAAATATCAGGTTGATTAATTATGGTGCAAGATTCAGTAACCGCTTGTCTTCTGTAATTAACATTGTAACTGAAATTAAGTAATACACTTCATACATGGATTCCTGGACGTGGAGGAGGAACAAGAGAGAATCCTCAAGGTTGTAAGAGGGAAATGAAGGAATTAATAACAAGGAGTCAAAATACTAATTGCCTCTTTAAAGCTACAGTACATTTTAAGATACTCTTAATGCAAAAAGAAAAATGATTTTACTACTTCTAGGTGTCCTTGTAGAGGTGAAACAAGGGTTATCAGTAAAAATATTGCTAAAGATTTCTGAAAATACACCCTTGTTTCACCAATTTGATAAATGGAAATTACAAGAGGTGCACAGTGGTTTTCCTTTCCTTGGTTTCCTGTGACACGCTACTTAACAAGGAGTGAGCCTTTCACTTGCATGAGAAGCTTTATAAAGCTGTGCTAAAAATGCAGTGTCATGGTTCCAAAAAAAAGCGCTGTCTGCCTCAGCACATGCCTGTCTATTGTGAAAGGTAAGGTAGTTCGGGTCTGTGCACATATGCTTGTTCACATGGATACACATAAAAATCAGTGACTAATCATTAAGATGGGAAGAGCCCCGACAGGTAAGTGCTGCCTATAGCCTGCAGTATTGTAGACTTCTCTTTAAGACCTGCTTGTATCTTACACTTCAGTTACGGATACAGTCGCTTCCATTCCTGCTCAGAATTGCTAAGTACAAGACAACACACCTCAGAAGTTTGTCACTAGCACAATAAGCAATGGTTCCCCCAGCACTTTTTAGAAAGGCTTCACTGTGGCCTAATTTTTTTTTCCATTTTCTTTCCCCTGTCTCCTAGGATTGTGGTCTCTGGCGTATCCAAGGGCTCACAGCATTGCAGGCTGAAGGACACATTCATGGGCGCTGGATAGTCACAGGGTCTTAGACTTCCCTGCTGAGACCTCTGAAAAATGTGATGGCATTTTTCTGAGAATAATGACAGAGAAACCTATGCCATCTATTGCTTGGCAGGGTCCGAGACAGTTTTTTGGTCCATTACGTTTATAAGAAATTTATGATCCTGTCGATGGATCTTTGTAAAAATAATTGTCTTATGAAGATGCATTTCTAGATGTGTGAGAGCTTTGATTGGTGAGCACTATATATTCACAGTTTCTTTGGCATCTCTGCTCATACTTCCAGCAATACGATCATGTTTTTCTGAGTGAGCATCAACCCACTAGTAACTGGACTGATGATGGCAAGTATTTTCTCAAATGAAAAGGCTGTCAGTCCCGGCTAGTTCAAGAAGGTTTCATTCCAGTGAACCATTTTCCGCTCTCTCTTTGCTGAACCATCACTTCCCTGTCACTGTATTTGAATTAAAATGTCATTTTCAGGACAGAAATGAAGAATTTTCTTACAATTAAGAAACATTTTCTGTTTCCTTAATAGGAAAAAAACAAAAAACAGTGAGCTCAGTAGTGAACTCATGTAGTCAAAACAGCTCGAAGGGATAGTACTCTTTCTTAACTGTTAATTTGTGTAATTTGGAAGTCTCTGGGTGTTTTCCTGTCTGTCAGGGTGGACTGCAGGGAAGCTTTCTGTGCATGGAAATACGGCCTTTAAAGGAGTGAGTTTCCATTTTCAGATGAGGTGTGGTGAGGAGTCCTCCATGCACAATTATTAAGACAGCCTAGTACCCATGATAAAATCTTTGGATGCCATCCAAATGACTGAAAGCCACCTAGTTATTTATGTGAGCACACACACAAATATGCACGCACCCTTTCCACCTCCGATAGAGTATTAGAATTCATACATTACATCTGCACTGAAAAACTCCTTAATGACAGGGTCTGGTGAGCCCTATGACATCTGGGGGTGTAAGGAAGCTTTCCAAGCACTTCTTCCAAAAGTTTTGATTTTCACAGAATTAGAAACCATTTTAAGATGTTTTCTTAAGCATTTGGAAATACATAGATACATATATTTTACATACACACTGTAAAAAAGAAAGCATTTTAAGATGATTTCTTAAGAAATCCACCCTTCTCTTCTTTCAGTTTCTGCATTCAAAGTATAGGGAGTTATCAGGATGGAAAAAAAGGATTACTGATATTCAGTAAGCTGCCCCCTCCCCTCCCGTCCCCCTTAAAATACCAGGAATAAGGAAGGGAACTTCCTGGTTCCACTGCCTGCTTTGGAGAAGGGTCTGTTAGAAACATGGGTCAGATCTTCACATTCATTACAGGAACCTCATGGCTACCATAAGAAAACAGACACACACACAAACCAGCAAATTAGAAGGGTTGAAGAGACAGAGAGAAACGGAGACCACAGGGTCTGGTGGCCAGAGGTGGGTGTGGTGGCCAGAGATAGGTCTGACACAGATTCCCCTGGGGTAAAGGAATTACCTTTCTCTGTCAGTCTAGTGGAAACACACAGAGGAACCTGCAAAATGTTGTGTCCTCTACTATCCCTTTGTGTAGGTTAAAGGAGTGGAAGAATAGAAAAGGAGAATATGCTGTCATCTAAAATAATCTTTTAAAGTGCTAAGCTACTAGGCTGTGACAAGCTGTGATTGGTTCCTCTCAGAGCAAAACCAGCAGGGGAATGAAGGTATCTGAATAAGAGATCACTTCTAAAAATGCTGATTCTGTTGTACCATTAGATTGACATCTCTACCAGGAATGAAGATAATCAATATGAAAAAAAAAAACAAAACACCACCACCAACAAAAAAATGATATCCTAAACACTTGAGATTGTGTTCAGCTGCTCTTGAGCTATTTCATCTCCACCCCTGGTTTATTTCGTTGGTTTATATCCTTTTGATCTCTATCTTGAAACGTGAAAAGAAAACAGTTGTACAATAACGCCTTATAGTCTATGGCATATTCCAATTCAGGTAAAAGATACATTAAGTACAGTTCAGCTTGGGATCAGTTCAGCCTGGAAAAACTTTTCAATTCTCCATGACAAAACTGAGCAAAATAGTTCAGAAAAGAAGAATAGCAAAGCAAACAGAGTGCTCCAGGGATCTAACAAGGCAGGCAGCAAGATCCTTTACTTACCCCAGTCTGGCAATTAACTCACATACAAAGAGTTTTAGGGGTCTCATGGTGACCAAGAGACTGTAGCAATGCGGTCTCCCAGAGTGCAGGGTATGGCAGATGAGCTCTGGGGAATCTGGCCGTGGTGCTTCAACCCACAGCCACGTCACAGTGTTTCTCCGGCTCTTCCAGGATCACCACTGCCTCAGCTGGGAATGGTAAGGGCTGCGTGCTGGCACATCAGCTGTTCCCGTTCTTAGCTCAGCATATAATTTCAAATATGGCTTTATCAGCAGTTTCCACAAAGAAATTTATCTGAGGCTTGAGTACACTCTGCTTGTGGTTACCTCTAGCACCCTTTTAACATCTTCACCAGAGCAGTCTTGCTCAGCAGGCTGGGGCATTTACTTTGTTTCAAGGGTGATGATGGAATATTTCTGTTTTCTAAAACATGCAGGTAGGATTCACTGTTGTTTTCAGTTCAAGTCAACAGCAAAAATTCCACTGATTTTAGTGGAAGCATCAGCTGATCCATGGTAATTTTTTATGTTGCTGCTGAGTATTGGTGTTGGAAAGACGTTGGGAGCTTTCCATCCAAAAGCAAGTAGGTTAATCCTGCAATTAATTTTAAGAACTACATTTTGCCAGCTTTTAGTCAGAACTCTTTTTCCTCTGACCTTTAAAGAATCAGCTAGCAATCTAACATGCATAAGGTTGTGCAAGCCACAAACTGCAAGAGCACTATCCTGTTTAATCTAGGAATAGAATGTAAATTGTTATTATTTACACGGTAGAGAGGAAAACCCATCTCCCCTGAGCTGCTAGTGACACTCTTCCTAATGCAGCCCAGGCTGCTGTTGGACTTTTTTGCTGTGATGGTGCTGTCGCTGTTCTATGTCAAACTTGTTGTCCACCAGGACCCCGAAGTCCTCCTCTGCAGGGCTGCTTTCCACCAGGTTACTCCCCAGCCTCTCCTGGTGCGTGGGGCTGTTCCACCCCAGGTGAAGGACTTTGCATTTCAGTTTGCTGAACTTCATGAGGTTCCAGCAGGCCCATTTCAGCAGCCTGCTCAGGTCCCACGGGAAACAGACCCACTGTCACAACCCAGGCCTAGGAAACAGATAGGCTTGGTTTCTTTCTTCTTCTAGGTGGAACAGCACTAAGAATGTTAAAGCAAGTGTGTGTGGGGGTTGAAACAGTGGTTGTTCATGGTTGTTCACGATACTCCATGTTCTGAACACAGCCTTAGCTGTGCAAAGCTGTGTTACCTCTTTGACTGTGTAATGCCTAGGGGTTTATTTCTGTTCTTGGACTGGATAGACAAAAACTTCAAATCAGGAGAAAGGCCTGAAAAAGCCACGAATACTGTTTATAGAAAAATGCAGTCTGTGATCTTCCTTTTCCAGAAAACTGCAAATACTTGGAGGAATCGTGTTCTGCTTTTGTACAGCCATGCACGAAAAGCTTGTTGAGATCCCTGGTCTACCATTTCTGGTCATTACCATAGGCACTGACAGAGAGTAAGTGAAATGTGCATGCTTTCTTTACAAAGTCTTCAAATATGTTCACCTCCAAATTAAAATTCCCTCTTGGAAAGGTGGTACATGACTAAAGCATTGCTGTTGGAGTGTCCTTGGCTGCTCCGAAGTGAGCTGAGTGCTCATCTAATGGATAAAACAAATTATTTTTGTTTCAACAAATGCAGATGATGTAGAGAAGTATACTCCTGACCACAGTTTGACTCCTGAACACAGTTTGAAACAAGCAGAAAACTCTGCAGAGGATGAAATAGGTGATGCTGCTGAAGGATGGTGAGAAAAAGAGAGGGGTTAGCTACCAAGCCATTCGATGTGAGATTCGACGTTTAAATGAAGGCATGGGATAGAGATGTCTACTGCAGACCTAGCTTGCTGTATTACTGATAGGAAGAAAACAGGACTCCTAAGGTACGTGCTGATGTCTTTTAAGCATCCACTTAAAATGAGATTACCCTTGCCCCTGAAGCGCTCACTTTTCTATGCTGGTTATACAAGGAGTCCAGAACAGCCATAACAGATGTAAATGCCTATCCTGTAGATGCAGATGTCTAAAAAGTGAGGTTAATCTGCTATGTAACCACAGACAAGCCAGTTACTAGCTACCTTAGGCTACCTTATGGACACATTCCAAAATTTTTCCTGCACTGAAGACAGGCCACACTCCTGTGCCAGGCGGTGCCGCAGCCCTGGCCCAGGCTGCCCAGAGAGGGGCTGGGGGCTCCTCGGGGAGGTCTCCAGCAGCTGCCGGGATGTGGGGCTGGGCACCCTGCTCGGGGGGCTGCTGGGCCGGGGGGACCAGAGGCACCTGGGACTCCCTGCCCTCCCTGACCAGTCTGAGAGTCTGATAAATATGATGGGATCATGTCCTCAACTAAGCTACACTGGCCAGCCTTCCCATGTGTGTGCAATTTTAATATGCAAAAAAAATGCTCATGCGACATTTACTGATAATTTATGCTGCTGCTGAAGATGACTTACATGCGTTAATGAAGGAGTCCTTTGTGCTGGCGTAAAGCGTGCACTGTACTGTGCATTCTATAGAAAAACGTGGAGGGGAACACCTTTGCAGACTTGGTACAATGATAAAAACGTTCACGTGAACAAAACATTGTACAAAGTGCAAGGTATGCTTGCAGAGCTAGATATCTTTGACAGAGATTTTCTGAGATAGAAGTTACGAGTGAGGCCGCAGTGACCTTGACAGTAGTAATTGCAATGAAAGTGGACTTGAAGGAAGATTTTTATTGCAGTTTGCTCTGCTGGGGCCTTCCCAGGATAGCAACGCTGTTACCCACACGTTCAGATGAAAGGGTCAAACTTCCATGGCATTAACCAAATCTTTCTGGCATGGCAGGGCTGAGAGTTTCACAGTATAAATGCAAAGGACACACAGGGAAGGTATGACGATAAATGGTTATTCAATATTCCTTTAAATAAAATATTTTGAAGTTTGACATCCCTAGAGTTTGTCATTTAGCCAATGTATATGTAAAATAAATATTTATATATGTAGTCTCTAAGATCATTTGTGTCTACACATGTTCATACAATTTGATTACTTCATTTTCTTCTTCAGCCGAGGGAAATGACTGGCTGAAGTGAGAGTTATTGCAATGTAGTGAAGTTTTCAGTGCAGAGTGACTGTACAAGCTAAGTAGAGTTTTGACAGAATGGCAAGAATTAAACAAATGGTGACCTGGGAAATCCTGTTCCCTGACTATGGACTGCTGTGAAACTGTCTGAGTTTCACATGCTGTGTGACAATTATGAAACAACTCTGAATTACTGTGTAAAACAAAGGGACACAATCGATCAAATGACAGGTGAATTGACAGCAAGAATGATGCATGGAAGAGTAACTGCATAACATTCTGTTTTATCTACTAATACAATTAGCTGAAACAATTTCATATGTCATGAAGTTTTGCAGTATACAGTGTCTGTTCTGCAAATCATGTATTGTTCTGTGCTTGTGCCTCTAAGTGGTAGAATTTCAGACATGCTTATGTATGTGGGTAGGTAAGAGATTTGTTTCAAGGCTAGTGCTTTCGGTTTTTATTCTTTTAGTGTGATTCAATTATTTTTTTGGCATGATAAATTCCAAGATTACTGCCAAACGTATGATGTGGACACAACAGGGCTTCTTGTCGTTCTATTCAGATCTCTGATGAATATGCCATTTTATCCTCCCGAAGTAATTGCAGCATATTGTATTGCCAGTGTGCTCTAGGGTTCTACTAGGAAAATCACTTTCTAGATCTTTACCAAAGAGAGAAACAGGTAAGTTTTCAGCCCAGTTAGCTGCCAGGAAGAAACTCTTGATTCCCTAAATATCCCCCACTGCTGTACTCCAAAACCCCCCACCAATATATATTCTTATTTAGAGATACTTTAGAATATAGTGGGATACTACACAGAAACAAAAATTGAGTGCTTCTTCCTCTATATTACCATTTAACTTATCAAGAATACAAAATATGCTTATTTAAGTTCTTCTAAAATTCATCTCAGAAATATTTTGCTGGCATACAACACCTGATCAGTGTATTTGCTTTGTGTAATTGAGGAAGCTCACATACCTTTCCCAGTTAATGTGTCAGGTTTTACTTTGTCTATGCTGAAGCACGTACACTACCAAAAAAAAACAAAAACAAGCAAACAGAAAACAACAGCACAAACCGAACTTGATCTCTCCCGGACGACTCCAAGGCCATCTCCTTTACGAGGCTCTGAACCCGCTTACCGTTAAGTCGCTCGCACTCCCAGGTTGGGCAAGCGGACTAGAAAGGAGCTCGGAAACGAGGGGCTACGAAAAGGCCGGGACGAAACGCGAGGGCGAAAGGGCCCCTCGCAACCGAGCGAGCACACGGTGCCCCCCCCCGCTGCTCGCTGCCTCCGGGAGCGGGCGGGGGCGAGCGGCGGGACCGAAGGCGGCTCCCGCGCGCAACCGGCCCCTGCCGACCGCCTGAGGCGGGGGCGCGGGTTCGCCCGGGGCCCGGCAGCGGCCGCGTCCTCACCTGGGCGGCTCCGCCCGGCCGGCGGCCTGCGGCTCCCTCGCGGCGGGGCTCGTGCCGTGAGGGAACCGTGTCAGTGCCTGTCTGCTGGGTTGCTTTCTACGGGGCTCGCGACCGGCCTGGAAGGCGCAGACAGAGCCTGCGTAAGCGGGGCCCCTGCCGAGGCGGCGGCGGCGAGGGCCGGAGCGCCCTTCTCCCCTCGGCCGCGTAGCGGGACGCCGGGCGGGCGGGCGGGCGCGGCGCGACCGCGGGGATGGCTCAGCCACGCTCGGCTCCCCTCGGCCCCGCCCGCGGCCAGGAGCACGCCGCCGGCCGGCGGGAACCCGGGGGGGCCCCCCGTGGCACGGCCCCTCAGGCGCCCTGAGGCAGAGGCCCGGACCCCGCTCCCGCGGGAGGGCCGCGCACCCGCCGGGCCGAGCAGCGGCGGCGCCGCCCCCGCTGGCTGCAGGGCGAGGCCCCGCCCCGCCCCGCCCCGCCCCGCCCCGCCGGGCCCGGCCCCGCGCTCGGCCAATCGCGCGGCGCCCTGTTGGCTGTGCCCGGCGGCCCGCAGCACGGCCCAAGATGGCGGCGCGCGCGCGGAGGGGCGGCCTGGCGGCGGCTCTCGTGGCCGGTGCCCTGCTCGCCCTCGGGCGGGCGGCGGCGGAGGGGGGCTCGGCGGCGGCGCCTCCGCACCGCCGGTTCGAGTACAAGTACAGCTTCAAGGGGCCGCACCTGGTGCAGGCGGACGGCACGGTGCCGTTCTGGGCGCATACGGGCAGTAAGTGCTGGGCGGGCGGCAACCGCGCAGGGGGCTGCGGCCGGCCGGCGACGGTGCCCGCGGAACGGAACGGAACGGGCGGGCGGGAGCCGCGGCGGGCTGGGGCTGGGGCCGGGGCCGGGAGCCACGGCGCAGGTGGCCGGAGCCGGCCGGCCGCGGCCGGGCAGGTTGCGGGCTCGTAACCGGGGGCGGTTACGAGGAGCCTGGGCGGTAGCGGGGAAGCGCCGGCGGCCGCTCCGGAGCTGCCCGAGAGCGGTCCGGAGGTGTCGACGTGTCCCTGCGGGCGGCCAGCCGCCAGCCCCCCGCTGGCCGCGGTGCGAGGGCCGCGCGGCTCGGCTCCGCCGGGCACCGGCTGCGCCCACGGGGCAGCGGCCCCCGGTCGCCGGCGAGTTCTCCGTCCCGACGCCCCCCTCCCGCTGTGAATCGCGGCGGCGCTTTGGGCCTTCCTGGCCGGTAGCTTCGGCCGTAGCGCTAACTGCTGCTGCTCGCTTTCTGCCAGATATTAATTCAGCTCGTTTTGGTTGGCTCGAGAGCGTTACGTTTGAGCTCTGAAGGCTATTCGATGTTAACGTGAAGTTACAGGTGACAGGGAGGAAACTGCACGTTACGTTCTTGCTTGCTTTTTTTAAGCCAAATAGATGTTATTTCATAAGTGTGAATGACTCCTCACTCCTCCCTTCTTTCTCCCTCAACTCGTGCCTCTTTTTTCTTCAAACCGCTAAACAGAAGGCTAGAACATCTGTTCGTAAAAAGCAGGAGGGAAAACAGTGATTTGTGGAAAAAATCACACGATGCTTAAGGCAGGAAACAAAATCTTTTTTTAAAAAAAACTTAATTAGTATCTTAACGACAAGACCCATGTTCTATTCACGTTGTACATCGCACTACCAAATAGAAGGTGAACAAGTACTCTGTAAAAGAACTGTAATTAACTTATTAGGAGTAAGGATGGTGTTGCGTGTTTTTTTTTTTTTTTTCCGTTTGTTTTGTTTTAATTCTCAAGTGATAGAGTATTCCATTAAAAAGCTGTTCTGAAAACTCGAGCTGAAGTGACTGGACAATTTTGTGAATTTAGAGGACTTGTTAAATGGCTGGTTGCGCATTCACAATACTTTTTATTCTATTTAACGTTGGTTCCGTTCTTTTCTAGATGCAATACCAAGTGCAGATCAGATTCGAATAACGACTTCTTTGAAAAGCCAAAGAGGATCAGTGTGGACAAAAAACAAGTCAATATTTGAATATTGGGAAGTCGAAGTGACCTTTCGAGTTACAGGAAGAGGCCGCATTGGAGCTGATGGACTGGTATTAAAAATTTGATCTAAGTTTAAAAAATAGACGTACTTCAAAAAGTGGCTCTTGACTTACAGCTCTTAATTTCTTTCTGCAATAGGCAATCTGGTTTACAGAAGAGCAAGGCATGGAAGGTCCTGTTTTTGGGGCAGCTGATAAGTGGAATGGTGTTGGAATTTTCTTTGATTCCTTTGACAATGACGGAAAGGTTAGTTGGAAGTAAACTCTTCTAGCAGAGAGATAAAATTAATTTCCTGCCTGTTTGGTACATATAGCTTTGTGGGGAAAAAATAGAATGCCATTTTCCTATTTCCCTCCATCTTTCACTTAAAGGGCTGGTTTAAAATAGTCATGTTTTCCTTAATACAATTTCAGCTTGACCTCTTCTATATACTTTTTCAAGTGTGTCACTTTTTCTTTTTTTTTGTGGGGGGGGAGAGTGGGTAGGAAGTTCAAGCTTGAAAGTTGGAGTGTAACACATAATGAATCTACTGAATATTAGCTCATCTGTTAGGTTTGGAGGGAAAATGCATTGCACATATATATAAGCTGAAATTTGGAATGTCCATGCACAGTTTGCAATGTTGATAAACCTGAAGAGTTATGCTTTGGAAGAGGCGTGTTGTACAAAATATGCTACTGTGGAAGCAGATTTATGTGTCTCTTAGCAGAGATGCTCTTTTTTTGTGGAACAAATCTGCCTTGAGCAGCTTGGTAGCATCTGTGGCAATGATGATAGTTGCTGTTTGTTGTTGTTTTTTTTTTTTTTTTTTTTTTTTCCCTACTTTCATCTAAAAATCAGTAACATTGCTATAGGTACCTGCTTTTGAGTTTTCAGTTTTCCAGTCCAGAATGCATCAAAGGTCCTCAGAAACTCTAACAATATGCAGTTGGTCTGCTTCGCTTTTCTGGTAGTGCTTTGGCTTTTTTCTACTGTTCTAGCTACTTATTTGTAGGTGTAAAGGTTTAGTGTGTTGTTTTTTCTTTTTCCTGCAGATGGGTTTCAATATACAGCAAACTTAAAAGCTGACAGACTGAAGGTGACGTTTATGATTTAGATCTTGAAAGACAAGAATTGGAGTGTTGTTCAACTTGCTAAGAATTTTAAAAGCTTTTCTGACTTCTGACAGGGTTGTGGACTTTTGCATAGTTTAGCTGGCTGAAAAGGCCATCTGTCAAAATTTGCATGTGGATGGTTCTGTTTTCCAGTTCCAGGACTCTTTTAGTAAAATAGTGATTAATTTTAGTCACTGATGTGAATTTTTTTTTTTTTTAAGAAGGTGATGATGTATCATTTCTAGTCAAAACGAAAGTGTGTGCCATGCCTGCATTGGTCTGACGTGTCTTAAATACTGGAGTCCATAAGACTTCTTTGATGATAGCCTGTTACTTTCTTCAGTCCCAGTATGGAGAAAACCTTCCTGGTACTGTTTTTCATATGTTTGCTGGAAGGTGCCTAGGATGTAGCTGAACATCAGCCTAATATGTTAGCATTCAGAAGTAGACTCCACCTAGTACTTCCAACTCAAAGCACCCTAGTTGTGACGTTGATTCTAAAAATTGCAAAGCCTTTTTTTTTCACTTTCTAAAGCTGCAGGCTATCCTAGAGTTGAATTTTTATTTCTCTGTAGACATGGTGAAAAGAGCTTTTCAAAAAGGAAAAAAAGTTTTATAGCTCTGAACAGCTGAAATAGTAAGAACCACACTAAATAGAATCATAGAATCATTTAGGTTGGAAAAGATACTATGTTAGTATCTGTCTACTATGCTCTAAAGGGTACTAGGCGTGGGTTGCATTCATTAATGCTATGAAATTGAACTGGTTTTACACACTTTCTGCAGAATATATGCAAATATGTTTGAAATAATACAGTAATACTGTTGTTACACTAGAATAGACTGTTAAGAAGATGCTGTTTAAGTATTTTGGTGGTACTGAGCAGGCGTAATGCTGATACTGAAGCAATTCATCTAATCAAAATCAATTGTTGAGAAGTAGAAACTATGGCGTATTTCTCTACACCATGCACAATTCTGTTGTCCCAGTGTAAGTGATGAGGGAAAGCAATCGCATACTTCAGTTGTAGTGGTCTCAAAGTATTAAAGAAGAAGGACCACTTGCTCCCTGTCACTGTGAATAGAGAAATATGTCATTTATTGGATTCTTGAAATCCACGTTTTGTTTTCTTAAGAGTTGGGAATCTGTCCAATTGGACAGTAAATTCCTGTGGGAAATAATGAATGGTAATGTTGAAGGGAAAGTAGAGATTATCTCTGAAAACTCATGCTCCTATAACAACTAGAGTTAACTTTCTAAACTCCCCTAGGCATCTGGAAGAGTGCTGTAAATTTGTTCTGCTCTTCCCATTTCAGCTTGTTCTCATTTTCTAGCAGTTTAAATAACTGGGGATATGTTTGTTTAGCCAGTGACAGATAGCTCCTGAGTTCTTTTTTTTAGTGACTGATAAAGTCAGCAAGATGTCAACATACAGCCTGTTTGAATGTTTTTCTGAGTTACATAGACAAAGTCAGATGTAGTAAGTCATCGAAGAGTTCTAAGATCTGTATATTTGCTACATATAAAATCCATAGATGAATTTATATTTCTGTATTTATCAAATGATGCTATTCAGTGGCATAGCCAAGAACTTATTTTTTTCCCCACCCCTAGCTATACAAAGAACATACCTGTCTCTTGCAAAGTATGCAGGATGACACACTACTTCAGTCATCTTGCTTTCTGTACTTAAAGATGACATAAGAATAACACCTAGAAGGTGTTATTCTTCTAGGTTTTCCTTCACAGGAAGGCTATCAGTGATGTCACATAGTTCTCTTTGAATTAAACTATCCCATTTGTTTGCTATTTGTTTTTCTAGAAAAACAATCCTGGAGTGATTGTTGTAGGGAACAATGGAAATCTTCTGTATGACCATCAGAAGTAAGTTTATTTTCAATGTTGACTTAATGACAAATGTTTGTTTTTGAATGATGAAGTGTTGCATGAAACTCTCCAAGAAACATTTTAAAGGGTTATTTTATATGGAACTCTGTTTATGTATTCCTTTATATCTACGGTTTTCTGTTTGTTAAAACACTCTTTTAACAGCACAGAAATGGGCAACTGATTTAAGTGTTATGTGGCCTTAGGTGTGGGTGAACTCAGAGAAGTGGAAGTACAGACTTCTTACCTCGTCATTGCTTATGAGGGTGTTCTGTATGCAGCTTATAGATGACGAGTGATTAGCTGAAAACTAATTGCCTCTTAGTAAATTAATTGGTTTAATTTTGATTTCTGATGGTCTGTTGTCAACAGCACAATTACTTTTTTTTTTTTTTTTTTGGGGGGGGGGGGGGGGAGGAAGGGAGGAGGTATTTTTGGGGAGAGAGGCATTTAGTTTATCTGGTGTGGTCCAGCCTATAGTTAGTTTATGGGTGCAGGAATATGTCTTAAAAGCAGACTTTCCCATTGCTGTTTCTACCTATAGTGTCCTGTGTAAACCACCTGGTACTGTTGAGCCCAGACTTCAGAAAAGCTCAATACAACTGAGAGACATCTTTTGCAACAGCTTTTACATTTTGAAAAAATAGTGTGATGCTTCTTAGTGATACAGTGATGCTTTTTTGTCTTAGCTGATATATCATAAGATATAGTTTTATGCAAGTTGTCTTCTTGCATAGTGATGGTTCCACTCAAGCATTGGCCTCCTGTCAGAGGGACTTCCGTAATAAACCCTACCCTGTTCGAGCAAAAATTACATACTACCAAAAAACACTGACTGTAAGTACTCTGAAATGATCTAATTAACTCATGTTTCTCAGCTTTTCAAGCGTGGGGTTGGGGGTTTGAAATAGCTGCTACAAAGGCCTCTTACGCTAATTTCAATATGCTTGAAAAAGTTGAGCTCAGTAGCTTGGAAGCTGGAATGAGGTGCAGTATGTTCGAATACTAGACAAGTTCTTTCAGCACATCTGTAGCTTTCTGAGCTGACTTTGCAGGTATTGCTGATTTTTCTGATGTTACGTGGGATTCAGTCATGCTGCTGTATTCATACATGTATGTGCTCTGACCCTGCTGTGTTGCTGTTGACCGGCCTGTAAATGTGTCCCAAAGCCAGCGTATGTTCTTCAGCTTTCACACAGTTGAGCAGTCCCTGAACTTGAGCATATTTCTCAAGCTGATCAGAGAGCTTCCAGTTGACTGTAGGGGATTCTTAAAATATGATTAAGAAAAGACAGCTCTTTGACAGCACACTTAAATTTGTTGCTTGAGAATTCCCACCTCCAAGAAGCAGGAGGACTTTGAATGTTAAAGAAGATAGAAAACCACTGGTGTAAGGGGGTATTTAAGACTTCTTAAATACTATTTGGATGATTGCCTCCTAGATACGGGGACAAAAATGCTAATGTGGTGCTGGGTTGGAATAGCTCTGAAGTATTTCTTTCTTGGCTTCTGATTTCTACTGAAAAGATACTGTTCATAGGCATTAGTCAGTTACAACATGCGGCTATCATTTTTTAGTAAAAGTTTCTCTAAAAGTAAACATGAGAGCACCTAAAAAAGTGGACCTTGTACTCAGCTGTAATGCTAAAAGCTATGTGTTAGTCTTTAATGAAAATTAAATTGCAGACTCTGAGGCTGCTCTCTTTTTGAATATGCCCAGTCGCTGATGCCTTATCTAGAAGCTCCTCACCCAAGTGGTACAGCTAACCTTAGCGGTTCTTGGAATGCTTTGGTGGAGGAAGGGAGAATCTCTAAGCTTAGGATCGATTGAAGAGCAGTAAGGATGACTGTACTAGGCTGGACCAAAAACACGAGTTGCCCAGAATCCTATTGGGATATATACTTGATAGATTGGCCTTTAGTGATCACTGAGTCACGGATTTCTTCAACAAGAGTTAGTATTATTAGATCTTGATGAATTTTTCCATGTATTAATCTGTTTTGCTGTTTCTTATAACAGGTAAGTAAGTTTTTATCTCTCTTACGTCTGTATAATATGTCCTCTTAAGCAATGAATAGAAAATACGGAATTCTGCTCATGTTGAACTTTGAATCAGGCCTTTCTTCTTTAAAAAAAAAAAAAAAGCTTATGCTTTTTTTCTAGTAGAACCATCTTCAGAAATTAAACACCTGCTTTCAGAAGCCAAAAAACTATGAAGTTGCCTGATAAGTTGTATTTGTGTCCATTAGTATGAATTAACAAAGCAATTAACCAGATTGTGCAAATAGCTTTGCCTGAGTAATTTCTCAAATAGATTTTTGTGGTTAAAACTATAGGTGTTTGTCTTTCTAGGTATTAATTAACAATGGATTTACTCCGGATAAGGAAGATTTTGAATTTTGTGCTAAAGTGGAAGATATGGTGTTGCCATCACAAGGATATTTTGGAATATCTGCAGCAACAGGGGGACTTGCAGGTAGAAAATGTTAAATTGTGGCAGACAGTGTGGAGACTTGCAAGAGACCTTTTTTTTTTTTTTTTTTTTTTTTTTAAAAACTTTTATGGCTGGTGTTGATCCATTACACTAATTTTTGACCTAATCTCTTCCTGTTTGAACTAATCTCCTCCTGTTCCCAAATAACTGAAATGCGTAGATCTTTTTCATGCCTAGAATAGAAATACCTTTAGTTTGTCCTGACAAAGATGTTGATCAGTCTCATTTGCTACTGCATAAACTTGGGAGGGGTTTGAGAGGATACTCTTAGCTGGAGATCCTTTACAAGTTGGAAGGTTGACCTGAAAGGTTGCAGGATATTTTATAATATGTAGCAGTACTCATTAGTATTGTTGTTTTTTTGTTTGTTTGTTTAATCCAGATGACCACGATGTCCTGTCTTTTCTGACTTTCCAGTTGACTGAGCCTGGGAAGGAAGTAGTAAGTGTCTCTATGCATAACTAGTAAAATGTGCTAATATATGTATAGCACCAGATCTTGGCATTTTTTTCTGCAGTCATAATTAGCATCCCTGTTTCTAAATTTTGGCATGGAGCTGTGCTGTCATCTGTTTTGGAAAAATAAGAGTAATACTATAGTATTTCAGTAGTTTAGTTACATTGAGGACCAGAACTCTTGAAGTAACACTGAATTGATGATAATCCTGATATTAAAACAAAAAATGCAAAGAAAACAAACAAAGGTACACTTTGGACAAATTTGTTTTCACTTTCAACTTTGCATTCCTGTAGAACACTTTTGTACTGTTAATCCTCATCTGTTCTTGTAAAACTTGACTTCTTTATAATTGCAGAAAGTAGGCTTTTCAGGAAAAAGCCATGAGTTTCCATGCGAATGCCTGGTTTCTTGCTTCCACGTTAATATATTGTTAACATATGTTAATATATGTGCTTCGCAAATTGTCATGCCATCAGACCTGAAGTCTAGACAGCATTTGCTGGACAGTGTGTCATATAGGAGTGGTAGAAAATCTTTTCTCTCCCCCTTACCTTTTGATAATGTTTTAAAGCCCACACCAGATGCAGAAATTCCTCAAAAAGATAAAGAAAAATATCAAGAAGAGTTTGAACACTTTCAACAAGAATTGGATAAAAAGAAAGAAGAATTTCAAAAGGAGCATCCTGATGTTCAAGGACAGCCAGGCAAGTTATTTGAGCAGTTTTTGAGTTTTCAAGGAAAATACTTGCTTTCCAGGATGTTCAAAACTAGGGCCTAATACTGTGGCATGCTGATCTTAACAAAGCTCCTACTGATTTTTATATCCCTGTACCATATTTAAGAATCTTTGGCTTTGTGTTTGTGAAATGGTTTCCGTAATATGAGATCTTTCCTCTCAGGCTTCCTGAGGAGAGGAAGTGGAAAGGGATGTGCTGGACTGTGTTCCTTTGGAGGAACACTGATGGCAGGATGCATGGGAATTGCAGAAAGCTGTTCAGATTGGATATTCAGAAAAATTTCTTCACTGTAAGGGTGGTCAAACATTGGAACAGGCTTACCAGTGAGGTGGCTGATGCCCCAAGCCTGTCAGTGTTCAACAGTCCTCAGTAGTATACTTCAAATTTTGGTTAGCCCTGAAGTGGTCAGGAAGTTGTTCTTTGTGATCTTTGAAGGTTCCATCCAACTGAACTGTTCTGATTCATGCCTGTATTGAGAACAAAACAAATGAACAGAAACATATACAGACTTTAGAGATATATCCAATTATTGGAAGAAATATATTTAATTACTGGAAAAGTATGTCAGTGTGGAAACTTCAAGGGTGCAAGAAAAATCCAGTGCAGCTTACTATGAATCCATATGTGTTAACTATTTCCTGTGCTTTTTTTTTTTTTTTCTTACCAGCGGATGATCCTTTTGAAACTGTAAATGATCGTGAACTGAGGCAAATCTTTGAAGGTCAGAATCGAATTCATCTTGAAATCAAGCAGCTAAATAGACAATTGGACATGATTCTGGATGAGCAGAGAAGATATGTCTCTGCAGTCACAGATGAGATTGCTAAAAGAGGAGCTGGTGTTCCAGGTCAACAAGTACAGGTAACTCAAAAAGTAAACTGCAGTTGATATCTCTGCCTAATTTCGAAAGTGCAATCAATTATTTTTTCCAAGATACGTTGATTTTTTTTTTTTCTCACCCGTTCCTGCCCCGACACCAGGTTTCCCAGCAAGAGATTGATACCGTTGTGAAAACTCAAGAAGAGGTCATTAGACAAGTGAATGAAATGAGGTAAATGCTTTCTTTTCTAAATATTAAGGCTGTTTTGAATTTTATTAGTTTCCACCTTTTAAGCCAAATTTGTTATTTCAGTAGAAGAATGTGGGTAAACTTGAAATTTCTGTATGTGTTCCTTAGTGATGATTGTTCAATTTCTGTAATAAACGTAAGTTTGTGTCCATACAGTGGTTAAGCCCCCCTCACGTGCAGCACTTTATCATGAGGTTCTGCTGCAAAAGCAAGGTAAGTCGAGCACCTTTGGAACCAGTTGGTTTCTGTAGAATGACTAGTTTGGTAACCTGCTACCTCATGAAAATTTTTTGCTCTGATTTTTAGAGCATTGATAACAACATGAGCATGAATGCCTTCACATTATAGCTGGTGAATCTTAATAAATAAATTATGTTGTATTGGAGTATCTTGTCATTTTATCAGGAGTATGCGGACAATAGGAGTTACATAATATATATATATATACATATTTTAGTGTAAGCAAAATCTGTTAAGGCATGTAAGTCTTCTGAAGGGAAGTTTTGTGCAAATTAAAATGTTCAGATTTCATTTCCACTGGGAATTCTTATTCATGGAGTTTATGAAAAGGTGGTTCTGTTTCTAAGAGTTCAAGAACAAACAACAACAAAACCCACAGATACCACTTAAAATAAATAAACAAAAATCTAAAGTCTTGCTGAACTACCAGGGTCAAAGAAAGGGTTGTCATCAGTGATGCAAGCTTCAGCTGGAAGGCAGTCACTAATGGTGCACCTCGGGTTGGTAGTGGGGCCATTATTCTTCAAGCATCTTTATTAATGATGTGGACAGTAAGACTGGGTGCATTCTCAGCAGTTTTACAGGTGATGCAAAGCAGGGAGTAGCATTTGATACTCACATGGTTGTGCAACCATTCAGTGGGACCTGGACAGGCTGGAAAAGTGTTCCAACAAGAATCTCATGAAGTTAAAGGCAAGTGCAAAGTCCTGCAGCTGTGTAACTCCATCTATCAGTACAGGCAGGGGACTGATCATCTGGAAGGCAGTTCTGTAGAAAAGAACTTTACTGGTAGACGAGTTGAATGTGGGACAGCAGTGTGCCCTTATGTTAAAGACCACGAATAGCATCTTGGGCTGCATTAGGCAATGTTGCCAGTGTGTCAAAGGTGATGACTTGCCTTTTACTCAGCATTGGTGGCATCACCTTGTGGGGTCTGGGTGGATGGTAGTAGAGGGAGTCCAGTAAACAACCGTGACAATGATTAAGGGCACACAATGAAAGATAAGGGAGCTGGGACTGTACAGACTGGAGAAAAGGCTCAGCAAGGTCTTAACAATGTGTGTAAACATCTGATTTTAGAGATGATGGGGGCTGGGGAAGATTTGGGGTGTGGGTGGTAGGGGAAGGAAGACAGAGCCAGTCTTCTCACTGGGTACCCAGTGACAGAATGGGAGGCAGTGGGCACAAACTGAAATACATGGAGTTCTGTTTGCTCTTCAGATGTAAAAAATAAATAAATAAATAAATAAATTTTTGCTTGTGATGGTAGTGAGACATTTAGTAGGTTGGCTGCCCAGAGAGGTTTTGCAGTCTCCATCCTTGGAGATGCTGGAAACCTGACTATGACTTAAAATACCTTTTTTGGTTTAGTGATAAGGGAAGTTGTCAAAAAATTGTTTTTCTGATTTGTGAGTATTTAATGGTCTAACGTTTATTTGCTGTGTGAAAACTGCCTATCAGCTGATACTGATGCATCTTTTTGTAGCAAAAGATAATCACAGTAAAGGAGACTGACAGACACAGAACTTGCCTGATTGAGTTCAGTTGTGTATCAGTCTTGTGGGACTTGTCAGAATCAAATGTTAAGGCTCCTGATTTTATTGTTGTCTTGTTTTGTCTTTTGTCACAGGACTTTTGCCAGGACTTTTAACTTTCTCAGGAATCTTCTATATCTGCAAGGGCACTTGCAAGTTCCCAAATGATTAATAGATTAGCTTTTAAGGTGTATATTTTTTAATCGATTGAGAGGTATGCTGTACTTTTCTAATTAAGTTACCAAATGAAGCAAAGATCTCCATGTTTAAGGTTCGATACTGCTAAAGTGGGTTTGAGAAAATGCCTGTCTTTCAAGGGGGTGTTTATATAATGCTTCCAAGATGTTTAACAATAGCTGTTGTTAGCTGGAATGTCTTTAAGTTGGTTTACTACTTCATTTTCAGTAGTTAAAACATTATTTTTTGGCTTAAAAAAAATAATCAATTCTACAACTTGATATTGTGTATTGTGTATAAGCAGTTGTTTTGTTTTGTTTTTTGTTCGTGTTTTTTTGTGTGTGTGTTTTTTTCCCCTCTGGTATTAGTTCAGGGGCAGATCTTGTCATTCATCTAAGTAGGTCAGGTTTTTGTACAATGAAGATTAGAGTGCTTCTGTTTTGTGTTTTTTTTTTTTTTTTTTTTTGCACTTGTTCTTCCACGGAAGCTTTAGCATTAATATTCTTGACAAATCTTTATACCTTACAAGCAAATTAGATTTTCTTGTTAACACTGGCAGTCTGCCCTTTCAGTGACTACTTACTAGGTATGAGTTTGTGTAACGTCGTCTTAATATTTTTCTTAGATTAAATAAATGTTTTATTTATAGATAGAAATGAACAGCCCGCTGTTGGTATTGCTGGTCATCCCAGAGGAAAAGGACTTACTGTCTTAAGTAATTTTCTTGTCAAGATTTGGGGATTTCTTAATCATCTGATTACAGAAGAATCTTGCATGTTCATACAGTAGAAACGAACAGCATGATATTGTTTATGCAAAAGTAAAGTAAATTAAATTTGATACAGACCATGTCTATTTAGGGAAGTTATTTTGCTTTTAACAAAGTGGATTAATCTGGGGGAAGGCGGGTATGCCGATTTCTGTTCATTACACAGGGATTCTGGTACAAGGAGGGAGATGTACCAAATGAGTCTCACTTGCATTCTAGCACTGAAAATAGTGGGCCGAGATAAACAATCAGCAATTATTAGGCAGTGGTCCCGCTGTTCATTGCATGGGTTTCCATGGGGTAGTTAGGAACAATTTCCAGTGGAAAAACTTTCTTCTAAAATAAGTTATTACAACACTAATTGTAACAGCAGGTAAATAGTAACCAATTGACTTTATATGTTAATAACATAAAAATATAAAACGTATGGATTATATGCTAATGCTATTCAGGATATGTTCATTTAATTCACGACAGATGGAAGTGTTTTTTTTTTTGCATTAATTTTGCCTGTATAAATACTATTGGTTCAAAGACAAAAATGTAGAATGAGTGATAGATGTCTTACCTATCTTTGTTTGCAGCAGCTTGTAGGAGCAAGCAGCTGTCTTTTGTTAAAGCCTTTTGATAACTTTACTTCAATAGCTTTGTTTTTAATATTGCAAGTACTGAGAGTTTTGCAGAAATCCATGCATACCTAGAGTGCAGCACATTATCTGTATTTAACAAATAAAACTGGAAAGTGGGTTGTCTTCCAGTGTGCTGAAGTGGGATTGACTTTTCACGAACATGGAAGGAAAAGGGGAATTCTTGGATCATTATTGGAAGTGAGGAGATTTTTTTTTTTTATGGAAGTATGCAGAATATTGTTTGTCTCATGTGAAGTTGATTGTCTGCGTGATACTTAAAAGGAAAAACTAGTAGTCTTTCATTTGGAGAAGAGTATATCGTTAATCCTACATTTAAGAGGGGCTACAATTGCTAAGTGCCTTTTTTCTCTAAAGTGGTGTATCTGCAGCTTAATATAATTGAGTAGATTAATTCAATGTGTAGCTCTGACTTAACATGTAGCTACTTCAAGTAGTTGAGCATGCTGCAAAATTTTTGCCATGATGAGACAGCAGCTGTGAAACTAAATAATAACGTATCTGCGTTTGCAGTTTTTACCTAGATTTGTGGTAGTGCCTTTGAATCTGTATGGTACCTTTTTTTTTTTTTTTAATTCTGTGTTTTGAACTTTAATGGCATAAAGAGCAACTGATGCAAAGCTAAAAGATGAGCACCATCTTTATGAAGATTCTTTGTAAACATCTAAGTTTTGATGCTTACCTTGCAATTTGCACAACGAATATAAACCATTTAAAATCAATAATAAAATTTTGTGAAGCGCTTATGTATTGTTGCTACCAGTTTTCCCAAGGAATGACGTTCTAGTGTTTTTTTTCTTAAGGTGCAAGTTAAATTGCTGACCACTGTACAAAGAGTTAGGACTTTACCTTGAAGGCATTAAAGTAAACTCTAATCTGAAGGAAAATGTGAAGTTTGAAGTAAATTAAACAGGAATCCAAAGACGTACATTTTGAGTGCTTATTCTGTTAATAACGAAGAGATTAACATTCACATGATAAATATTTTAGCTGAAAATAATCCTCTTTGCAACTGAAAAGAGACATCACAGTAAGGGAAAACTATATAAACATATTGACTAGAGACTAAGTGTTTTTCTCTCACTGATTAGTTCACCTCAAACAAAACTAGGTATGGAACCTCAACTTTTCAGGGATTTAATATGATTTGTTAGAGCAGCAAAATGAATTCACATGGTAACAATATTAAGTATTATGACAGTGCATATAGGAAATGAGTTTCTCATATAAGTGATAATCATGAAACAAGGATGTATCTAAATCTTTTCTTATCCCTAAAGCCGCTTCTTTATTTTTATTTCTTACATGACTGCTTTTATTTATTTATTTTTATAAAACAGCTTTGGCTTTCTTCAAAGATTGTATTATACTCTGTTTATCCTAAAGCCTTGGCAAGAGACTTAGATAAAGGACTTGTTTTAGACTTGATCAATCAAGCAAAGCAGATGTCTAGCAATAGAATATTTGCCAGATCTTGTTTTCTGTGTGACTTTGGGAGGTAGCACACTGTACAAATTGAAACTGTCTGCAGAATCAAATATTAAAGACAATAGTTTGGTTAAGGAATTGCCTCCTGAGAAGTATTCTTGGAAGCCAGAAGAATGTTTTCTGCCTTTTTGGGTACCTGTGTATTTCAGACTAATTTTAATGGACTGAAATGTGTCCAACATAAATGCTGTTTATATAAAAAAATGTTTTGTATTGAATGATGTTTTGTTGTCCGTCTTGCTTTAGGAATTCCATGGCTGATACTCTGAGGCTGATCAGTGGAGCTCAACATCCTGGTTCTGCTGCAGGAGTCTATGAAGCGACTCAACACTTCAATGACATCAAAGAACACCTTCACGTAGTAAAAAGGGACATTGAGCATTTAGTACAACGAAATATGGTAATTTGTGTGCTGTTAGTGTAAAGCATGACTGTAATGCTTCTTTATTTGGCTGTTGGTAAAAAGCTGGGATGAGCCAGCATGCAATTTACAGAGCAATTAATCCTTCATTAAGCTGCTTCGCTGAAACTGCACTGCCCTGACCCAACTGCATGATCTGTGTCTTGATGAGAAGTTTTGCACAAAGAGCATGATTTTTAGTCTAGCTTCCTGTGGAAACAAGGTCAAGCAATTAAGTTTTGTAGGTGCTTTTGTGTTTGTACCCCTGCTTAACAGTTCCATATATAGGAGACTTTGTAAGCTTCTGCAGAGAAGGGAGAGGTTTAAACAGGGGAAACTTAGGAAAGCTCTGCTTCAGATACGTAAATGTTAAAGATGACTGTGTTAACATTCAGGAACACATTAGTCTTACCTAGATAGCAATTAGGCTGGATTAGCTTATGAACGCATACAAGGTTGTTATTTTCTTTCTCCTGTGGTCCTTCGGTTATCGTTAGTCAGGTTATCTGAGAAACAAAGAGGAAAGGGGAAAGTGAAAAACAGGGAGTTAAATTAACTTTCTCAAAGTAGTTGTCATTTTTGGCTGATTTCTGATTGTTTCAATTTTTAGATCATGGTGCACAGACCTTGTTTTGTTTCTTGTGTAGCGATCTTTTGATGGCATGTTGTTTCTCTTCTCAGATAACGCTTTTCTTATTTCTTAGCCATCCAGTGAGAAGTCAAAGTGTCCAGACTTGCCACCGTTTCCATCATGCTTATCTACAATGCACTTCTTCATATTTGTAGCAGTGCAAACAGTGTTATTCATTGCTTATATCATGTATAGGTAAGTATATCTTTCTTGAAAGACAACAGGGCAAATGATTTTAGAACTTCTGAGTAGAAATGCAATTGCGATGATATGATTATATTAATCTTCTTTAAAACAAGCAATCATTCAGATTGGAAGAGACCTTTTGAGGTCTTCAGTTCAGCCTGTTCAAGTTCTACTTGATTGTTATCTATCATTGTCTTAACATGCATCTCTAAATAAACAGCTCCTGTCTCTTCAATAACATCTTCTGGGTATTGGAAATTGCCATGAGACCTCTCAAAACCTTCTTTTGTCTAGGAAGAACAAGTCTAGTTCCTCATACCTCTCCTCCTGAGGCATGCACTTCAGCCCCTGACCATCATTGTGGTCCCCTACTGGACTTACTGACATTTATTAACAAAATCTGACATGATCTGAGTTTTTGCTACATGTGCCTAACAGCTTTTGTCTGATTTGACAGATTTGTCAGTGAACTTTTTTATGATACATATCCTATGTAAGAGACAGATAAGGAGATACTGATGTTTTATGGAGTTCTTAGCATTGGAGGGGTGGGTTGTGTGTTTTTTTTTTTGGTGGTTGTTGCTTGGTTTTTACATTGGGATGTTTGCTGTATTCTCTTCTTCTTTGTAACATCATAACATTCAAATTAAATGTCAGTGGAAAGGGAAACCTATTGAGAATACGGACTTACTTGTTTGGTGGTCCTGTTTCTCTCATACATGGACACTTCTTTGGAATAAAAGGACCAAAATAGCTGCAGTGCTTTTCAAAGAGAAAATGCTGTTTGCTACCTTTATGGAAGAATAACTAGTATTAATATAATATAAATGCTGCTCTGATATCATCAACTTTTATTGTATGTCTGCTTCTTCACAAAGTAGGGAGGTTTTTTTTAATGTCATGTTATTTCATCAACTGGGAAATGACTTCCAAGATAAATGAGGAGCTGGTCACCTTCAATTCTTTCTGATACCCTTGTACTTCTATTTGTGTGTGTGTGTCTCTATCTAGTACAGTATCTATATCCACTAAAGAAAATAATTTTCTGTGCCAGAGTGAAAAAAGTCCTATTTCTATTTCAAGCAAGTTCTTATGCTGCTTAATTGCACGTTTCCTCTTCTGTCATGATCTTTAGGAAAATCAGATATTGAGAAGCTTTAGAGAATATTAATTAGAGAATTTTAATAATAAATTAATAAGCTCTTCCACAGTTTTTTCTACCCAGAATGTTTCCATCTGATGCAAAATTGGAACTATAGTCATGCTTCCTTTATATTTGTGAATAGAGTAACTTATATACTGTTTTTGTGATACAACTTATGTTTGATTTCTTTAAGCTTCTGTTGAAGGGGAATGGAATCTTTTAATCCCAAAATAAAAGAACGAACTATCTCAACCAGTTAGGTAATCTTTTACTGTACATCCATAATGAATTCTCTCCTGGTTTTTCTTTCAGGAGTCAACAAGAAGCAGCAGCCAAAAAGTTCTTTTGATGACCTCTTCCTTTTGTGTGTACATAACAGCAGTATGTATGCACAGAAAATCATACAGCTCTGTAAATGAGGGAAAACTTAGTGTTTGATATACTTCAATATTGTAAATTATTTAACTTTGTTAAACCATCTTCTCATTTCAACTGTTAATATTCAAGTTAAAAATGGACTGGGGAGCAGCAGAGCAAATGCTAGGAAGGGGAAGGCTGCGGACCCTATCTAGGGCTCTGTTCTCAGTTAGGTTTCTGATAAATACCGGAAGGTGTTTACTGTATTCCTCTTCTGTTAGAATTTCAGAGGAGGGATTTAAAATAAGCATGTTTGGTGGCTGTTGATAATGGGAATTTGTGAATTGATGATTTGTGCAGAAAACTTGCCACTAAGTATCCGTATCAGATTTAGAAAACAACAACACACACAATTCTCCAAAATCCTCTAAAACCAAAAATTTAAATCAAAACAAAACTACACCTCTCTATTGTGAGGGGAGGAAAACTTGTTATAAACATTTCATTTCTTTACTATTTGGATCTAATGGCTTAAGAATGATTTTGAAAATTCTAACTCCTTGTGATATACAGATTCTAACTTTTCTTTAGTACATGGATGCAAAGACAGTCCTGCTAACTGTTAAGTTAGACTGCTGATATCTGGTATAGAACAAACTATACAAGATAAGCAAACAAAGTCTTATCTCCTTATTTCGGGTACTGTTTTTAGGCAGTGAGCAAAAAAAACATGATCAAGTAGTTTCTTCAGATATATTTGGATTGATTTCTTTTTTGTAGTTTCAAGTCTGTCTGTAATCTTGTTTGGAGACTTTTTGGAACTTTTTCAACAGAGATGCCATTGCTTTATACCATTTCCTATCTGATTTCAAGATATGTTGAATTTGGAAATATGCCTTTACTGTTATAAAGCTGTCTTGTGTCTATCATGTATCAAATACAGATGCTTTGATTTAAATATTGACATGGCAAGTATTCTAAACTACAAATACTGAATGTTAACAACTTTCCTTGCAGACTGTTGCTTCAGAAATGTTTGTTAGTCCAGCAGCTATTGTAGAACCAGTATTGTGTATCAATTCCTGGTTTAATACCTAACGTGTAAGATTGAACGTGTTTTTCTTTTGATGTTGCTAATCAGATGAACATTTGTTTCTGAAACGAAACAAAGCAGAAAGCCCAAATTAGAAATGTGAAATTAATTTGTTTTGACTTGTTTACATATCTGTGGTAACTTTTGTCTTTAAGTTGTTTTCGTGTAGAGTTAGAATAGTTTTGTTTTTCTTCTATAAAATACACAAATGTCTCTGGATGTTTCTCTTTGAATCACAAATTTGTCTGAAAACCTGCAAAATTTGTCTGGAACCTAGTATACTACTCCTGCAGTTCTCCAGTCTGTTCTTCTGGGAGTGCAATGTGTGCTGCCAAATTCACTGTTACGAAGAACACTTCTAGCATTGTGCCTGACAATTTGGAGAAATGATAAATCTATGCAATACACTTTGTTACTGAAAAGGCAGTGCCCCAAAAGTGGGTGTCTGTGCTATACCAATAAAATTATACTACCTACACACCTATTTACATAGCTATGCTGTGTAGCATACTGGTATAGCTTTATAGATTCATTTCTGAAGTTGAGATTTTGGTGTACTAATTGGAGAAACTACTGCCTCAAGCTCATGTTGCTGGATAAGTAGGATAAGTAAATGAAAACCTTTTCAGAGAATGCAGAGTAACACACAGGAATTTATCCATTCAGTTCTAACACCAGCAAATATTTACAGGTGCCTTGAGTCCAAACTATTACAACCCTGACTTTTTTCACTAAGCTTAATATATTTTCTTAAATTGTTCTGAAGATATACGTTGTTATTCTTGTCCATTGCTAGTTTTCTTGCATCAGTGCAACACCTAAATGAACTCCCTCTCTCAAAGCAGGCTTTGCAAGACCCTTTGTACAGAAAGGCTAATGACTGTATCCTAGTGAATTAGGTGCATAGGTCTGGTGTAATGAGGAACAGCTCCAGTGTATGTATTGGAGGAAGCCTGTACTTCTTGTTACTGTGAACTTCTCCAATTATAACTGTTTCAAAGCTGGATGCCCCATACTGTTGTGTGGTTTCTTGGGAAAAAGGGAAGGCTGGGACTGGGGGTTAGGGACAAACTTGCATCAACAGCTATATCTCATATGGGGTTCAGCTTCTGTGTTTACCCTGCTAGTATATCTGACCTGTCTCCCATGTGGGAAACATTTGCATTAGGGAGCAGAAGGCCTGACGTGTAACATCCTACAAGCGATAACTTCGCTTCATGCTTCATTTCACAGTCATTGCTCCCTGGAACATCAGTAATTGCTTCACAACTCACTGGATCAAAGGAAAACTCCCAATTACACAGACCAAATTTTGTTCTGGCTACTCTTGAAGTGCTAGCAACAAATCTGGATTTTAAGAATTTTTGTCAGTTAATGTAGCCTTTTGATATGAAGTTTCTCTCAACACTGATAACATATTTCATTTTGTCAGGTAAGATTTCAGGACTAAGAGAAGACAACTTTCAATTCAATTTGACAATATGATGGGAGAGCAAATCTAATACCAGTATTTGAAGTGTGAATGATAAGTGGCAAATACTTTGCTGTGACAAGGGATTCTCATTGTATTAGAGTATACTAAATAAATAGTCATACCTGAATCTTTCAAGCAAAATTCAGTAGTTCTAAATTACCTAACTTCCTGTTTGAAGAAAATCTGACATTTATCATTGATTGCATCAATTACTGTAACACCGAAGACTGTCTACTGTTTTGTTTTGTTTGTTTGTTTTTTTTTAAAAAAAAAAAGTGAACAGCTGACATTTCCATATGTTTGTTTCTGAATAATGTAAATTGGTGGTTGGAGTTTGGAAATAACCTTATTTGAATAAAGATGCATATTTTTAGTAAACTTCTTTCTTTTAATCTGGTTAATCTGGTATGTGTTACTGAAGTCTAAGTGTATTGGAAGCATTCTTGATGCTGTTCTTCAGAACAAAAGACTCAAACATAACTCTAATCAGAACTGGATTTGCTCAAAAGCTTGTGTGAAGAGTATCAGATATGTAGGGTCAGGTGAAAAGTACTGTGTCAACTTCGAAGTCTCTTAACAGTAAATCAAGTTGTTTGCTGGCCGCTTTGATCATACAAAGTACCTAATTTTTTTGAGCTGAAGATTGCTGGTATGTCTGTAGTTCATTTTCCAAGTTCCCCAAATTGCCCTCATCTGCGTGCTCTGCCCTGGTTTATTAAAAAACAGCATGTCTACCCAAAACAAGATAGTCTCAATGGGTTTTGTGCGTGTGTGTGGTTTTTTTTTTGTTGTTGTTTTTAATTTATACTGTTCTGTCCAGTAAATCATCTGTAGTAATCTCTCACAGGAAGATTAAGCATCCCCTCATTGACTATGATTTTTCCCCAACCAGGAACAAATTGCCTGATAGGTGGGTGGGTCTTGACTTGAACCTGTTCAAGCTGAGAAAGACCTAAAATTCCTATTTCTGTCTTTCTCTGCAAATGGTCTGAAGTTCAAACTTACATAAAAGCAACATCCTGTTCTAGAGGGACGAAGAGGTGGGAGAGTCTGGGCCCTTTCAAAGAATGCTTAGCTACTTCTGGATGACGTGGTTGGTGGTGTCTGCTGTGACCCTGTTTTGGGAACACGTTCTCAGGTCTGGATGCTTGCCTGTCAATAGCATTTTTATGCTGTCTTGTCTGTGAGGCTTTTGGACTTTGCCCTTTGTGAATTGCCTGTTTCGGGACTCCAAATTCTATGCTGAGGTTGCAGGTGCCTCTGTTCTTTAGATACAGAACTTGGGCTTTTTTTCTTTTCACGTTGTCCAGTTCAGATAACATGGGAAATGAGCCTTTAATTAAGTTTTCGTTTAAGTTATAGGGGAAGGTCATTGATTTAAAGCCAAGGAAGTAGCAACACCAGTACTTAATAAGCAGCCGACTGTATGCTTTTATTAAGCCTGTGATTCCTGTAATCAACAAAAAGTTGTAAGTGGTTTGTAACCAGTACAGGCAGTGGTTACAGCACCTCTCAAGAGCAGGAATTACTTTGGAGATTCCAGTCCTTGACACCCAGGGTAGGTAACTAGGTAGTACTGCGAGCAATGTGTTCCTTATTGGACCGAGTGTTTATTATTTGCTGAATCCATAATGAAGTCAGCAGTTCACTAGTTAGTTTTATTTAGTCTTAGAAAGTTTCACAGCTAGTCTGTGTTTCTTAGGGTTTCCAGTGCCAGTAGGGTCAATAACTTTCAAAGTACTTTTCTGTTATCTTCCGTTTCAAATCAGACATTAGAAACCCTTTTGCTCTTTGGTTCATGAGACCTATCTCAAGACCTGGAGGGCAAGATCTCAGGTTCATAGCAACCACTTTCCAAGACAGTTTTCAGCTTTCTTGCCTTCTCAGTCTCTCATTGTGTGAATGCATCTTATGCAACCTTCCTCTCCTTTCTCTTTTAGGCAGAAAGGGGTACCAGCAATATTTCTGTAGTGATTGAAGTCAGGGAAAGTTCTCATCAGTAAAGACCAGTAGCTCAAAGAATAACAGAAGTAGAAGTCTCTGAAACCTATTAATTGAAAACAGTGCTGCATGTCACATTTTTGAGCGCACTGTGCAAACGCATTGCTCCTGTTGGAGTTTTTGATACAGATGAGCCAAACACTTCAAGAGGACTTGAGAAGCAGTTGGCACTAAGTGGTGATGTTGTGGGCCAGCATTCTAACAACCCAATGGCTGTCAAAGCTCAGAGAACATGATAACAATCAAAAGGTAATTTTATCTGATCTTAAACTTCTCTTGTAGCATGATTGTCTGTGATGCCTAACATACTGTTACTGAACTTAGGTGAATTTTAGGATCTGTGCATAAACACTGCCTATGTATGACTTTAGGCTGCCCAATCAAATGCTTCTGCAAGCCACTAAAAGCCTCTTTGTGATACGTACATGGTTTGTACGGTACCCTTTTGTCCTGTGAACTTGGGTGAGATATAGCTTGGAGATGAAGCAGATCAAGAAGACAATCCTCCAGCTTCTGATGTTCACATTTCTGTTAGCTTTGCTCAAGCAGTGTGTGTGAAGGTCAGCAGGACAAAAACTTTTATCCAGAGTTGTGATGTCCTCTTTCTCTAGCCACCTCTATTGCTAGATATACCTGAACTGATGAAGCACCTTCTGCTCTCACTGTGTTATGAGGAACATGGGGCAAGACACCTTTGTGAATCAGGTTACACTTCAGGAAAAAATTATAGTTATTTATTTATTTATTTCCCCCCCCCCCAGAGGCTTCTGCTTAGAGCTGTCAACTTCAAGTCAAATGATCTATAAATAGCCCTTTCTTGTTGCTTCTTCCCCTCAAAGCTGTCTGCGTAAGGGAAAGGGGGTCCTGTGGTCTTGTTCTCTGTATTGGGTGGCTGTACTGCTCACAGTCATAGTGGTCACCCAAAGGCCGGCTTCTTCCTGGCAGACTCTAGATTAGGCCAGTTTGCTGGGCTTTCCAAGTACCACCAAAATGAGTGAGGTCTTGGCTTCAGCAGAAGGCAGAAGAGTTGCAGGTTAGAGCCATTCCTGCTTGTATACATCATGTCAAATCCAGTAAATGGAGAAAAAAAGTAGAAAAGCACCACTTAAAGCACAGGTGCAGAATGATGAGGCAATAACATGTCACATTCTGGTGGAGCTAGCATGCCTGCACAGCTACAGGGGACCAGCAGTAGGCCCACAGTGCTGGCTAGTTGTTAGCTCGCTTGAACAGTCTTCTCTAAAATGCAGAAGGATGGGAAATGCAGGATACCATCAGCCACTCTGCCCTTGGATGCCTCAGAGGGTCAGCAAGCTGAAACAGGGAAGTCTTTGGGTGCTAAAGAAAATCAGACCGACTATTGCCAGGTCCATTTTGAAGTAACTCTCTGTGAAGTAGAAGCAATGACATCTTATGTATAAACTAAATGCTGGATCTTTAGTTTTCAAATTTTGACAGGTCATAAATTGTGTTTAGTTTTACACTTTCAACTTCAGAGTAAGGTATAATCAGGTTTAGCATTCTCTACTTAAACTGGGATGAACTATCTGACCTGTATGATCTCAGTTCTGTTAAGCACTTGGACAAGTACAATAAGGTTTGGAAATCAAGGTCAAAGTTGATCAGATGCAAAAAGGTGATTCTTCCAACAAATTCTTGCAATTTATGCATAGCTCTGAAGGTGCAGAGTGATTATCAAAATCAATTTTGATTAAAAAAAAAAAAAAAAAAAGCAACTGTTTCATAGGTATAGTTATTCTATCAAAGAAATTTTGTTGTGACTTTGAGTTCTTGCTGCTGAGTGATACTCTGTTTCAAAAATAAATTCAAAGGTTCTTGTTTAATCACTAATAATCCAGGATTACAGAAGGTCCTGGTATTTTTTTTTCTTTTTCCATTTTAAAATAGTAACAGGTCTGCTTTAATTAGAAAGGCTCTAATGCAGATTAAGGCATTAGGCAAACTAGAAATCCTCCCATCTCTCAGTGAAATTATGAGAGTGCTAGGAGAACCACTTAGATAATCAAGACGACAGGATATTTCATTATGCCACATGCAGCTAGTCGAAGTACAATAAATATTCAAAACTCCAAATCATGAACATTTGAGGCTTAGTAGGTAGTCAAATAGCCTATGATTTAGGTAGCAGATCTTGCAGATCTTCAGCTGAATAAACCTGATGAAGCTAACAATGTGAACAAAAGTTTGACAGATTAGAAACCTAGCACCAGCAGCCCACATATAATAGCTCAGAAAAGTTTGACAGATTAGAAACCTAGCACCAGCAGCCCACATATAATAGCTCAGTAAGATTTATTTCTCCTTTATTGTATGCAGCACCAGTCAAGGTGGTGATCTAATTGGATAGAGCCTAGGGAAGAGTGAAATAAACCACAAGGTATGAACACTAAGAAAACACAATGTGATTCCCTTCAAAAGAAAAAAAGTAATGATGACAGTAATGCCCCATTCATCTGTGAGACAAACAAATCATATGAAAAGGGAATTAAAATTCCATGTACTTTCTGTCCAATGTGATAACATATTACTGGATAAAAATGATTAGTTTTTTTTTTTTTTTTTTTTTTTTTTTTTTTTTTTTTTTTTCTTAATGAAGAATTCCAGTTTTCAAATCTCATTGGACTGTGTAAACCTCAAAGGATTTTCTGCTCAGTAGCCCAGAATTTGTAGTTTTATTATAGCCATTTAGTCAACCAGGCTTTTATTTCACATTGATTGTTTCCTTGGAAAATTTTTTGGTCTTTGTGAGAGTTTTGAGATGGAAGATGTCAAAGGGATGTTGCACACAATAATTTTTATATATATATATACACACATATATATATAATTAGCTTACGGTATTAATATAAAAAGTAGGTAGCTGCATCTAATGATTTTTTTTTTGAGTAATCTGAACCATCTGCCTCTAGATATTAAGGAGTTCACTCTTTAATCCAGATTATGGCTGACAAACTGGTGTTGGCATTCACGTTTCACTAGTGCTGTGCCCTTGAAGAGCCGCTGTGGCTGTAGAAACTCTCTTATGACTGTCAGTTTTGAAAACATTTTTTTGTTTGGCTTGGCTTTTTCTTGTAGCTTTTTTTTTTTTTTTTTTTTTTTTTTTTCTTGAGGAGAGGATGGCCTTCCTAATGAAAAGTATGTTGAGCAACCAGGTAAAGAATTTGGGACTTGGAGGTGGAGGGGAAGAAAACAAGGAAGAAAGCACTCCTTCCGACCCAGCAGCCGCTGCAGGAATGACCAGAGAGGAGTATGAGGAATATCAAAAGCAAGTGGTTGAGGAGAAGTGAGTACCTGATCCTTATTACCAGTATGGGGCTGATTCTTTGTGACTTTGTGCAGGTAAAAATAACCCAAGAAGAAGACAGACATTCCTAGGGTTAGGGCTTCAAACATATATATATATATATATATATATTTAGCAGAAAAGTCTTTTTTGGAGAAGCTTTCCAAAAAAAAACTTCACCAACTGTAAATGATAAACTATTGTATTCCTCCTTCTCCCCCCTCATCCTACAACTCTTTCCTACACTCTCCTGCTCTCACCACAGCTTGATGTGTTGGATTAATTGGAGTTGCCTTATATATAACACTTTTTTCACATGTACAAAGGTGGTTATATTGTAGTAGTTGATTTTAAAATCCATATGATTTGCTCTCCTAGAACTCCATGTGTAGTACACTTTACATGTATAGTTCTTTCTTGGTCCATGTTTATAATGGCAGACACAGAAAAAGTAATGAGTGCTATGTAAAACAGCTAATATCTATCTAGACATAAGTTTTAAGATGGTTATTTCTTCTAGTTGCATTTTTAGTTACTTTTCCTAAAATCTACTTGAATAAAGCAGAACTTTTCAGATGATTAAATGTCATGAATGTAATTTTTTTTTTTCCTGTAGTTATAATCTTCACCCCTTGTTATGTTCCAATATCAAAACAGAAGTAAAATAAAGGACTTTTAGTGTAAGTCAAATCATGCATAATTTATAATTGCTTTCTTTATAAGAAAACAATTGACTTTTAAATCTCAGGTGCATCTGTTCTTCTAATGATCAATTACATAATGGTTGTGTAAATCCTTCACGTAAGATGATTATAGGTGAAAGGCTAATGACTGACGGAATTTGAGGTATCCAGGTCTGTATTTAGCAGCAGCTGTTTCTATCATAAAACCTTGAGTGGGTAATACTCACTTTTGAATAAAATGCAGAATGTTTTGCTATGTCTTTTTGTCACAGGATATTTGAAAGAGACAGAGTCAAACCAGGATTCCTGGAATGGGAAGAATGCAGGAAAAACTATTATTTGTATGAAGTTTTCAAGTGTGGCATGTCTGTTACATACAGAAATGTATTGAGGAGTCACTGCCGGAGCACTTCTGAAAGTACAATTTGGAACTACAGTAGGAACATCTGCAGTACTTTCAGAGAGAAGATGTGGCTGAGGATAGCACATGCTGTGTGGTTATGTAAATGTGTGTCAGAAATGTTCGGCACAGGCAGAACATCTGCTCAAGGGCTGTCTGGATTTTACCCAGCTTTCAGCTGTACAGAGTGGAGGTCAGGGATGTAAAGTGCCTTGCTGGAGTCATACTCAGGCACCTTGATACATGACTGTCCTGTCTTTTTTTGTTGTTGTTTGTTTTGTTGTTGTTGTTGTTGTTTTGTTTTGTTTTGTTTTGTTTTGTGACTAACCCACAAAAATTCAAGGACTGCTGTTTCTCAGCAAAGTGTGTGATATGCAGAGACAAACAGCTGGCTTGTGCCAGCAGTTTCCAGCATGGTTCTAGAGTTTGTCTCCAGCACCACAAGAGTTTAAAAGCAAGAGGGGGGGGGGGGCACCAGTTTGTGCTGTACATCAGCTCCTGGCTGTCATGCAACAACCCCTGTATCTGTTTCCTGTAGCCACGAATCTTCACGTTCCTGGGAATAACTAAATCCTCCAGAACAACAGGGTGTAAGATCAGGGCCCAGGCAACGGTGGAAGATTGCCAAGTCTTCCTGTGATGCCAGGACAAGTGAAAAGCTCAGATCTACCTAAATAGAAAATCCCCTCCTTCCCCCGAGCCTCACAGAGCACCCAAAGGGATCTGTAACATCGCAGGGAGCACTACCCTGTGGGAACATATCCCAACACCAGCCTGGGCCAGTAAGGGCTCCTGTGGAGAAGGAATGGACAGGAGAAGAGGAAGGTTGAGAAAGAAGGCAAAAATGTGCAGGAAGTGCAAAAAAAAAACCCTTTTCCCAATCATCCCATCTATTACTGGATGAAAGAAGTTTAAGATGGCTTGCAGTTGATGTGAACTAGTTCTTTTAAAAAATGAGAGAGAGGAAGAGTGATGCAAAAACTCTTCTGTGGAAGCAGAGGAAAGGTAATATTTCATTCCAACATGACAAATTTTCAACATGATAAAATATCTATACTGGAACAAAACAATTTTGCCTGAGAATTTCTATGAAGCTTCTTCTGAAAAAACAAAAAACAAAACAAAACAAACAAACAAACAAAAAAAAAACCAAACCAAAACAAAACAAAACAAAAAAAAACAACAAAAAAAAAAAAAAAGAAAAAAAAAAAGTGGGAAGGTGAATGATATCAAATATTACCAGAAATCATCTTTGACAACATACATTTTGAAATAAATATCTAAGTAATCTAACAAAGAATTTTTATGAAGAATCTTTGAATTGAATTAAAGCATTTTATAAAATCACAGGCAAAAGAAGCACTTTTCCACAGAGAGAAGCTGTGGAATTAGTTGTTATAGGATGCTCTGGAGCAATAAATGATTAAGAAAAGACTGGGAAAATTTACAGATGACAAAAGCCATCCAAAGCTATTGAAGATGATGTAGGGCCAATTTCCAGCTCCAGCAGTCCCTAAACTAATGAATTTAGGAAGCTGGACGGTTATGATACAGGATGCCTATCCTGCTCTTAAATTCTGTCTTTGTCTGCCACTGTCCACTGTTGTAGACAGGACTCTAGGATAGGTGAACTTTTTGGTCTGACCTAGAAAAAACACTCTACCATGGGTTTCCAAGCTAGAAGAATGTCCTGCTTGCAGAACAGGAACATTGCCATCACTGTAAGTGCACCTGGTGGGATAAACAAGGAACAAGCATAAATTTTCTGCTTTGTGTATTAGAATTGCTACAGTGAGCGATAACAGCCTGTACTGACACAAACTCCAGACAAGCAGTATTTCATTCTTCATAGTACTTAAGAGAGGTGCACTGAGAGTAAGCTTGGGATTCAGGAATTTGAGCCCCTGAGCATCACTTTGTTGTTATCACTCTTTTTGTGCCTGCGAGCAAGTTACATGACTTCAGGAATAACTTCTGCCATTGTAACAGACAGTATTTCATCAGTATCTTGAAGAAACTTTTTTTTTTTCCTTTTTAATTTTTTTTTATTATCCTTTCTGATTTCCAGGATGGAAAGAGATGCAGCCTTTGCACAGAAAAAGGCAGAGAGAGCCTGTCTGAGGGTTCATCTGAGAGAAAAGTACAGACTCCCTAAGGTAAGCCTGTAGTTTGTGACTTCACCTACCTCAGTGGCTGTTTTTAGAGCAGACAGCGCCCGTGCAGAACTCCGAAAGCAGCCAACTGCCTTCGTTAGCAAGATCCTTGCTGCAGCTCAGTACAGAAGCCAAGGTGGCCACAGCTATGGATTTTCCTAGTGGCTGCTGGTTTTAGACCCCTTTTTTCCTGCTCAGTAGATGAATTAAATGGAAAGATTCTTGTAGTAATCTCTGTAATGTCAGATCTGAAATAGGAGACCGGGCAAGCTGGACATCTGGTCTGACTGAGCCTTGCAGCTAGTACATATGTTCTTAAATCAGCAACATACACCAGTTAAATAAAAAATATATATAATAATAAACCAGAAAGTAAATAAGCAAAACTACTGAAAACTCTTCTACAAGCTGTACACTCGAACTCTCCAAACTTCTGAGTGCTCATTTGTATTATCGTCTTTCAAGTAGGGCAAACAGTCCATTCTTTTTTTCTTCAGTGCTGCTTTTCCTTATTGCTGCCTTATTTTGCAAAGTATTCCCAGAAAACAAAACAAAACAAAACAAATATATAGAGATAGATATCAGAAGCTGCAAACAACTGAAATCTGGAGGTTTGTTAAAAGCAGGAAGCAGCCGTGATAACTTCTGGGTCGTGGCAGAAAGCCCAGGTGGCAATTTAAGTTGCGAACAGTCAGTCAGTCTCTTCTGTGGGAGTGAATCAGAGGAATTTTCTCCACTCAGGGTTGTCAGAGGAGGTTGTTACACCATGCACAGTACTCCAGGGCCACGGGGTATTTACCCAAGAGTTGTAAAGGACTTTCAGATTATGAATGGCCACACTTACCGAGGTACTCTGTCTGCCATTGAATCTCAGAAGGTGGCAAATGTGAACATGTTTTCAAAAAAAAAAAAAAAAAAAAGGCTCCATAAGATATAGATGGGAAAATAAATCAGTAACTAACTTATTTAAAGGAAATGTGGGGAAAACGGGGAAAACTACCAAAGATAGCTAACAGATATATGGACAAAAATCATGTGATGGGAAGAAGAGTAAAAAGACCTTTGTATCAGACAGCCCAACCTTTCAAATTGATCACCATGCTCTGATGAGATGACTAATTATAAAGGTGAAAATGATTAGTTTTAGATTAAAAAAAAAATATATATATACACCTTTGGTCAAATTCCTTCCCCAGAGGCTCTTTGAAAAAAACAAACTGTGGTGGAACAGGAAGGAAGGTCCATGAAGTACTAAATATTCAAAAGCTAGGAGAAAAAGGACAGTAATGATGAGTCCTCACAATGGAGAGGGTAAGCAATAAGATTTTGCGAAAAATCTGAGCTGTTTAACATATTCAGTAATTAGCTGAGGGAGTTCAATGTGCAGAAGTGTTAAGGGTGTTGAAATTAAAACTTGCTTAAGCAGTTACAGGAAACGATAATGATAGTGAGTGAATGGGCAGTGAAACGCTGCATGAGGTGCACTGCAAGAGTAGTGAAAGAAGAAGAAAAACCCGCCCTATCTCTGTGTGTTATACCCGCCCTATCTCTGTGTGTTATGGATGGGTGGTTTCAAATGAACTGCTACCAGTCAAGAAAGAGATCTCAAAGTCATTGCAAATGAGTCACAGAAAACATCAGAGGAGTCCTCACTGGTGTCCAAGGGAAAATAGAAATTTCAAGAATCATTAGGAAAGGGATAGACACCAAAATCAGAAAACATTATTAGGTTACATTAGCAGTCTTTAACAACTTGAAACTGGAATGCAGTTTTAATCACTCTGTCTCAAAATGATAGGAGAACAACAAAAGCAATCTGCAGTTTCGAATGGCCTTGGCACAAGCATCGGTTAAACGTGCCTGTGAGGGGATGCAATGGAGATGTGTCAATTCGTGACCACTGTAAAGGAAGTAAATAGAGAACAATAATACACTATTTCTAAACAGCAGATGAAATCAAAAGTGTTCCACAGAAAGTTTCAATCACTAGTGGAAGCCTGAGTGCTGATGTTAGGTTAGATACCTGTATTCTTACAGTTGTTCATAGTTGTTAGATTAGATGAATCCCATCCCTGTGCCCTAAGCTCTGACTTTTGTTGTCTAAATTCCTTTGAATATACAGTGAAAATATGAAATACCACCCCCCGTTTTTTGTTTTTTTTTTTTTTTTTTTCCCCAAAGGACAAGGAACATAGTTTTCCAATTCATGCAATATCTCCCTGTCATCCTGAAGCATTTAATGGTGCTCTACTCAAACATCTGTAAAGTTGAAGTTACATTTAGTTCCCATTCATTTTGAAGATGTAACTGAAGACTCATGTGTGCAAATTACTACCGTGCACTTAGGGACTCCCTAAAATTTGAGACTGTTCTCTGGGCCACAGAATTGAAAGCCTATGAGTTAGTTCAACCAAGGGTTTTTTGGCATGTGGGTGTTGTCCATTAGTTATGCTTTTCCATTTTATCCAGAGTACGCTGCACTGTTTGCTCCAACACAGAGAAAATAACTCGGGATTCTGTGCTTTGAAAGATTGTTTTTATGTTTATTTCATAGGCTTCTTCAACAGGCAGGAAAGCAGTAGTATGGAACAGTGTTTGCTCAGAACTGCTGCTGCCAAGAAATGTTAGTGTTTTTGAAAATTTAATTTATATCCCCCAAGGAAGCATTTTCTTCTTAGCAGTTTTGGAGCTTGCTTATATTACTGCTACTTGCCTGCCAGCTCCGAGTCGTTACTATTTATTTTCTGGTCAGTATTTCTCATTGTTTTTCTGGTTAATTAAAATGGAGGAAGGTGAAGAATCCATCATATGTACACTTAGCTGCTAAAAAAATTAGCACTTGATGCAATACAGCCACTCAGGGACTCTGTCATCAATGGAAAGAAATGAGCACGAAACCTCATCTAGCCAAACCTCCAGATAGGTGTTTAAGGTGGAGTTGGTTCACCTCCCAGTGATGCATGCCTCCCACAGAAGGGGTCACATTGCTACGTTAGACTAGCTGAAGTTAGGCGAGAAGCATTCCACCCCTAATCCATAAAACACTGGTTCTTATACTCTGCTTTAGCTGGAATTAGCAGAACAATCCCATCTTTCACTCTATGCTCACAAACTTGAGCTTGAATCTGAATTTTGTGAGACGCTGGGGTGTCCCAAATTTCTGGGTTCGTTGCCAGCTTGGTTTTAAGAGGAGAGATCAGGTTGTGATCTCAAGTCTTACTGACAGGACAGTGAAGAGCAGAAGATCTGAATAGCTTTGCAACTTTTGGCCTTGTTTATCAGGCACTGTAGAGCACTGCAGTGAGGAAATCAATGCACCAAAAGGCTTCGATGTCTCCTGGAGAACAAGGAAGTTTGTCTTTGCTTGAATCAATGCTGTCTTAAGCAGTGTTATAAATAGTTCCCAGAGACTGTGTAGTTTGGACTCTTACAAGGAGGGAGAAGAATATTTGTGTCTTGAGCTTACTGAATTTCTCTACTATGCACATGCATAACATTTATTCATTCTATGCTCTGGTTTCTCATCTATGGTTCAGCCTAGCAAGCACTGCGGCTCTGCATGAGGTGTCCATGACACAGCTTCTCCAGCTGCTGTTGTTGGCCTGGCAGATTTACTGGGTGAAGGGGGGAAGCTCAGGAAGCACTCCCTTCCCTGGGTTCGTCCTGACACAAACAGCAGTGGCTGCACTCCTGCAGCCTGCTGCCCTGCAGGCAGCCTTCCCTCTGCTGACCTCAGGCTGCGCCTCTCCCTGGGCTCGGGCCTGTGCAGTGGCACTGAGTAAAGGTCACTTCTGGAAGGGCTTTGCAGACTCAAGTTTGTGTAGCCTCCTTATTCCCCTATTGTTAAAAAGTCATGTGAGTTCTCCCAGGAATTACTGAGCCTGAGCACTAGTGGTTTATATGCTATTAAACTGCTCTTAGCCTGGTTACTCTTTCAATGCTTGCAAAGGATTTCTTAAGAGATTTATTCTTCCAGCTTCCTTAAGATGTGCTTCAGGTACAGTTATGTGAAATACAACTTCAGTGACTTACTGAAATTTTGTCATTTGAGCAAACGCTTCCTGAAAATGCCTCCTGGCTGTTGCCTGGATTTCCTTGTTTGCTTTTACCTTCACAAATATTGTTACGACCTTGTGATCTGTGTGGTCTCTGTGTTTTTGTTTTTTTTTTTTTTTGCCTCTCCTGCAGTCAGCAGATTTTGGAGCTTGCTGGTCTGTCAGTCACATGAAGATATGGATTTCTCTGTGTTTTGGTGGCCCTTGTCATGTCACTCAGCTTCCAAATGGGATGAACTCAGTTGTGTTTAACTAAAGTCCTATGTTCTTGCTCTGTGATGCATAACTGCAAAGGTATTCAGGTGATAAACTCCAAGGAATTTCAAGAAAATTAAGAACCCATATTCTTCATTGATTTTGAGCCCAGGTAGATAGAATTTTTCTTATTATACCAGTGTAATTACAATATTCTAGCAGTAAGTAGCCCACATTTTCCAGCCCTTTCTGTTCTGGGATGAGATATTTAATTGGGATGATGGCCCTGGTCAAGGTTGAGAACTACCCATGAAACTTCTCCGTTTCTATATTAATTAAGCAGTAGCAATGGGATTAATTATGAAGAGGAAGTCCAACACACTCAAAATATTCTCCACTAATAAACTATTAATACCCCAGGGTATTTCATTTGTGATTGCTCAGGGTTGCCATCACAGAGGTCACGTAACAGCAGGGAACACTGAGTCACCCCAAGGCTAGTGGTGACCCAACTTAAAGAAAAGCTGAAAGAAAAACCTTCCCAGGAGCTGCCGAGTCCTGCAATTTTAACTTTGTCAAAGCAGAAGCATTGCAAAGTGCTTGTGCAAGGCTGAAGCTTCAATAATGTCTTCTGATGTCTACCAGAGGAAAGTGTTTTACTGAAGTGAGGAAGAAAAATGCAAGGTTGCATGGCTACAGACCTAGAGCACTGTGTTCAGCACTGGGGTCCCCAGCACATGGATGTATTCGAGTGAGTCAGAGGAGGCCACAAAGATGATCAAGGACTGGAGCCCCTCTCCTATGCAGACAGGCCAAGAGAGTTGGGGTCGTTCAGCCTGGAGAAGAGAAGCCTCCGGGGAGACCTTACAGTGGCCTTCCAGTACTTAAAGGGGGCCACAGGGAAGTTGGGGAGGGACTCCTTGTCAGGGGTGTAGGGATAGGACAAGGGGGAATGGCTTTAAACTGAAAGAGGGGAGATTTAGATTAGATATAAGCAGTCCTTACTGCAGTTTTGGCCTCAGCTTGCTAGCCCCTCAGACACATTACCTGGCCTGATCCCTGTACTGGGATCAAAGTCAAATGTAACTGAGTAATTTTAAAAACTATCCTAGAGTGTGTAAGGAATAAAATTAAATAGGTATGCGTTTTCTGTGGAAAGCACAACTAAATACTAAAACGTTTGCAACCATCTCTGATGTACTGTTTAAAGAATTACCTACTAAAACATCAGAAATGCCAGAAGTAAAGGATTTAGCAGTGAAACAATTACAAATTAGGAAACAAATCAGGAAACCTAGGCTCAGAAAGTGATTATATAATGTAAACACCAGTTATAAATAATGTATTTCTTCTATGAGGTGGTAGATGCTGTGTCTAACCCTGAGCTGTCGAAGGCCCTCTAGTGCCATTTTCATAAAACTACATCACTCTTATGTGAAATCACAATTATTTGCTTGAACCTAAAGGCAAACTTTGCAATTTGGTTGAAAAATGAATGAATCTTGTGACTTAGATAAAATCACACCATTTGTATTTAACCAGTCTGGCAGGCCTCATTCATAATCTGAGGTGAAAAATATTTTTTTTTCTCTAGCTTTTAAAAACTTGTCTTTTTGCAACCAAAACCAACCAACCAAACAAACAAACAAACAAAAAACAAACAAACGATTAAAAAAAAAAAATCAGGGGAAAATATTCTGTGGAGAAAGCCTCGCCTAAGCTACTTCCACTCACCCTTCCCTCCAAATGTATAAATGTTGAACAAAGCTTTCATACGTAAATTTACAATGAATACAGTATTACATAAAAACTCATTTCAGATCAACAAACTCTCTGTAAGGGCATTGGGCTTTTAAAATTATCTGAAGACATTTTGTCATTTTCAAAAATGGAGGACTTCTGCCACGCCTATTGCTTCTCATATAAGTGACCCCTTTAAATCAAAGTATGATTGGCCTTCTGCAGGTTGCTCCCAAGGCCACACGCTTACTTGTACTTGTACTTGTACTTACACTTTACTCTTTTTCACTGCCCAGAGGTCTTGGTATTATGGCTGAGTGTCCCTTTAAATAGACATACATGTCTGCACTGTGTAGTCTGATGTTTCCAGCAGGTACCAGACCTGCGTACCTCCTACAGACTGCACAGACCGTCTGCAGGCCATCGGACCAGCCTGGGCTGAGCCAAAGCCACTGAGCGCCTCAGCTCAGTCGTGCAGTCCTGATGAGGCAGTCAGACAGACAGACAGACTGTGCATGCTGCCTGCACACAGCACAGGGCCCGAGGAACGTGCAGGATACATGCTGTGTGAATAAAGCTGATTTTTTGTTTCTGCAGGGAATGTGCTAGGGAGCAGTAGGCAGCTGCTCACAGCTATAGCCTGGCGTCGGAAAGTCTAGCCAAACATAACTCATCTTGAGAGTCCCTCTGAACAGAATGTCCAGCCAGAAGAGACAGAGATATGCCTGGAGAAATGTGCATATATGTTAGCTCTGTGCATGACCAGTGTCATACATGGGATATAAGGAGCATCCTCCATGCTATTCTGTATTAATCAGCTGCAATATACCATTTGTTCTGGGCTGCAGGTACTCAGCAGAATGACAAGAACAGAAAGAGGAAAAAAATATCCTGGGGGTGAGTTTAATTACTGAAAGATTAATTATGCAAAACAGGGAAGTACAAGATTTTAAGTGGTTGATTGGATTGTTGGCCTAAATTTCTAGACATTAGTCTAGATAGTGGACATGTAGTAAAATCACACTAGATCATTTGTTATGCTTTGTTTTCCTTTTTGGAAGCATGTGCTGAGACAGCTACTGAACAGCTTTTCCCCACATCCTCTTCACACTCCGTAAGGCCCTAAAAAATGCTTCTTTCAAAGGCTTAAGCATAACCACATACCCAGCTCTCGCATAAAAGCCAGCGGAGCAAGGTGTCTGTGGTTTTGGAAGTCTCCCATCTGCAGTGCTCTCTCCAGTTCTGGGAGGGTGATAAGGTCTCTGCAGCTGCCCCTGGCTGACCTCCTACCAGTGCGCTGCTGCCTCATCATGCCCAGGGCATGCAGCAGTGGCCTGCCCCGTCTCCAGCAGGATTTGTCTGTGGTACACACTAAGCATAGCTTCAGTAACAAGAGGACCTGCCTCTCAGGTAGGACAGGAGCTCTAAGCCAGCAAAGAATTTATTAAGCATATACTTTGCTTCTCTGATTTTCAGTGGTTTCAAGTAATTTAGTAGGACATGCTTTTCTTTTCAATTTTTTTTTTTCTACTTATAGAAAATACTTCTACATTTATTGCATGAAGGTCTCCTTTCTTTTCACCACCATTTATGAAAACAGGAAAAAAAAAGAAAGATATTATTACATACATAGCGTATGTCCCTGAAAAAAAAAATATAAATCAATTCTATGACACAAAATTATGCCAGCAAAATGCTCTCAGACTTGTGATAACGTAGACCAGCTACATTAGTTATTCTGAAAATTGCAAGTCATATCAGGTAGCGCATTAAGGGATAGAAACTCTGAATATTGCCAGTATCATTCACTAGCACACATTGCAAATGAAAGCATGAAACTCAGAACTAAGCAGGGCCCCCTTTTCAGTTCAAAATCTAAAACTCCATGCTATCTGGGACACATTTATAAGAGAAAGCAGTCCCTTAATGAACCTAATCCTATTAACAGAATTGTCAACTTAGGTTTGTCATCAGAAAGATGTTTTTAGCCGTGAGACATTTAGTCTGTGGACAACTTTTGCCTCTGCAGAGTACTCAGTGCATCACCTCCATACAAAACAAAGTGCATTTTTACCACTTGTTTGAACATCCATTTTGAACATTCATGCCAGCTGATTTCATTCCACTTGCTTTCTTGTAAACTGCTTTCTACACACACAGCAGGGCAGGGTCACCTTAGCATAAATCTGGTATCTAAGATAGGGTGAAAAGAGATGTTCCACCATATGCTATGTTTTGCAAGCTAGTGATTTGATCTCATCTAGTTTAGTTTTGTTTAGAGGAAGGCTTTCATCTAAAATACTAGTAGTGTGGGACTAGACTGGGCAACTCCACTAACTATGGAACTTGAGAAACTTCATTTCCAGAATCAGGAAAGATTCAGTAATTACAAGTAAGTGCAATAGAGAAGATCAGGCAAGAAAAGAAGATGGTCCTGGTGAGTTTGTGTTTGTGGGAACACAAATTACTTTCAGCATCCTTGTATTTGAAATTTGGAAATTGCACTATCCCCTCTGTGTTTTTCCTGAAGAGCTGTGTTTATGGTCAGAGGAGTGTCATCCAAAAATGTATATGCTAAAACCTCGCTAATGCATAGTGATGCAAGTAATAATGTGTGTTTAAACAAACAAACAAACAAACAAACAAACAAAAAACAAACAAACAAACAACGAACCAACCAACCAAAAAACACTACCCAACAAAAAACCCTTTTATTCACTTCTTGCCTTCTACTTCATCCTGCCCGGTGCCCCTACCTGTGGTCCCAGCATGGCCATGGACATGGCACAGGAGAGGCTCGCGGGGAGAGGCCAGGTCAGCACCATGATGCTGCATCGCTCGTGGCGGCTCTTGCTTGCAGGTCAAGTTGTCGGTGAGCTCTGGTTCTGCACACAGCTGGTGCACTGCAGGGGACAAGAGACAGGATCAGGTCTGGGTTCTCCTATCTACGGGTCTCTGTGTATAGGCACAGGTAAATTTTATGGCAGGAAGATAACCAAAAGGAAAATTACGTGTCGCTTAGTGATGCTGGAAAACAGTTTGGCTCCACTGGGGATTAGTCAGTAAGCTTTCATCACTTTTTCTTACAGACTTGGTAAAAATAGACAGCCTGTTTTCTGCTTACAGCTGCCTGCCACATTTGTACAGAGAACTCAGAGCTGGATCGCTCCTGTAACAAAATGGATCTGGCTGAGTCTGATCCATTGACCCGCATTACTGCACCAGGTGCATAATTGGGGTCAAAGAACACTCCCAGGCACTCAGGCTCCAGCATCTGTGCTGCTGAATTGTCAGAATAGTGTCTGTCCCAGTTTTGGCCTGGGCACTCTCCCAGGCAGTTCCCAGGGCTGGTTTGGGAGCTGGGACAGGCATTCCCAACAGGGAGTTAGATGGGACCACCCTGTTTTGTAGGGCAAAAAAGCTCAATAGCATAGCCGTGGGTTGTTGCAGGCCAGCTGGCCTTGGGGCAAGAGACCAGCACGAGGTATATTTAATTTGCTAGGAATAGATGTTGTTTCTGTGTTCTCAGAGACCCTAAAAGGGTGGCTGAGCACTTGCAGAGACATGGAGACTATGGGGATAGGAGAGCTAATTCACGAGGAGACAGACGATCCAGCCTGCTGTAGGTTTACTAAGGGAAGGGGGGCTTTCTGTGTGGCTTTGTCAGAGACCCCCTAACCTGTCCTATCCACTAGCACTGCCTATCTGGATGCTGTCTGTGGTCCAAGATGGGTGTATTCTGATGCAGGGTAGTGCCTCCATCACTACTGGAGCCGTACCTGGCTTTGAGCAAGGTACAGTCCCCACCTGTGTGCATGTTGGGGCAGCAGGGAGCTGCAGACCCTGCTTGCACTCTGATCCCAAGCTGCTGCCTGCAACTAACAGACATAATTGTGCATTTCCAGCACCGCATTCCTGCTCTGGGCTTCTGAAAGTGTGTGCTTGGAGCTACATGCTCACTGTGTACGCAGATGCTTGCAGCAGCATTTACCTGACTTTAAGAACATTCTTTGGGAAAACTGTCTCATCTCTTCTTGTGAGAAAGCAAAGCTTGTTTCCACCAGGCTTAAAAACAAACAACAACAACAAAACAACCTCCCTCCCCCCCCCCAACACTGAGTAAAATCAGGTATTTAAGGTAACATTTCCATTTAAACAACAAAGGAACAGAACCAGATCTGACAACTTTTAGAAGAAAAAAGAAGAGGCAATGTGCATCTTGCTGGCTTCTTTGCTTGCTGTTGAGCAACGCTCCTGTGTTGGAGCTCGTATTGACTCTACTCAAGGCCAGGCTATATATCAAGAGGATAAAAGCAGGTGGAATTTCAGTGACTTTGACAGAATTTTGCTGCTTTCAACCACATCTGGATACATTCATCTTTGGTCAGAGATCACTTTGAAACCCCAAACTGTGCCATGCATCACATCTCAGACTTCAGCAGGACAGGGGACATTGCTGCAAAAACATGCCAAACAGTAATTCAACTTGCCAACACTGCCTTCATGTGCATTATATGGCCATTTCTCCACAAAATATATGCTAGCATGCAGTGATGATAAATTATAAGTAGTTCTAAAGGAAAGAAAACGTGTCATCGGCTGCTTAGGAAGACTTCTTCAATAAGTAGCCCAGTATCTTTTTATCATCCTGTACTGTGATGTGGGAGAATTTCAGAAGGAAAACTCCTCTGATAGCTATTGCTTGTGGATTAAAAGCTTAAACTGTTGCTCCTGCTACACAATCAATAAAGAACACTTCTGCTGATTGGGATATTGTTACTAGCTCCCACAGATTTGATGGCAGCAAACCATATTCAACAGGGTCAAGAGATCTCCTTACTCATTTTAGCTACATGATTGAGTAGCATCAGTCATGATAAACCTCTCTGTATTTTTCAGAAGAAATGGGGGAAATCAGATTAACGGGAAGTATAGTTATTACAAGCATAATGCTGTGCAAGTAAATGTAACAGTAAATAGTGGCTATGCAGTCAAGCATACCAGCCTGCTTGTTCTTGCAAAAGCCTGAAACTACACAGCCATTGCTCATATACATCCTTCCATTCACCCTTGCATTCATTCATTCATGCAAACCCAAGACCCCTCTCACTCTCAAAAACACCTCCTGCTGACAGCATTGCTACTTATTCATATCAGGCCTTTGCTGCTGTCATGCTTCATTTTGGAGATGTAATGAAGCATTAATGCTTATCTTTGATGTGTGAACTGTGTCAAAATATCCTGTTCTTCTGTGCTCAGGATCCATCAGAATCCACAACAAAATGTGAACAAAATCGCCATTGTTTGAAAAATTGACATAGCCCCACTGATAGAGTGTTTCAACAGGCGGGCAGGAAGCAAGTGTGCCTAGTGCCTACTGCATCTCAGCCCTTTTAATTGCTTAACCAGTTCCTTCTCTTGTCTCTTTTTGCTTTCTCAGACGTGCACCAAACCTCCATCCTTGCTTTTGTTAAGTCCTCCTATTATCCCACTTACCAGCACTACAGCGTTGCTCTGATTATGTGCCAGGCATCCCTTGCTCTTCGTCATGACTTGGAGTGCCAACCAAAGGCCTAGATAAGATTTAGACATGGTCTGGTGAAGATGGAGACCTTTTTTCCAGTAATTCTAAGTTTTCTTACACTGTGTGACCTTTGTATTGTGCGAAGTTCTAAGTAGAAGATACTTCATATTAAACACTCAAACTGGGCAGGCTCCTTCTACAGTTCACTGAAAACCCAGAAAGACCTCAGTTGTGTCAGAAATCCTATTTGCATTAATGCAGCTTTCTTCATGCCCCTCTGCCAATGCAAAGGGTCTTAAAAGGGGAAGGTCATTTACTGTCCCTTCCCATTGCTAGAACAGCGAGCTGCTACAGGGACTTGGCATTGGCATGGCCAAGACGGGAACTGCAGCGCCTGTGTCAAACCTTGCTGAAACCAGTTTTTGATAATCACCAGATCTCATCTCTCCCTTACTCTCTCTCGATTGCAACTGCTGCAGGCCATTTTCCAGTCTATTCTCCTGAGCATGTCTAGGTATTAAAATGGCAGGTATCCCGATGAAATGCTCTCTGTTTTAATATAAAATTTTGTACAGTTTGAGCATTATCCTTTTTTTTTTTTTTTTTTAATTATTGTTATTTAATTGCTGCCTAACAGAAAGTATATGGAACACAAAAGTAATAGCAACCTTCCAGGTTGAAACTGCAGAACAGGAGTAGAAAAGAAGTTTCACAACTAGTGTGACTTCAGTGAAACTGAAGTATTGAACAAAGTGCTGCTGATATACTTGTGGGTCTGTGGTAGACCTTAGCAGAGTGAGTTTTTTGCAGACCTCGTTGCATACATGTGTATAGAGCACCTGATTTGGGAGGGGCGGGGAGGGGGGCTGCTATTCGTTATGTAACTGTAGGCGATAGTTAGCCATTGCATGATAGTGGTCGATAATTCAGTGCTGGGGCAGAAGAATCTATTCATGACAGCCCTGTTGCTACAACATGTTTCAATGCAAATATCTAAACGGTGAATTTACTTGCTGATCCATTCCCTAATACAAAAGGTAGAAAGCAGTAAAGCTGATCAAATAAAGCCCTGTGGCTATTAGGCTTGCATTATAAATAGGACCTATTTTTACTTTAAGCAAAATATATGTCATTTAGCAGCTCAGATTCACACTGTTTTTAACTGCCATTTATTTTACCTTCCCAGCTGTAATGAAAACAAAAAAGTAGTCTATCAGGCAAATGCCATACTTATTTTCATATAATGAAACGGATGGAGGATTAACAGCAATCTGTCAATAGCCTGAAAAGAAATGGCAGAAAAAGTGAGTTTACTTTCTATATTAGGTCAGAGGAGCTAACACCTACCATGATATTCCAGTGGCCAGTTTCTAGGAAGTTGACCTCCGTCACTCAGCACCTGCATATATCTGACTCCGGGGCAGCTTCCAGCAGGCCACTGGAATACCAGTGGCTTGGGTTCTACAAACTGACACACCGCCTACTTTTACCTGAAAGCATTACAGATTCACAGCTACAGCTATCCTGGCATGCACATGGAGCACAAAGTAGCCTCTTATTTAAAAGTGTAGTATCTTAATTTGCCTATATACATACATACATACATATATATAAGAAAAATTGCAAAACCCAAAGCATCCAGTCCTGAAGGGAAGGGTAATCAAGATGCAGCACAAAACTTGTGCATGCTGGCAGCAGAGCCTGGGCTGTTCACCTTCCTTCTCAAGGAGGTAACTGCAGTGGGACAGCCGCATGCCTCATGGAAAGACTAGCCTAGTGGTGAGCACCCTAACAAGGTGTGCCAGGTACTGCTGCCCTGTGGGCAGGACCCACACCAACCAAACCAAACAAACGAACAAAAAAGAGGCTCTTTAGGTCCTGGGGAAGCAGAAATACTCTCATGTACTGCTTTTATTTTGTTTTGTATCAGAGTGAATTGGATGAGAATCAAATTCAGATGGCTGGAGATGATGTGGGTTTGCCAGAAGACCTTCAGAAGATGGTGGCAGAAGATCAGGTAGAAGAAGAGGACAAGGACTCTATCCTGGGACAGTTGCAGAATATTCAGAATATGGACATGGATGCGATCAAAGAAAAGGCACAAGCCACCTTCACTGAAATGAAACAGGCTGCTGAGCAGAAGTGTTCTGTGATGTAGAAGAGGCACTGCTATCCCAGGGCTGTGAATTCAACCTTGTCTCATGGGAGTGGGGGGTGAGGGCAGGCAGAAGAATGCACTTAGCTCTATAGCAGTAAATGTAAATATAAAAGAGAGGGAGAGAGACTTTAAAACCTCCAGGGGGTCAAAAAATTAAGTGCTGTGACTCGCTTAGTGCAAAGTTAGAAATGATCCTAATTTTTTAACATGACATTTTTCCATGGGAAAAAGATGGCTTAAAAAAAATAATAATAATAAAAAGTGGGGGAAAGATGTGCCTTTTTCCATTTTTTCAAACTGATCAAAATGCTACTAAATGTGTATTTTGTAATTAAAATTGTGCTTCTGTTGCATAACATATAGGTAATCACTCATTTAATACTGCTTTCAGAAGGAAATATATATATATATGTAATAAAATGTCTTTTTCAAACATTTTGAAAGAAAAACAATATTCAAATGTTGATGTTTTTTGCAAAACTTTTTTTTTTTTTAAAAAAAAAGGTTTTGAACACCTCTGTACTACATATAAAAAAGCATAAAATGCTACAGCTTGGGACAATAATGTCATTGTACATAGCAATGAGTGGGGCTTTGCAGGAAACCAAGGCTTGGTAGCTATCAGTGAACCACGAACCACAAGCAATGCAGACTCTTCCAGGCTGCTCCAGTGTCGCATCCTGCCAGTCTTCAAATGCAGCTCAAATCTAAGCTGTCAGCACTGCCCCTCTGCTTGGCTTCTGTGTGAGCCAAATTCTGGGGCTTGGAATACCAGCATGTAACTTGTATAGTTCACTGCATTTACTCTAGAAGTTAGCTCCAGGCAGAGGTAAACATAAACCTGGCCTCCCTGGCAGACTATGCCCAGGCAGTGCACCCAAACCATGAGAAAAAGTGTGTCTTTCACTGGTGTTGAATGACTGAGTCCGCAGGACAAGCCAGACCCATTTCAACAGCCTTAGGTTCAGGACCAAGCAAAATTTTTTTTATTGTTATTTTTTTTTCCTGTGGAGAAGCTAAGCGGGTGCTGACCCGACAGCTCCCACGCCCCAGCAAGGGGGACTGATGCTGGGTAACAGCTAGAGCAGCCCAGCCCCATATGAGCACCCAGCTGGCTGCCTGTGCCACTGGCCCGGAGACCCGAGCAACCTGGGCCAGCACAGGACACCTCTCTGGCCCTGTGGGGCAGAGCCCTGTGCTTAAGGCAGATGTGAACATCGACCTGTCTCTGCACTTGCACCGCAATGAGTTACCACGCATGCTAATCCATACAGGGGCCATACTGCTCTAACACATGGCTGATGCATACCATGCTGCTCATGAGGAGCCCAAATATTCTGTGAAATGAAGTACTTTGTAAGTTTTACAAGAGATAGTCTGTGAATGAAATATGCAGGTGATTGTGTGTAGCAACTTCCTACAGGTTTATAAGTCTCTCTCTTTCTCTGTCTCCACCCAAACAAGTAAAAATATTCATTCAAAATGAATAAATGCACTAAATATGATTTGTCTCCTTTCTTTCTCTTTCCTTCCCTCCTTGCTTCCCTTTTTTCCTCTCTCCTCTTCTCTCCTCTCCCCTCCCCTCTCTCTTCTCTTCTCCAAAGCACAGAAGATTGGTCTACAAAGCACAGAGTGTGCTCCAGATGTGCAATTCACCCTGTTCTGATTTCCCTTTGCCAGTGCTGGGTCATGTCCTTCACCACCTGTGGTGGCTCTGCCAAGCCCTGGGAAATTAGAGTTTTGTGGAGAAAAATTGGGTGGTCCTATGGATTGACTTTGCGGAAGGCCCCACCACCAACAGGGAGGATCTTCCAAGGGATGCAGAAGACAGCTGGGTCTCCTCAGACTTAAGTACAGGAAGAACACCTGCCTCTTTATCTGGCAGCTTAAGTCCCCCCATTGTGGCAGCCCAGAGCAGCTTGCCACATGCACTTGGACAGCACCTCTCCTTGCAGAGTGGGACAACAGTCACCCACAGCTGCATGGCGGCAGTGCCAAGGGGCAAACAGACACAGAACCTGCCACGTGCCTTGCCTGCTTGGCCGTCTGGATTCTCCGGTGAATCCAGGCAGCACCTGCAGGCTGCCCTTGTGCCTCCACGAGGCAGAGCAGGGCTCAGCCCTGGCTGGAGAGTCCCTGCCCTGCCAGCTGTGCACCGTGCTTGGTCCCATCCTGCTGGGAGCTGGTGGAGCTGGGAGATGGCCATGATGCCAGAGCTGCCAGTGGAGAGGCGGGCATAGGTGGCAGATGCTGGCCCATGGGACACCTCTGTGCAGGAGGGTTCTTGGCTGCTTGCAATCTTCTTGAGAAAGCTTGGCAATGACTGCTCAAATCTGAGTTGCAAAGTTGTTTTAAAGCCTGTTATTAAACATTTCCCCCACCGCAGTCCCCAAGAAAACACTCTTCCCTCTGTATTTATATAAAGCTGGTAGGTGTCTCCACACTGTTCTGTTACTTTACAGGGTGAATTATTTTATCTCTAAAACACCACAGTAAACAAGTCTAAGACTTTTGACCTTTGAATTAAAATGTGCCTGGGACATCCAGAAAATCTTATTGAAAGCATCTGGTGGTTTAAAGGAGCTAATTAAGTTCGTCAGCACATATAGGATCAGCATTTTCACGGTTTAAAGGGTCAGAGAAGAAAGTACAGTCAGAATCACCAAACAAGTGATTAACGAGATTCAAAAAAAAAAAAAATCAGGGTTAGCAGAGGCAAGCGGGGCTGGGAGGTAGCTGGGGGCTGGTGTGGGATGGATCAGGGACCCCGTCCATGGCAGGGGACGCTGCCTGGCCCTGGTGCTGGCCACAGCCAATCTGATCTGCTGCTGGAGCAGCCTGGGTTGCCATTGGCACCATTTTTAGTGTTGTAGATGTAAAAACTCTCAGTCCGGCATGGCCTCCGCTCCAACTGGCGTCTCCCTGGGCTGCCAGGGCTTGCGCCTGCTCCCGGGCTGGCACTGGGTGTGCCTTGGGCTGGTGGGGCCAGCGCCACTGCACCAAATTGCCCCAGCAGCTCTGTGTGGGTCAGCATGATGGCCAGGGCCTGGCCGCAAATCTGCCCTGCTGGCTGACCCTGGGCAGCACGGTGCAGCTCACCCCTCTGGCACCAGCTGTCCCCATCCTCCCACAGCAGCTGCAGAACTATGGGGTAAAAGCTGTCCTGGCTCCCACAATTGTTTGGGGATTCAGGAAGCTGCCCCGGGCGCTGTCTGGAGGAGCCATGTGCTTATTTTAGAAGGCAGGAGTGGTGGTGGCAGGCAGCAGAAGTGGTGCTGAGGCCCTGCTGGGCTGCAGGCAGGATGGAGGGGCTGACAGTGCCCAACCATGACAGCCAGCACCCCAGGACCACCACTGCCAGGCGGCACCTCCACCACAGAAAGCTCCCAGTGACCCGTGGACAAGGGCAGCAGGCTTGGGGTGAAACCAGCGGACCCCAGAGACGGCAGGGCCTGCACCACTCCCAGCTGCCCCCATCCCCAAGCAGCCAGTGTGGCCTCTGGAGTGCAGGGATCCCTCAGAGCTGGGCACTGCCATCAGCCTCAGGGGTGCAGCATTTCTCAGGGGTGAAGCATTCGCAGGGCCTCAGCACTGAGGCCTCCCCACAGCTCATTAGGCTTAGCCCTGGGGACGATTCACGGGGAGCCTGGAGCACAGAGGGCAGGCAAGCAGCATGCTGACACCAATTTGACTCAATTAATATAAATAGATGTATATAAATACATCAGTGTGTCTAAACACACCTATCTACATAAATACCTGAAGAGATGATGCGATGAAAAAGCAGGCTTCTGTCAGTGCTGCCCATGTCCAGGCGCAGCGGCAGCCCTGTAGCGGAGCCCCAGCGGCTCCCCCTGCCCGCCAGGCCGCACTCCTGTGCCGGGCGGTGCCGCGGCCCAGAGAGGGGCTGGGGGCTGCTCGGGGAGGTCTCCAGCAGCTGCCGGGCCGTGAGGCTGGGCACCCTGCTCGGGGGGCTGCTGGGCTGGGGGGAGCAGGAGCTGCCTGCCCACCCCAACCGGTCTGTGAGTCTGGGATTTTGATTCTGTGAACTCGTAAGGACAATAAAGTAAGGTATTTCTCCAAGGTCTTTCACTAAATAATCTTTCTCCTAAGGCTGCTGGAACCTAAAGAGTTAGATACTGCATGTGCGTGCTTGTCTGTGTGTGCATGTGTGTGTGTGTTTTGTGCATGTGTGTGCAAATCCACGTGTATATATGTGCATGCACCTGTGCGCATGTGTGCATATGAGTACATGGCTGTATGTGCACGTGTGTGTGTGAGCTGCACGGAAGAGGAGCAGATTAAAGGCGTTAGGTCACATGGGAGCTACTGCTGGACCTGCCCTACCTGGGATTTGGGTTCTTACAGTTAATAGGATCGCTGGAGCTCAAGGCCGTCATCCCATCAAGATAAATGTCTCTGGTGCCCACTTTTAAGCAATCCGAATTCAATTAGGCTAATTGGAAAACAAGTAAAGAAGGATTTCATTAATATAGCCTTACAGCATGAACCTCCACTCCCCCGCCCTGGAGGGATGTTCAAGCATGGCAAACCCAAAGCCTGAGCCCTTGCACCAGGCCCGTGCCACTTACCGTCCTGACGTGGCCACCCCCACTCCTGCCGCAGCCATGGCTGCTCCTGTGCCCACCACCAAGGCAAGCACTGGCAGCAGCTCACTCCAGCCAGTGCTCCCTGGGGTTTCTGTCCTGGTGGGGAAAAAAAAAAAGAAAAAAAGGAAAAAAAAAAAAAAAAGCTTTCCTAGAGATGGAGGAGAAAAATCCCACCAGAAAGGAATCAGGAGGTGACTGTCAAGGTACAAGTGCTGAAGTGATGGGGAGGCAGCAGCTTTCTCATACATTATGCTTTCAAAGAGATTCTTGAACTGCAAACTTCTGCAGAGAGAGAAGCAAAGTCAGTTTTTATAGCTTTTAACAATCTGTGATGTGATTCAGAGCATGCAAACTGCAGCAGGGTACAGGTTCCTGCTGGATGAATATTCCCCCTACATTGTCGATTTGCTGTCTGACCTTGAAAGTCCTGTTCATCTCTCAGGGTGGCAGTCCCTGCTGAACATCACTGGTCTGGAGAATGATTTCTCACCTGCAGACTGACTTCAGCTTCAGATGTCTTCTCTACAAGGTAGTAAATTATTTCGGCTTGACATAAAGACAAGAGAAAAGGAAACACGAATCTGGGGCATTTTATGGTGCCAATTTCACTGTGCAAAGCCCCATCCAGTACACTTCTCTTAACAGCATCAACAAGTTCAAAACTATTCCCATTTAGTCTTCATTATGCATAAACCAGAAGTAGGCATTGGGGACAGCTGCACTTTAGAGATTCTCCATCTCAAGAATTCTTGTTAGCTTCCAAACATAATTTCAGCAATAACTGTTGCAATAATGCATTGAAACTAATATTAATAAATTAAAAAGGTGGTGGATCAGGGGCCGCCTTTGGATAGACAAGTAATAAATCGCACCTACTTGATTACCTAATGAATATTCTCAGATCTGATTGCCCTGTACATTTCCAAAGAGCAATGGTCTTTGTGAAGCTGTGACGTACCATCAATTTTTTTAGGCTTCGTACCTATGAGACATATCCCAGGAGACTGTGACAACAGAGATTCAGCTAGCAGCCAGTGCATTAGACCCTAAAGGAAATGTTCAGATGCCCCCCTTTCATTCTCCACCCTAAACTCTCTCTGTTAGTCTCTGACTATTAGAGGAACCATCAGAGTTTCTGAGGAACCATCAGAGTTTCTGTGCTGCAGTCAGAACCTCCCTCCTCAGTGCCATCTGATGCTTCATGTGTGTGTGTGTCAGGGCACTGAAGTCAGCATGTATAAAGCAGGGCAAGAGAGAAAAGGCAGCTCCAGAGCTGGAAGAGACAGAGCTGGTCTCTGCTCTGATACAGTTTTTTCCATATTTTTACATGTTTTGACCCAGGGAGTCGCTGCTTCCTTCAGCAACTCCACTCCTCTGCAAAAACAATGACAAAAACGGCTCTAGACTTTCTGTACGCCTGTAATGATCTACTGCTGAGGAGGGAGGAGACTGCTCTACTGGGGAAGAAGGTCTCTCATGTACGGTGTGCAATGTGCACCCTGCTTTGGGGTGGAAGTCTTCTGCTGTATGTCACATTGGAAGTAATAGCAAAAATTCTGAGTCTTGTTCCTGTATTTGCCAATTCTGACAGGAACCTGAAAAGCTGCATTTGTGCCACGATCCAATACCCTTAGTGGCTCTTAACTGCCAGGCCAGGGTCTGACTGAAAAGCTTATGCTGCTTCATCTCACCTTGCTTTCCTTGCTTTTTTTTTTTTTTTTTTTTTTGTGTGTGTGTGTGTGTGTTTGTGTGCTACAACAAGCAAAAAGGATTCCCAAGTGTGCCCAGGGTTTCTGGAGGAACAGGCATGTTTAGTGCTGGTTGTGAGTGCCATAAAAACCCAGCTCCAAATTAGAAGAAATTAGGGACATTGCACAGTTCATTCATCTTCGCTAATGGAGTTCTTGGGAAATACACATGTAGATTAAAGGAACACAATGGCCCCTGGCTGATTGCTTTGAGTACCCTCCAATGCCCCTACAATGGTATTGACTTGCTTTTTATATCGTGCACAAAAGCCACACTAACCTTTTTTTGTCTCTTCTGTTGGCCTCTTCCCTCTTTGCCAATGGATGGCTGAGCTTCCTCCCACCCCCCCTCTCACTCTCCCTGGAAGCAGCCAGTGAGGGCAGACCTCACCTGGAACGATTAGGAAAAGCTGCTGAGCTACAAGAAATTAACTTTGGGACATCAGACCATAAACCTTAAAAAGGTGTGGGCGAGGGCTGAAGCAAACGCTGTCAATCGGGAGGAAGACACAAAGATGGAGTGAAGATATCCTGAGGGAAGAAGCCATACCTTTCAGTAGCACGTGTATCTGGAAGAAGCAGTACCAATGTTTTTCATTCACATACACCCTCCTCAGGCTCGAAATGGAAGCATCTTTGAAGCTAAATGCAGGCTGAAAACCACTTTGACGCTTTTGTGTTTGTCACTTTAGCTGGGACAAAAGATGGTTGGTACCTCAAAGAAATGGGCAGGTGCTAGCAGGAAAAAGTGATAAAGAGAAGGAAAGAGAAAGGCAGGGAAAATAATAATGCAGAAAGAAGTAAGTTGGAGGCGGGAGACACGATGCTGTTCCCCAGTTAGGACTGCGTTGAGCTCATGTCCTCCACCAAGCCCGGTGCAAAGCAGGGTGTGGGATCAGCTCTCCACCTCACCTTCAAAAGCAAACTGTAGATGTCCCATGCACCCTGTCCTGCCTTCTAGCCTCCAGCCCCACTCCCTCAGCAGGGGACTGGGCTGCCGAATTGGCTCTGCTCACATGGCCTGTCGTCCTCTGTCCTCTCGGGAGTGATACCAACAACTTGAGCCCAGTCACCACCACCCCCGCCCCGATACCTCCGGAGCTCATCCTCCCAAAAAGCCCACGTGCGTTTTCACCCGGGCAGTAAACGTGACTTGGAAGGCTGCCGAACCCAGGGCAAGTACCCCGTCGGGGGTCCACAGCAGCAGCTTTTACCCCCGGGGCTTTTCACCCTCTGCATTTAGCCGCGGGACAGTGCCACGGCCCCCTCGCGCCTCTCGTCCGAGATGAACACCGCCTCCGCGGCCGAGGCGCCCTCCAAAGGCGCGGGACAGGCGTGGGCTGGAGCTGCCGGGGCGAGGAGCGTGTGCGCGGGGGTGCTCCGGGAGCCTCTGCCCCGGGCCCGTCCTCCGCGCTACCGCCAAGCGGCCCCCGCGCCCCGGGCCCCGCCGTGCCGGGTCGCTCCCCCCCGCCTGTCCCACGACGGCTTCCGACGGCGCTCGGCCGGCCGCGGGGCTGCGGCGGCGGCGGGGCCCGGCGGGGCGCCCGGCCAGGGCCGGCCCCGGCGGCAGCGGGGGGCCCGCCCAGCCCCGCCTCGGGTGGCGTCGCCCGGTGCCGTCCGGGGCCGGCGGGGCGGGGAGAGGCGGGGGCCGCGGCGGCGCCGGGGGGGCCGGAGGGGCGGGGGGCCAGCGGGCGGCGGCGGCGGCGGGGCCCCGGGGATGCCCTGCCCCCCCGCCAGGCCGCAGCGGCGCGGGGCCTCGCCTTCCCTCCGGCCCGCCGCCCCCCGGCACTCCTCCCCCGCCCCAAGGAGGCCAGCCCGCCGGGCGGCGCCGTGCCAGAGCTGCCCGCGCCGCCCCGGGGCCGGGCGGGAGCGCCGCCGCGCCGGGACCCCGGGCCGGCCGCCCCATGCACCCGCCCGGCGCCCCGCTCGCCATGGCCGAGGGCGCCTTCTCGCTGTCGGCTCCGGCGGCGCGCAGCCCCGGGGGGAACCCGTCGAGGCTGCACAGCATCGAGGCCATCCTGGGCTTCAGCAAGGAGGACGGCCTCCTCGGCCCCTTCCCGCCCGACGGCGGCGCCGGCAGCGCCAAGGAGGCGGACAAGCGGGGTCCCCGGCACGGCCTCCCCAAGATGCCCGGGGAGCCGCCGCCGGCCGAGCGCCAGGGCCGCGCCGAGCGCTTCCAAGGTGAGCGCGGCGGGCGAGGGGCGCCGGGTCCCGGGCGGGCGGGCGGCTCTCCCCGCGCCCCGGGCGGCCGCGCTGCCGCTGACTCGCCTCTCTCCCCCCGCAGAGCCGTACTGCCCCGGCAGCGCCAGCCCCGAGCTGCCCGCCGGCGGCGGCGAGGGGAAGCCGTCGGACGAGGAGCAGCCCAAGAAGAAGCACCGGCGGAACCGCACCACCTTCACCACCTACCAGCTCCACGAGCTGGAGCGCGCCTTCGAGAAGTCCCACTACCCCGACGTGTACAGCCGCGAGGAGCTGGCCATGAAGGTCAACCTGCCCGAGGTCCGCGTGCAGGTAACGCCCGCGCCCGCACGGACGGCCCCGGCCCCGGCCCCGGCCCCGGCCCCGGGAGTGCTGGTGCAGCACGGCCCGGCCGGGCTCGGCGCAGCCGCGCGTTGCCGGCGCCGGCAGCCCCCGGCCCGGCTCGGCCCGGCCCCTCACTCGTGGCAGCGGGAGGCGCTCAGCCCCGCCGCGCCGACGGCCTCGCTGCTCCGGTGCCGCTGCCGGAGCCCCGGCCGGCGCCCGGCCGAGCGGCACCGCGGGGCGCGGGGCTGCGCCGCAGCTCCGGGCTCGTCTCCGGCCGGCCCCGCTCGCACGGCCCCGACGCGGCAGGCACAGACCGGCGGAGCCCGGGGCCGTTTCGCGTTTGGCCGCCGCCGGTTAAGCGGCGTGTCCCGCTCCGGGGCACCGGGGCGGCAGAGCCGGGCGGTGGAGCCGGGAGCGGCGCGGCCCCAAGGTGGCTCCGCACAGCCCGTGCCCGGCCAGCGGCAGGGTGTCTCCAGAGGGCCCTCACCACGCTTCTTCCCCAAGCCCACGGGGAAGCACCTCCAAGTCCGCTCCTGCCTCGGTGCCTTCTCCTGCCCTGCCCTGCCCTGCTCTATTCCCTCTGCTCCATCTCATGTTTCCCTCTGTGCCCGGGGAAGCCTTTGCCTTCCGTGGCAGTGGCAGCGCTGTCTGGGGGCAGCGGTGCCTGGCTAACACGGCTGTGCTTGCAGGTGTGGTTTCAGAACAGACGGGCCAAGTGGCGGCGGCAGGAGAAGCTGGAGGTGACCTCTATGAAGCTTCAGGACTCACCTATACTCTCCTTCAACCGCTCACCACAGGCGACCCCCATGGGCCCCCTCAGCAGCAGCCTGCCCCTGGAAACGTGGCTCAGCCCGCCTGTGCCTAGCGGCACGGCCCTGCAGAGCCTGCCTGGCTTTGTGGCCTCTCCGCAGAGCCTGCCTGGCAGCTACACGCCACCGCCCTTCCTGAACTCTCCGGCCATGACCCACGCACTGCAGCCCCTGGGGGCAATGGGGCCACCGCCGCCTTACCAGTGCGGGGCCACCTTTGTGGACAAGTTCCCCTTGGACGAGGCGGACCCACGCAACACCAGCATTGCTGCCTTGCGGATGAAGGCCAAGGAGCACATCCAGTCCATCGGCAAACCCTGGCAGACGATCTGAGCTCCTTCTTCCAGCACCTGGGACAAAAGCACTGGGAAGGCTGGTACCGGGATGCCCAAGGGATGCCCTTGACCCACTCCAACTCCCCTGGACAAGGACCTGACAACAGAGGGCTGTCCCTCACACCAGCTTTTTCCCCATGCCCTGGCTTGCTTTGTATTTTGTGGTCTTTTTAATCTCCTTTTCCACATGCCCTGCGGAGTTAGGGGTCAGATCATAGCTTAGGAAAAAAATCTCTTTCGTTCTCCCTTCTTGGCTGGATGCTTTAGTTGCAATAAAAGCTGAAGTAGGGCGAAGAGCGGCGTAGGGTGGCTGGGAACCAAGGCCTGTGTGATCTGGGGAGGGTTTTCTGTTTGCACCATTAAATGCCACAACTGGTGTGAAGCCTGTGCGTTGTGTGTCTGCACAAGGGGGCTGCCCAGGCCAGGTCCTTCGCTGCCTCTGGCCTGTGGTGGGGAGCCGCAGGCCTGGCCGTGGCCCTTTCCCTCCTTGCAGCCTAGCCTTGCTGGGGGTCTCATGCTTCCCCCTGCCCCTGGCTGTGGTGGCTCCCTTCAGTCACTGCCGGGGGCTCTTGATGGGGCCAGAGGTGTGGTCCCATGGCGGGCGCACACCCAGCCAGTGGCTCCATGCTCTGCAAAGAGTGGCCGGGGCCCCACCAGGGCCCAGCTGCAGCGTTCCCACACCCAGCAGGACAGCCCGGGGGCCGGATGGGATTTGCTGCCCCCATCCTGGGCTGCCGGCCCACGCCACCACCTCGGAGAAGGGTCCGGTAGGTCCTGCAGGCTCCTGGCTCCTCAGCCCAGCCGCTGCGTGGGGGCTGACTGGGGCAGCTGGCCTGGCAAGGCTGGGGTGCTGGCAAGGCACTGGGCCGCGCTCACCCCACACTGCACAGCACCCTTCCCGAGTTGCCTAAACTAAATCTGCGGCATCTTTATTTTCCATTATCTCCGTTACTGCCCGTAATGGGGCTGAGAAGCTGTAATGAAACACCCCTTCTCCTCCACTGGGCACGGGGCGCTCTGCACACTCTGGAGGTTGTGGCAATTAACGTTTCTCATTAGGGAAGGGAGAAGGATGCACAAGCGTCCTCATTGTGTCCTGGGGATGATTCAATGCAGACTGGGAGACCTCTCCTTTCACCATTTCCCACTCGTTGTGGCCAGACAAAGGCTGGCTTCTAATTATATTTTCACAATCTGTGCGTATCTTTAAGAGTCCTGTCAGAAACAAGTATGTCAGCTTTGTTCAGCTTCACTTCAGGGAGCTTTTTAACCTCAGACAGCAGTTTCTAAACATCCCTTCACAGCCTCCTCCACAGCAGCCCCATCCGTTGTCTGGAGAGCTCCTTTTGCAGATAATAATGAGAATCCCTTTATTTTGAAAACGCCTTTCCCTCTCTCTTTGGCCTCTGTGCGCATCCAGCCTGCCTCTTTGTATCAGGCCCCATGCTGTGTCCGGGCTTCCCTTCCCCAGCCGTGCTGGCCTGGGGGGCATGTAGGTGTGCCCCGCTGCCCCTTTTACAGGTGAGCTTTGTATCGCTGAGGATGCCCAGAATACGGGGCTTGCAGTAAGGCACATCTCCTCCGGTGGCTGTGAGGGAGAGATGTCTCCTCGTGTTTGTGATGTGCCTGCACACCTGGGCTGCGTCAAAAGAAGACACGCATTAACAGATGTCTACACAGGCTGCACACACCCTGGTACCCCAGGGACAGGAACAGTCCCGCTTGGTGTTACTCGGCTTAAAACCCTCCTGCACATGAATGCATTTAATTGTCACCCAAAACCTGTTTCCCGTGCTTCTTGCTCACGATTAGCAAGCAAAACCCCGAGATCTCAGTGGTGTTCTCCCCCATTTTGCTGCTATTACCCTCCCTCCCTGTTGCCTCCTATTCTCCTATGTCCTGCAAAGCCATGTGAAAGACCCCCTGACTTTCTGTTCAGCACCGGAATCAGCATTGACGCTCAGTAACTTAGAGTCAAGCACTAATAACAGACAGCGACAGGACAGCAAAGTGAAGACACCTGTTCACTTTTATCAAGCTCTTGATCCAAAATCTGCAAGCAAAAAATGGTAATTATGTCAAGCTGTGTCAATTGTTCTTTTACTTGGATATTAAGCAGGTCTTTTTTATATTTTGTAAATGTGAACCCTGCAATGGATTATCTACACACAAAGATCAGTTGTGTGCTTCAAGGAAAGTGACAAGTTTATTGCTAAAAAGAAACATTCTAATCTGCTAAACATGAGTGGTCACAGAGAGGTAAATATTTTTAAAACCAATAAAGGGACAGAACTTGCATCTCTCTCCTACCTTGTCTGGTTTCCTGTATTCCTACACTTTCTTTCAAATTGTCCCATTCCATTTTAAAAGCTCATTTGTTCAGTTTGTTGTAAATATCTTCTCCTCCTTAATTGGGTGCTGAGTCTAATAATCCTGCCTCGGCTTGTTAACTGTACAATGGCAGTCAGAGTTAATGACCCATTAGTGATTAATTCCTTAACCAGCATCTAATTGCTCACTGTAAAACCTTTTCTTAAAAGTGGATTAAATCATCTAGATCCTTAACCACTTCTTTACTCTAACTTTGCTAAGACTCTTAGCCTGGCTGTTTCTGAGTGATCTATTTATTCTTTTGCTTAAATTGTATTAACAAGCTAGTATTGTTAGTGTCTATATTAAACTTCTTTGCAACATCTGAAGTTCTAAGGAAAAATTACACCAATAAAAGATAGCAAGTGAAAATATTAAGAAATCTACGCCCTTGCAATGGAGACAATTTCAGACAGAAAAGGTTGTTATGCTAACCATGGCATTTGAGAGAAGTGGACTTGTAGGACAGGGTGGCCAGGACATGGGAACAGGTACTTGAGGTTATTGGATAGTAACTTGAGGTTATTGGTAGGGTAACCGCTCATGGCAGTGTGTAGGCTTTGGTGGGTGAAGCTGTAAACACTCAGAGTTTTCAGAAGTGTGGCCTGGTCTTCACTCAGTGTCCTGGTTACGGGGCATTTGGCAGGGGCTGCCCCGGGAGACTCCTGGGAGGGATCGGTACATGCGGGACAAATCCTTGCCACCATTCCACACACACAGATGTGCACAGATGCTCTCCTGGGGGTACTGCATCTCCTTGCTCAGGGGATGTGATGAGCCGGGAGAGGCAAACCTTGCTGGGACTGGGAAGCAAGACAGTGTATGTCTGCTACCGGTCAAAAGGGAATTACTCATAGTTAAATTGGCCATGGGGAAGGCAGCCAGTATCAGTAGCTGAGGAGCTCTTTCCCCTTTCCTTCCACATTGCATTTTAATTGAATGAACAGGCTGAGCTAGGACCCTAGCTATGTTTGGAAAGCATTCCAATACATTTCCAGGTAAATCCCACACGACCTGTCTGAGCTTCATGTTTTTTACCTGGGGAGAGGATGGATAGATATACATTTATTCATATTATACAGATCATGAGATCACCCTCTGTGCATTTGGCTTCAGAATTTTGGAAAAGTAAAATTGAATCACCATCTCTGCATCTGCTTCACCTGTAGCAATCTCTCCACTTGCAAATGAGGTTAATCCTGGGTGATTTCTCATTAAGATATGAAATGTGGAGAGGCGGACAGCTTTTCCTGAGAAGTCTTTCCATCAGGCTTGGCTGCTTTTACCCAGACAGAAATCCCAGGCTTAATATAGAGAAGTGCTCTGTAAAGTTTTGTACAGGTCAATAGCATGAGCTATGCAGGAGAGAAGACAATTATCATCAAGAGCTTTGAAGATCTCTGAATTAGTAGTTACAAATAAAATGTCATCATGAAACTTGGTCTCAATGCCACCATTTCTCAGCAGAAAGTATATTCTAATCTCTTTTCTTTCACAACCCTGCTCAAAATCCTGTCAGTATTCAAGAAAACTCACAAAGAATCCTGACCTATTTAAGTTGAGTAGAATTCTGACCCACAGTTTGGCTCAGCTGCTTTCCAGTGAAGCAAGACTGGCTCTTTCAGTCCCTGATGGATGGTGTCAGGAGATGTGGCCATGTAGGTTGGCACTCATTAGTACACCCTGCTGTCACCCCTCTACAGCAGCGAGCTGGCCATGGTGTCTGCTCTACAGCCATGACAGGTCACAGCTCCAGAGATGAAAGCACACAGAGCTCAGTCACAGTTCAAATTTCTTTTCTGGGCTGTGGGAGTCTGGGGCAATTTTGTTCCCTTCCTCTGCTGAGGACTTGTTAGTGTCTGCAGGTGAGATGGAGACCTGAAGGTTCTTCTTTCCAGCTGCCTCAGCTACATCTGGCAGGGGTTGCAAGTAAGAACGTTCAGGTACCTCCTATTGGGACATAATGTGAAATCCAGCTCCAACAGGCATTAATTCAAGGGTTTTTCCTTCATCTACAGTGTTTTTGGGCCAGACATTCAAATTCTTTCTTCCATGCAGTCAGCATTGTCCTGTGTCACTGATGCCATGGGATATAAACTTGAAACTTTATTGACTTCCTTCATTATAGTTTGTCAGCCACTGAGTACCCATTTATAAAATCCCGTCATGGGAGCAAATGATGGAATAAATCAAACAAAAGAGAGCAGAATAAAAAGCAAGGAAGGAGATACTGATTAGGACATTATCACCCTGACATTACCAACTTTTCTGGCACAGTGAATATTGTGTCTCCTCTCTCCTAGCATCTCCATGTCCTGCCAATGGATGATGTGAAAATTGGCTGACATGTAGCTGTCATCTCTTTGGCATATGAAATTTCTGCCCCACTAAGAACCGTGAAATAAGCTCTGGTCCTGTACAGAAAAGAAGTTAAAGTCAGCTGGGCAAGACTTTCAAGAAAGAGTTTAACTGTAGGCAGTAGGAATTTGGATGGCAAGAACTGAAGCTTTGGCAACTGATACTCAAAGAAGGGAGTGTTGGGGTAAACAAAGAGGATGGTGTTCCAGTTGCTGACCATCTCAGGTAGGTCAGATGTCTCTCTGTTGAATCCTTCTCAGAGAGGGGGCAGCTGCAAGGAGTAAGACAGAACACTGGACAAACCCAGAATACCAAGGAGGGGATGCTAGTTTTAAGCCGTGTTTTTAAATAAATGGCTCCTCAGAAAGTTTGGCCCACCAGCAGCCCTCTCCTGCTCAAATGCCACTGCTGGCTGCAGAATAGCTCAAACACAGCATGGCTTGTATGGCAGGCAAATCTGCAGATGATTATGCAGATGCCATAAACTAGTGTTTATGGTGAACCCATCATAAACATGCTGATCCCCTACCCCCTCCCTGCAAGATCCTGCCATATACTTTCTAGTTTATTAGATGCTGCCTCTGTGGAACAGGAGAGTGCCATTTAACACGCAGAGAAACTGTGTCTCAGAGACACATGACTTACCCAGTCATCAGACAGGGATGGTACGACTGAGTTACCTATGCATATGCTTTTAGTGACATTTGGGACCCCTTTCGGGTAGCCTGAGCCATCCACACAGGCCTGGCACATACCACACAGGCTTTGCAAGAGAGAGAGCCCTGCTCCCTCAGACCCACAGCCAGAGGCCAAGGCTGCTGGTGGCAGCAGGTGCTGTGCTTTGGATCCCACCTGGAGTCTGTACGAAGACTGCCTGAGCCTTTGGATGGAGCTTCGGCTTTTGGGCTAGGCTTCTTCTCCTTCCTGGGTGTGCAACACACGCACGCCTTCAGTGCCTTTGGCCACATGAAAACTCAAAGCCACCTTCCCAAGTGCCCTTCTGATTTGGCTCAACCCCTTCCTCCACTCTGCCTTCACCACCGACAGGGCAGGGTGAGGGACGACTGATTCAGATGTATAAGGAAAACTTTCCAGGGATGGCATCATAGCCCTGGGGGTGCGTGGTGCTGGCTGAGCTGCAGCATGCTGAGCAAGGTCCTTCCGCCTCGTGTGGTGTGAGGGAGGGGAGGCAGGGCTGGAACGCCATGAGAGCAGAGCGATTTCGCTGAGGTGCCAATCCTACCTGCGGGCCAGGTCTCACGCTGTCTTAGGGCAGGGCGGTGATCGGCCAGAAAAAGGAGAAATGGGAAGCGGTAAGCAGGCTCGAGTGACAAACGCCCCGGGCCAGCAGGTAAGTCCACCGGGTCTCCGCCGCGGCTGTCCTAATTTGGGATGCTCGCTGAGGTGCCCGGAATTTGCCCTGGAGCCCAGGATACCTGCAGCGAAGCGCGCAGGTAACCACCGGCCGTCTACTGACCGCTCTCCCGCACGGCGAGGGGCCGGGGGCGGCCGGGGGCGCCGCGGCCCGGGGCTGCGTCCGCTGCGAGGCATCCGCTGGCCGGGGGCGCCCCCTGCCGGGACCGGGCGGAGCTGCGCCACCGGGCCCGTCCCGCCGGGCGGCCGCGGCGGTCCGTGAGGCGGGCCCGTGCTGCGGCAGGGCGGGCGCCTCGCCGATGCGCCGCGTGGTCGGCTCCCCGGTACACGGCACGGCTGGGTTCGGAGGCTCCCCCGGGTGCCCCTGGTCCCCCGGCCCAGCAGCCCCCCGAGCAGGGTGCCCAGCCCCACGGCCCGGCGGCTGCTGGAGACCTCCCCGAGCTGCCCCCAGCCCCTCTCTGGGCAGCCTGGGCCAGGGCTGCGGCACCGCCCGGCACAGGAGTGCGGCCTGGCGGGCAGGGGGAGCCGCCGGGGTCCGCTACGGCCCGCAGAAGAGTCGGGAGATGCTGTTTGCTATCACAGTCAATATCCCCTAAAGCTGTGTCGCTCAAACAGAAACTGGAGGTTCACACTAGCCTTGAACTGAGAGGGTCCTAAACCCAAATCTTCCATCCTCTTAAGGGGGGAAATGCAATAAATGCAATTATGCCAAAGGAGGGCATACCAGTGAACGAGCAGGATATTGTATATCCCACTGCCTGGACAGAGTGCCAAACTGTGAATTGCCTTCTGTAGCCTGGTCGGCCTCAATGCTCAGCTCCCATCGTGAGATCTCTCCAACCTGCACAGCTAGCTTGCGAGTGCCTGAAGTCCATTGTTGCCATAAGTCATGCATCTGAGATGCATGGTTTGTGGCTGGGCTTGCTCACAGCTGCCTGAACCTAGAGTGGGCAATGTGGAAGCCAGCTCACACCTGAGTGTCTCAGTGATGCCTTTTCCAGATCCTTCCCCAGCAGTCAGTGCACACCGGTGTACCTAAGAAGTCCCTAAACAACTGCATCAGAGATTCAGATGTGTTCAGACCACTAGCTACAAGGCTTGATGCTCCGAAAGGGATGAAGATGCCTCAGTAGTGGTACTGAAAAATGGGGCGCTCTGACATCTGGCTCTGACCTGTGCTTGCCTAACATCTTGGCCACCTTGCAGTGCCCTGCTCTGCAGGCATGCTCCTTGCAAGGTCCCGCCGGTGCAGGTCCTGTTCTCTCTTGCCTACTTTCTCCTTAACCCTCCTAACCTTTTATCCCCGAGTACACAGTGGCTCAGCCTGTGCTCTGGTGTTTAATGAACAGCAAACGCTGGTGCCCCTGCTCTTGTGGTGAGTAAACAGCTCATGGACTGTGGCACTGCTGTTTTAGGAGGCACCGTTTTCTTTCTTATTCATTCTTCTCTGACCCAGGTCTGTTACTCCTGTCATGATGAGACAGTCTATTACCAAAACTTCCAGATCCTTCTTGTAGCTGCATCACACAGGCATAGCTGTGAGCCCATGACTTGAACAAACACTCCTGCTCCACAGCGTGGGCCAAGGAAGGTAGAAACTACGCTAAAGATAGATCTTTGTCCAGATCTGCTTCTCCTGCTTTGTGCTGGGCTTCCCCCCATCCTTACGATCTGGTCTGTCAGTGCTCTTGCTTGAGAGGTGGCAGCACATTATCTCCTTGTCTGGGTTTTTGATGAAGGGACTGTCCAGTTGTGTACTGAAAACTACAAGTAAGCAAGGAGCATTGCTTAGCTAAAATGTGTTGTAGCCCCACAAAAGGTGTCACTCACTTGTTCTCCTGGGAGGCAATGTTCTTCCTTTAGACTCCTGTGGAAACATGAAGGTGCTGGACCTGCTAGTCACATCTGTAGGAGTGCATGTGGGGGGGGGGAACACGCTCAGCTGCCACTTCGCCTCTGAGTCAAACAAGGCAGAGCATCGCTCAGCAGACCTGCCTGCTGCCTGCCGTGGCAGTGCATCGCGTTCCCTGCACTTGGTGCAGAGCTACCTTGAGAAGGCAGTGTCAGCTCCCCCTTATTGAACAAAATGACAGGCCCGGGAGCAATTCAAGAAGAGCTTCAGTGGAAAGTGAATCATTCTATTGTGTCTTTGTTACTAGCTATGACACAGCCAATTTCCATTTTATTAAATAAAAGTATAAACTCGGCCTTTTCGTTCAAACTATTTATTGCAAATGTTGAAATGTCATGTAATTTTAAACTAAGAGATGAACTGATTAGATAGACGTTGTATAATTAATTGGAAGACCCTTCCATGACAATTATGCATATCAAAGCCATTCAAGTGGGAAAATGCAACCTTTAAAATGAAGTAGAGTGTAGTCATTGCTGAAACATACAAGAATATTTGTATTTAGATATTTTACTCAAAGGAAATATTGTTTACAGAAAGAAAACCTTGTTGATTATCTGATACAATCAAGTGTTTGTGAAACATAGTCTCTTATGGAAAGTATTCCATTTCTTCAAGGTTTAGAGACCTTCTTTCAGCTTGGAGTGTTCTCTTTCGTATTCACAACTTGAAGCAAATACTCCATCATCTAATAAAGAAAGAAAAATAGTATTTATAGATGAGTCCTGACAAAAGTCACTCACTAAGTTAATAAGCCTAATACACAGGCTGCTCTGTGTATTCAAATAAAAAACAAATTCCTAATAATCTTTCCAAAACAGACCTCATTTTTCTCAGTTAGCTTAATAACCAACTGCTGAAGTACGAGGAAAGTCGTTCTCCTGAATAATACAGTCTGCCATCTCATTTATATAATGTCTCATTAGTGATAAAAAGCCAAGTCACAGAAACAATTTAAAGATTATTTTCCAACTTACTTTTTGCACTTAGAACAGCTTGCAGAAGAGATTTCCTTTCTGTCCTTTAACTACTTGAATTGTAGTTAACGCACTGAATAAAGAGCAGGCAAAGTCTTCATTTGCTAATTTCATTTGCATTAACTGAATATAGGAAAAAGTAACTCAGGCACACCACCCTAAGCCTAATTTCCTGTTATGATCAATTCTTGGCCATTTTGGCTATGTGTGTACTATGATACTTATCCTCCATTGGTTCAGTCTGCTAGAAAGGGTTTTTTAATTATGATTATTATTTTATTGTTATTGAGAACTGTACAGCACAGTGTGAGCATCAGTGGTGAAGAATGCACTGAGTGAATGTGAGCTAATAAACAAGACCCTGAATTGAATTACCTGAAGGAAATATCTGTATTTACTGCTGCAGACTCTGACTTTGGGGGTAGTAACTTCCGACTTCAAATTTAAAGTTCAAAATTTAAACTACATCAGTTACTTTTGAAAAATTCCATGAAATAAAGCACCAAGTATATTCAACATGGAACCCCTCACATCCAGAAAAATCTACAGAATCAAAATCCAAAGGTCATTTACACTCCTCTGTCACTGCATATATGTATGTCCGAATTTCGTATGTACCAGAATTCCATTTTTTTAAATAAACATTGCCACTTTTAAAAATGGTAACGATTACCATTAATTAAAGGTTTAGGAAATTATCACAGTCTTCTAAAATCAAAGCTTACATTTAATCTTCAGGTCTCCTGCATCAGGAAGGCAGATCTCAAGCAGATGTATATAGATATATAGTTTGATTTTTAGGTGCTGGGTTTTTGCTTTCCGAAGCCAATGGGAAAAATACCTTCCATCTTCTCTAGGCTGCATATAATCAGCTGTTTGTGTCCAACAGGCAGAAAGGACAGCTTTGGCACTTCTTTCATGATTATGCTTTACTTCAGGATAGAGACAAACTAACTTTATGCATTGGAAACAAAAGGTTCTATGGCAAAATGAGGTTCTGCCAGTTGTTCTATGTCTTAGTTACAGGAAAGACATATTTATTTTACCCCTCATTTGAGAATTCTGGAGACTTAAGGCAATAACCTCATTATTCCATGTATATGTTCAATGCCTGACCCCAAAACTCTGGATATTAATTTAGGGTAAAAGTACACATGTGAACAGAATTCAGTAAGGGCAATATCTGTCCTTTTTAAGTATGATTTATTACCAAATAGTTATAGACGTCAAAATATTTCCCTCTTTACATAATGTAATGGAATTTGTTTGTCTAATTTGATTACAAAGCTGCACACAGCAGAGCTGAGGATGCAATAAATATCTTACTTTTTAGATAGTATTAATCACAGTTATTATAAGCATCACTGTCATAAAGCCATAGCCAGAAAGAAACATATGGACACCATTCATATCAGTGGTGTAAGAGACGTAAAAGCACAACTTACTTTAATGAGTAAATCTTTATCCTTATGCAAGTCAGTGACAAGATATTCACTGACCACTGCGCTAGGATTCCAAGAGGGAGACCAAGGTGAAGTTAGCTGAGGAATATTAACTATATAATATCACTGTAGAATATGGGAAGAAAAAACTCTTCCCACTGATGTCTTTAATGGTGTGTATTATTCTTTCTATGCTGTTTCAATGTCAACCAGAAGAATCCTGCAACTCTATCACCATTTCTGAATTTCGTGCATTACAAAGAAAGGAGTTTTCTAGTACATTTTGCAGTTTACTTGATAAGTCTTTTAGACTCAGATTACTTTCTGTAAAACCTCACGAATATCCTTATGAGTGAATTTCACAGGATTTTCCAAAAGAATAGGGGTGAATCTGTACTTGTACCAAATCTGTACTTGTACCAGCCTTGTTACCTCGTGAACTAGGACTCATAAGTACACTAACTTAAGCGAGGAAGAGGCTGGTCCTAGGTGCACATTAAAGCTTGTTTGTAGCCACAGATTCTTTTTGCGTGACCAGAGATGACCACAGTAGTGGTCCACATCATCAGCCAGAAAAACTGATGCCTGGGGGAAAAAGACTTTGGCGTGAGCCAAATGCAGACCGAGGAGCTGAATAAACCCTCCAGTTCAGCTGCTCCATCCCTTGGGGCTGCGGCACCTTGAAGGCAAACATGATAATGGCACCTGGAATGGCAACAGAAGGGAACAGCTGGTGTGATGTGCTTTGCACACAATGCTTTGCCTTCTCTCTGCATGCACGCCTGTTTTTCACACTAGCTCGTTTTTGCTGAGTTGATACAGAACTTGCTGTTGGTGTGGTCATCTCAGCACGAAGTGCTAGGAAATAAAAGAATATAACAACCGAGCAACTTGAAGGCAATCCGGACACTGCAATCTGTTGAACACCTGTCGAATTTATGCCCAGTAGCAAATCAGTTCATAAACAATATAATCTGTGACTGACAATTTCTAATCAAGAGTAAAATCCTACTTGACTGAATGACTAGTGCATTAGGCACATTTCTATTATTTTTCTGGACAACACAACAGTTAGATGAAGCCAGTACGTCACTGTAACACAAAAGTTGACTTTAAGGAATGTTTTTACAGATTTTGTCTTACTTACATCTTTCCAGCTGCTATTGTCATCTGTCTCCCAGGTGTTCCTCGTATACCAGGGAAGCCCTCCTTTTGAGAAGTGAGCACTTTTATTTTCATTCCCTTCCAGCAGCCGTAACAAATATTTGGACATTTCTTCCCACTGCAGAGAGTCATCCAGCTGCTTAATATTTTCAGGTAGTGCTGAAAATGGGATCTTGTTTTCTTCTTCATAACCATAAGGAAAATCTCCAGTGCTCTTTTTCCCCATTAAATGTCCTGTAAGAACAATGACTGTAGCATGAAATTCACCCAGACAGGCATGGATTTGATAGCTCAAACATCAGCTGGAAGTTCAAATTGACCGATAGTGTGAGGGAAGGAGAGGGAAGGGGAGAGAAGAGCAGGGAAGATGTTGAAACTGAAGCACAGCTGGGACTGGAGATGTTGTCGGTGTTGTGCACAACTGGTTTCCTACATTGGCAGAAGGAATGTTTCTCCAAACTGGGCAGAGATGACCACGCATTTTGCCTGGAGCTAGGGAGAGGCACCTGGTTAGATTTGCTGGAATAAGGACTGGACGGAGAAGCTGAAAGTTTTAGACTTTCCTTGCCTTGATGTGGGATGTGGGAACTCTAATATTAAAGTCTACGCTCCAGTGCCTTTCCAGCAGCTGAACTGGATGCGTTTTTGCCATCCCATGCTTTGCTGCCATTAAAACGCAACCGTAATCGGCGCTGGGCTGCGAAGGAGACCACCGGGAGGGGCCGGCTCCGTGCTGCGCACCCCAGGGCAGCGGCTGCGCCTCGGTGCTGGGGAGCTCCGGCTCCTGCCCAGCTGCCCTCGGGCTGGCCTCTGGTTGCCGGTCTGAGCACGGAGGCAGCGGGAGGCGACACGGTCACCGCGTACCCGCGCCCTCGTGCAGCGCAGCCCCGTACCGCGGAGCGCGGCACGGCGGGGCCGGCAGCACCGGGGCGGGCGCGGCCGGCGTCGCCCCTCCTGTATCGCCCGTGCGCTCGCCAAGTGCCGGCACCGGCACCCCGTGCCGGCCAGAGCCCGGCGCTCCCGGGAGCGGTGCCGACGGGACGGCCCCTGGCGGGGACGCGGAGACCGCGGAGCAGCAGGTGGACCGGAGCCCGACGGGATGGGACGAGTCGGGACGGGACGGGACGGGACGGGACGGGACGGGACGGGACGGGACGGAGACTTACCCACAGCCCAGTGGCTGCCGCGGGGGTAGATCTTGGTGAGCGCGGGGGAGCCGCCGGGCTGCAGGGGCGCCGCGCCGCCCTGCGCTGCCAGCAGCGCCAGCGCCAGCAGCGGCAGCGCGCCGGGCCGCCGCGGGCCGCCGCCGCCCATCCTGCCGCTGCCGCTGCCGGTGCCCCTGCCCGTGTCGGTGTCGGTGCCGGTGCCGGTGCCCGTGCCGCCGTCGAGCCGCCCTCCGCTGCGAGCCGGCCCCCGCCCGGGCTCCGGCTCCGGCTTCGGCTCCGACTCCGGCTGGGCCAAGCGCTGCCGCCGCCGCCCCCCTTTATACGGAGCCGGGACCGGGCGCGAGCGGAGCTCCCGCGCCTGACGCCTCCTCACGGGGCCGGGGCTGCGGCCGCCCCCGGCCCCCGTGCCTTCGGCCTGCCTCCGGCGGGGGCGGGGGCGGCCGCACGCAGCCCGGACCCCCCCGCTCCGGCGGGGGGAGGCGAGGGGGCGCCGCTCCCGGGGCTCTGCGGCCGCCCCGTCGGGCCGCCCTCCCCAGCCGCCGCCCCTGCACCGGCTGCCCCGGGGCCGCTCGCCCCGTCCCGGCCGCTCTCGGGGACGCCGGGGGATCCCGTACTTGCGGGGAGCGCCGGCAATTTCGCTCGTAATTTGCGAGTGTAAACCAGCAGTTGCAAGCCAGCAACTTCTGAGAAGTTTGAGATCCCCTCGGCCCCCCTCGGCCCCCTGGCGGGTGTGCTGCCCTGCGGCGGCCGCGGGCGGGCCGGGCGGGCCGGGTGCCCCGTGCCGGGAGCGCGGCGGGGCCGCGGCGGGAGCGCAGGAGCCGGGCGAGGGAGCGCGGGTGCGGGCGGTCGGGTCTGAGAGCGGGGGGGCTCTCAAGCTGCCAGGCCAGGCTGCAGCACCCCGGAGCCGGGGTGTCTGCCTTCCCTCTCCGTTACACTACCCTTTGGAAGGACTCGACGGTCCAAACGAATCTGCCTGCGTACAGAAAGCACGACAACGTCCCCAGAACTGATTTGCTGCTCTAGCCTGAAATGACTGAACGGGGTGACAGGCTTTTGGAAGAGCTTACGGGAAAAAGTTGCTCCAGCATTTTTTTGAGGCAGAGAAACCATTGTAAAATGACAAAACACAAAGGACAGCATCATTTTAAGTTCATTGAGAAAAAAGATGTTGGGCAAAGAGTTCCTTTGAATTTTCAGCATTGCATGAAATTACTGTCACATGTGTTTATGAATATGACTCTCAGGTTTGCAGGACTTTATTCTTGCCTTGCAGAGAGACCCTGTAAACTTTCCAGCACTCTGAGGCACCCGGAACTGGCCGACTTCCTGATAGTTAATGGGTGAAAGGATTTCCATCCTGAAGAGATGCTGAAGAGGAAAGGGTGGGTGAGTCGCTGAAGGAATCAACAGAGGACTGTGGAGGCCACGAAGAACTGGAACAGTTAAGGGCGTAGTCAGCTCCAGGTACGTAGATTTGGTGGAGGGAAGGTGGATGAGTAGTAGAGGCATGTGGAGTCCTGATGTGCTGTTTGTCCCAGAAGAGAACAGACACAGGGATGTAGTCATCTGGAATTGGCACAGTTTGTGTGCTGGTTTAGTGTCTAGAGAAATGTGTCAGGATACAGTTAACGGAGCTAACTGCAAGGGACTTGCCAGGTCCTTCAGCTGACCCTACAAAACTAGAACCGAACTATACCCATAGTTCTTTCTTAACGGAAACTACCTTGGGTATAAACTAACATAATTACTGGGCAAATTATCTAGTACAATCACTTGTGAAGTCAATTGTGTGGCCTACTGTATGAGCTAAATTGTTCCCTTGTTTAGTCTTAGTTTATTGCATCTCCTTTTACTGCTTCATGCGTTTCATTCTTTTATTTTGGTTATTAATTATGCATTCTTGTTTAATTTACAATAGTATTTCCATGCCTCAATCAGGAGTTTCACTGTGCAGCCTGCAGCACAGCTATGGAAAACACGTGCTCTGTGCTGAGCAACAGATGATCAGCTGCATCATTGCCACCCGTGGGAAATTCTAATTGCTCATCACAATTCGAGACAGGAAATGGAAAATTCAGAAAACTGTCTATTTTCAGAAGAAAGCAAAGCAAAACGTTTGCCTTCCCTAAGCTGCAGTGGCCGTACTGAAAGCATTCCAGTTGTCCTCACCTCCCTGCCTACTACTCTGGAGCCACTGTGCTGGGGCCCCAGCGTGCTCCCCGCCACCCTGGCCTTCCCGGCCCACGGCCCCCAGGCCCGTGAGCACAGCACGGTGCAGCACAGCCCCGCATGGCGTGGCCCCGTAGGGCCAGGGCCCGATATCGACAGAGCAGTGGTTGGCTGCTGGCACTGCCACACGGGCTAACCTGGGAAACCGCTTGCTTTCTGCTGCTACCTTCCACACGATGCTTTTGTTACTTTTCAGCCATTTCTGGTGGTTTTGCCTCTGTTGCTTTCTGCTGGGTTTATTGCTGATGAATAGCATAAACCAAGGTTGAAACCTCTGATCAAAAAGTCACATACAGCTAAGTCACACACGGCTGTGTGCAACGCCTATGCTGTTAGCAGGCTTTGGCTAGCAGTGCCAAAGCATGAATTCTTACTCAGTTGATTGTTATCAAGCACTCCTAAGTCTCACTTGCTACAAACACTATCCAAACAAATAAACCTGTCTCAGATTTTGTATATATACTACGTCTTCGTATGTTTCATGTGCTAAAGGATGTGCCTTCACATTAAATCTCATTTCACCCTGTGTTAGGTTACTTTAATTTGAGTTTGCTCCTTATGCACTTCCATTTTTGTATCTTGCACAATGGTCTTAATTTGTTTGCTCTTTAGGTCATTAAAATTACAGTGAAAAGTACTGATCTACAGAATTGATTGAACTTGGATTTGATTTTTCTTTTTTAATTGGGATTGACTTTTTGAATTGAGGGACATTTTTTGCTGAGAAAAAAACAAAAACAACAACAACAAAAGAAAACTTATCTTCAGGGTTTGTCATAAGGTACATTTTAAAATCATGTTAACTACCCCAAACATTCAACTGGCTTATCTGAAGCAAGCCACTAAGAGGGTTTTTGGTCTTTCTGGAAAAGGAAAATGATTTTCCTAAACTAAAGCTACCCTAGAGGCCTGTTAATCTTTTTAGGTTCTACCTTTGCTTTTATACTGACAGCCATCATGACAGCCTGGTCTCATCATTGTGTTCAGTGGAAGCTTATCCTTGCTCTTTTCAGGAGAAAAAGACCTTAATAAGATCTTCAGTCCCCCAGTTTGCACATGTATCTTGATTCATGCAAACACTCAACTGAAACCCATGAAGTTGGAACTTAAATATTGAGCCCTCAACATATCTACAGAGAGTATCAGAGACAGACTTGTGCTTTTCCAAAGGAGCCTAGGCTCTGTGGAGTCTAGGCTTACACACACCCCAGAACATATCGTATTGTTTGTAGTATGTGCTGGACACGCCGGAAACTCTACTTCATTTGTCTGTAAGATATAGCTGCCTGGTGAAAAGCTGGCTTTCTTTGGGGATCAAAACATCCATCAGGGCATTCACAGGACCTTCTTCACCCTCTGTCAGAATGTCTGGCTGCCACTTTGGCAAATCCAATCCATGACAACCCAGCAGAGGTGAGCTGACCTGCTCTTCCATGCCTTGCAGTGGGCTGAAGAGAAGATAATGCTTGAACAGTTGTACCTGGACCACTGAGTAGGGACCCAGGACTGGTGGGCACAGAGCATGCAGATGGCAGGGAGCAGCAGCGGCACTGGCCCTGGCCAGACTAGGACTCTGCGACAGCCAGCGGTTGGTTATCACAGCACCACTGGGTGCTGCTCGAAGGAGGCAGGCTGTGGCCTGTTACGTGAGCAGCTGGTCCTGCACACAGCACCTCGCTGGGTGAGCTGTGTCACTGCGTCCAGGACGACTTAGGCCCAGGGGAACACATGCCTGAGTAATGCTGCTTGCCTGTGGCCTCAAAGCAATTAGGCAGACAGGTTAATTAAATGAACTAACTGAATCTCTTCAATAAAAAACTCTTGCAGCTTGACAACCCCCTCCCCAGGTCCTTAGTGGCTTTAGAGGAGTAGGAGAAAATGGCAGTATCTTCAGACTGATGGGGCATGAACTGGTGCACTGCGTACCTTGTCTCGTCTTTCAGCTAGAACAGGGTTGCAGATAGAACAGAGCTGCAAATGTGAATGAGCAGCGCAGCACATGGAAAACACACCTGCAAAAAGAACCAAGTACTAGATCTCAAGCAGAAAAAAACAATCTTTCGGACATAAAACCCAAGCTTCCAATTAAAACTAAGCCAAAGCACAGCAAAGATGCTGAATAATTCCCATCTGCAAATGCAGAAAGCGGGCAAGACGAGCATCTTAGGCCCCGTGGTGGCTGGGAGCACCTCCACCACGATGGCAAGAAGCCAGGCAGTGGAGCGCGGGGTGGTGTGTTGCCACCAGCAGCCCACACGCTGCCAGCCTGGCCTGGCCCCCACGAAGTGTGTCTGGGAGCCGAGCTGCCAGGGCGGCAGGGGTGTGAGGCACAGCCGCGTGCCCTGCCTGCGCCTCGCCGGCAGCAGAGCAGCAGACAGGGGTGAGGTCTCGGCACTCAGGGAAGGATGTGCTCTGAGTCCAATCGCCATGGCAGGGCTTGTCACTGGGTCGCAACTTGGACCAGGCGCAGGCTGAGGACCGCTGGCCAGGGCTGCGGGGATAGGTCCAGGGACGAGCTCTCTTCCCTGGCCTCACTGCCACCACTCAGCCCAGTGACAGGGCTGGCCCACTGCTTCGACATGTTTGTGCATTACAAGCATGTCTTTGTTTGCTTCCTCATAAGGATAAAAAAGTAACATGGATTTATCCTAATTCTTATTTTTTCTATTAACCTCTTCAGGAAAAAAAAATAATTTGATAATATACAGAAATCATGTACTGGAACCCCCACAACAGGAAAGGATCCAGGTACAATAAACGTATACAATCAGTTTAAGTGACTTGTTCATATGAGACAACCTTTATTTCTTAAAGAAGAAATCCAATAACATAAATTCCCATAACGTAATAACATAATAACATAAATTGTGAATGCCACATCCCTAGAGGTGAGGCTGGATGGGGTCTTGGCCAACCTGATCTAGTGGGTGGCATCCCTGCCTATCGTGGAGGGTGAGGGGGGAGAGAGGTTGGAGTTAGGTGATCATTCCAACCGAAGCCATTCTATGATTCCATGATTCTATGAAATTTGTGGTTGAACTTCAAGAAAAAGCTTTCTGTATTTTCAGATACCTTTCTACTTGCCATGTATCTTTCTCTGTGGCAAAGTGAACAACTGTTGTACTTCATGGCAGAAAACAGTAATGGACTTTAAATGCTGATATCAGAATAGCACTGTTTATTTTGCTTCCTTCACATTTTAGACAAATATGATTGTTCCATCAGCAAGACAGTTTTTATGGAAATAAAAAGGGATAAAAGAAAAATGGTGTACCTTTCATCGTTTTATTTGTAGTGATTCTGACGTTACAGATAGCTATGACATATGTACAGAGCAAACAATGGTTTAAGCATATCAGCAATGTAATAATAGGGCACGATCACTAAGGAATACTTTGTAAATGTTGAAGATGCTGAATGGACTAGTCTTCAGTGCTCCAAACCCGTATGGAGGGCAGGCGTTCTGCAAACAGCCTGAGCACTGACGAGCACTGACTCTCTGCAGCAACAGTTCCCTGAAGAACTGCAGACATTTTTTCAGAAAGGAGCTCCACAACTTTGCAGAGGATGAAGAGGATGAACAACGTGAAATGACAAACATTTATTTAATGAGGCACAGTTTAAGATATTTGGCATCGTTTGTACCTCATTTTAGGAAGTCCTAGACCTCGACAGTTGAGGCTTAACTAAGGTGATGGTTTATTGCAAATTTAGTGTGTGTCAGAGGGCTGCGTTAACCATCCCTTCTAGTTTTTTTTGTTTGTTTGTTCGTTTTTGTGGTGAAAGGGTTCAATATTCGAGAACCCAAGTGGGAAGCATTTATGTTTCTGCATTCTTGGGAACTGCTGTTGGCCAGATGCAGGCAGTCCCAGCTGAGCCTTCCCAGAGAAGACCAAATGCTTCAAGTTGCACAGCTGTGCTGGCAATCTGGGGGAGCACAGAGCAATGGGACACAAGCTGTGGGCACGCAGGGCTGGGACAGGTCATTGGCAGCCTGAGCTGGTGCACAGAGGTGCTGGGGCTCACCAGCCAGTGTGCCCGGGCCTGGAGAGGGGGGGCAGACCCTGGTGGGCCACTGGGAAAGCTGGAAGAGGTGGCACAGCTGCAAGCCTTGCAAACATGCAAGGACCTCTGTCTAGAGAAGGGCACAGGAGCAGTTTAGGGACATTCTCCCCATGCAGGCTGAGTTGTTTCAGCAGGACTTCCACACCAGCTGTAGCTGAGCTGTGCAGCAACCCAGCAGGTGACTCATCTGCCGATTTGTCAATTTGCAACTAAATCTATGGAAAATAAGTACCGTGGAAATATAAAACTACAGGTTTTCTTTCCCAAATGTCAACTTTCTTCCATATTTAGAGGCTAAAGCTGGATTTATAAACATGATACATGTTTGAGAAAATAGAGCTGAGGAAACTGCATGACAGAAGTCTAGATAGCTATTAGATGATGAGCAGAACAAGCATAGGTGACAGAAGGGACAGGCATTTTCAAGCCACGAAGCTATAAGGAGGCCCCAAACTCCAGACACAAGAAGCAAAGCAAGAAAACAGCAGCTCACTAAGCAGCTGGCAAATAGGTCGATGTTTCTTGGAAGTAGGGGCCATTCTGGCCAGCCCCTAGCCCCTTGGGCTACCTTCAGGCAACCAAACACAGCCCCAGCTGTGCTGCAACTGTTGGAGCATGGCCCTGGCCAGGGCAGTGAACCAAGGCTTTGGGTCTCCCTGAAGAGAGCCATGCTGTTTTTGCTGCCTGCCAAACAGCAAAAACCCAGGTGGGACTACTCCTTCTTTCTCCTTCTCCTTCTTCTCCTTCTCTTTTCTCTTCTCCTGCTCTTTCACCTTCCCCTTCCCCTTTCCCACTCCCCTTTACCTTCCCCTTCCCACAAATGTGACCTTCACCATGCTGGAAACTGATGTCTTAACGTAAGTACAAAAGAAATGGAGCTTTGTCCATAATGGCTTTTTAAAAAAACAAACAAACAAACAAACAAAAAAAACCAAAAACCTCAAATCCAGACAGATACTCATATTGCAAACAGCTTCAGAATTGAGATGGTGGTGACAACCACATCAGGTTTTCATAGATCTACATATAGATACAGACTACATGTACACACCATATGTGTTTGTAATTTCTGCTGATAGCACAGTCACACGCAAATGATAGAGAAGCAGAGTCGGTTCCATGTACAAAGGTAATGTACTGAAGCATAAATGGTGACAAAAGAGATGGAATACACTTATTTAAGCCAAGCTGTGTAGCAGGGAAACGTATTGAATTGTTTGTCATTTACGTAGCTTACGTTTTGTTTCCTTTAGGCCCATAAGATGTTCAAAGAAACACTGATAAAATCCATGCACACAAGTGAAAATGTTTTCATCACTGTTGCTTGCTATCTTGATTAAATACAGAGAGAAATGACTTGCTAACAAGGCTTGAACTGGAGTTCTCTCTCCATTTACTCCACACACATTTTATCTCTACCAATGCAGGCTGCAGGTAAACCTGGATGATGGGGCTGGTAGAAGCTGTATGAAATACTGTGGCCAAGATATACCAGAGGTCAAATTAAACATAGCAAAACTTGTTTTTTCCTTTCTTTTTAAAACTGAAAAGTTTCAGGCTTCCAGCTTCAGAAGGCTGCTTACCAGGGTACTGTGAAGTGCTAAGGCAGCTCCATAGAAGCTGGAATGGAAATTAGGTGTGCAGCCTACCTTCTGGCTTCAGAAAACATACTTATCCACAGCTCTCGACACCTGGATTCCTGTGGAAATCAGCCTTAGGGGTGTACATCTTGCTGGCACCAAGCACTTGTGCTAGGCACCCCTGCAGCTGGACAGGGAAGGTTTCGGGGTGCCAATGCTTCTTCCCCCGGGTATGACTAAATGAGGACTAAAAGTCATTTCAGGACAGACATACAGCTGTCTGTGGATTCTTGTGCCTTCTCTCTCTTTTGCTTTTCAAGGAACTATCAGTGATGGGCCTTAAGTCAGTAAGACAAAGATGTGGAAAAGATGTGGAAAAATGTGTGATTAACAGAAAAGGCAGGAAAAAATCTGAATAATCTTTTCCGATATGTTAAGAGGTGAGTGCTGAAAGCATTTCTTTCTGAGTGACAAATCCTGTCAGCAGCATTGATGTTCAAAATAAGACAAATGTCTTAAAAAGCTAGGCTATTCACATTCTGCAGAACTGCAAAGCACTTCTCCTGTAAAAAGCATGTGCTGCATAGCTTGCATTTTTTTTCTCTGAGAAAAAGAGATGTGATTAACCAAGCTTAGTATACAACATCATTTCCTCTCCACTGAGAAAAAGACTTCACACTCTACAGTTTACAGAAGTGTAATGCTTACAGCTCAAAAGACCTAACTTAGCAAGCTATGGTCTTGGACCTGGAAGACATCCTAAACCCTTGGATAGTTTTGTTTCATGCCAGTTCACTGCCATAAACTAGAATTTCAGTGACATGCTGGGGAAATGCTAGCTGAAGAAAGAGAAAGTGGGCTGGGAATGAGAGCAAGCAAGAAGGGTTCAGGTGGTGTGCTTGGAATTTTGTGCCTTATGGCTTTAGACATGATCTATCTAATCACATTTCTTTTCTCCTATTCACCCACCCGACATGGAGGATCCTCTCTGCTCAGGCTAGCTAGCATTTTCAGGAAGCCTTAGGCTGCAGGAGTGTTGCCACTGAACAGTGCAATGCAAACCACATGCAGCAGCTACAACAGCCAATGCTCAGCAACACACAGTGGGTTATGGGCAGAGACTGGGTCAGGTGGGGCTTTCACAGCATGATCTCAGTCACGGTCTGATCAATCTCAAAGTATTCATGTTCACTTCCTGCTGCTGTTGGAGAATTCTTAATCTAAGGGTGCACATTGCTACTCAGTTTGACTTCCCAGCTCCGTAGTACGTGATACTACTTCCACTACTTCCCTGGTGTTCCTTAGAAGCCTGCTTCATTAGTTGTTTCTCAAAGCAAATACAAATGCATTCTTAGAGCAAGAGTGTATTTGTTTTTGAAGCACAGCGGTGAAAAACATGCCACAGCTGGGAAAATCTAGCAGCTCACTGTTCCCAAAAGCTAAACTTGCTCCTCCTCCTTTGCATTTATATTTCTCCTGTTTGTTTTCCAGCGGAGAGTTACTAACTTCATCCTGGGTTTGCGCGTTGCGTTGGCTCCGCTGAACACAACTGACAGGACAAGGAGGAACAGCTTTAAACTGAAAGGGGGAAGATTTAGATTAAACATTAGGAAGAAGTTCTTTACTATGTGGGCAGTGATGCACTGGCACAGGCTGCCCAGAGAAACTGGGGATGCCCCATCTCTAGCAGTGCCCAAAGCCAGGCTGGATGGGGCTGGGGGCAGCCTGGGCTGCTGGAAGGCATCCCTGCTCCTGGCAGGGGGATGGAACACGATAGGCTTCAAGGTCCTTTCCAGCCCAAACCACTTTATGATTCTATGAAGATAAAACAACCCAAATGATAAGCTTGGCCCATTATTATGGGTGTGTCCAGAATCCCACTCTCAAAGGTAGAATTGACTGCAATTGTATTGGAGTGGGAATAAATTCTGATTTCAGGAACACTGGTCCGGGGGAACAGGACTTACTACCCATACACTGCCTCCAAAAATTATTTTTTCTTAACTGGGATGGTACACTTCCAGAAAGACTGCCTTAAGAATACCTAAATTATTCTGACATGTTATTTATTATACTCAATTTTATTTCTACACAAATTGATACAAAATAAGTCATTTTTGTAATACAGTTTGTTGTGAAAACTGCTTAGACTGCTTAGTAGGACACAAAAGAAGTAATATTACTTGGAAAAATTCAGCAGTTACCTGCTTTTCAGCACTGGCAGTTACAACAGAAGGGGTGCCATTATTGTATAATGGCATATTTTTGTAGAGGTGAGGGATTACAGAAGAAACAAAACTCCATAGAAAAAAAGCATCACGCTGTTCCTTATCAAAGAAACAAAAACAAAGCAAGTAAAGAAAACAAGTTTTGCTTTGTCAATGGTACAAAATTGACATTTGAATCCAAGAAGAGAAAGACCCAGAACTTCATGTAAGATGGTTATCAGGTAAGTTTTAAAATGAAAAACAAAAACAAAAACAAATTTTACGTTCAACAGTCTTCAGGTGTCATAAGACAGGAGAGAACAATACATCCTCAAAACAGGAATTTGGGTTATGTTTTTCCCTTATTGGTAATATTTCTGAAGCACACAACTGTGCTTTTCATTTAGTAATTCATAAGTATTAATAAATCCCCACAAAGATTTTTTGTTAGCTTGGTCTTACAGCAAGGAACGTAAAGGCAGAAAGGTTAATACCTTGCATTCTAGAATCACGTAGAGTGCCTAAAAATCCAGCCATTAATCGTTTTTGTCTCTAGCCCACTGAGGACCAAGTTTCATGTTCACAAAACAAACAAACAGTAAAACCACTACATTTCCATTTCTCAATTCTTAATCACAATAAAAGCTCGTTTGTTTTGCTCCCATTCAGACCATATCTAGACAACTTTCTTTAGGCATCAGTGCGACTAACCTCCTACAACTCACCACCTGTTCCAACCCATATGCTATGTCTTTACTAGTACTAATAAAATAGTTTGCAAAATTGTGAAGAGATTGAGTTGACAAGAGATCAAAAATAATCAAGCAAAATAACTGAACACACAGGAAAGGCAAAATAGGTTCAGTTGCAGTACCACTTTAAAACAAAAGAGCCTTCATCAGACCACAGCGAGATCACTGTATTCTACAGCATGTTAAGGAGTGCCATAAGCTACTCTAGCACGACAGTCAGTGTCTCCCCTTTGCAAAAGGCTAACAAAGCAATATGTAGTTCAGATGGTAAATTTGCCTTTATATAATTAACCATCAGCCAATAGCTTTAATTGCACAGTTTATTTAGACAAGACAAAAATTTGCACAGTTTTGTAACAGTATACAGAAATTAAAACATCTGAAATATATTAGGCTTTTTCTCCTGTATATTTAACTTTGTATTTTGTTCTTGGAAAAGTGATTTTTTCCCTTTTCCTTCCTTCAGGATTCTCGTTTCAGTAGTACATAAGCTCCCATTACTGCCAGAAGAGCATACTGCAGAAGAAAAAGAATGAAGACTGATTAAAATTTCTTTTACGAGAAGCTTTGAAATCACGAATTGTTTGAAACATGCCCTCTACACCTCTAGATGAGTACAGTTACTGAGTTGTGTTCCTGTAGAATTACAGCAGTATTCTGGTGTGATCATATTCTTTATAAATAGGCATCACAACTGTGTATGCTTAACTCATTACATCCTATACATGGTTTTCAAATGATTGAAAATAGTCAGTTCTACTGGGTAACAGTCAAGCTAAATTAAGAAAGCATAAGAACACTACTTCTTTCATATTAGCTAACAACAAAAATTTATTTGCATGTATCATGATTCTTTTCATATTACCTTCATTTGCTATTTTTTAGTTTTAGATTTAAGTATTCAAAGTGTTTGTATACATACCTTAAATTTTGGATAGTCATTCATTATTATAGTTACCATACCAACATAGGGCAAAAACCTGTAATTGACAAAAAAGATGAATGTAAAATTAACCCTCAAAAATGACATGGATATGTTTCAATGTTACTCGGTTTTGAAAACTTTAGATAATGGATTTCAGAGAAAACAAAAACATTCAAACAGATAACAAAGGTTTTAAAGACAGTATGTACTTGATAATGCAAATTTGGGAGCGAGATTTCTGACTCCCTACTCCTTCCATCATGTAAATCCTTCAACTTGCTGAATATTATTCATAGCATTAAGAGTACACATGCACCCCAAAAATGGCAAGTATCACCAAAATGAGGGGTACTGGCAAAAACAAGCCTAACATCCTGCAACACATCAGAATCAGTTTTTCAGTTGTTATGAAGGTATAAAAGCCATATGATCTAAAACGGAAAGAATTTTAAGTGAATATGGAACTTAATTTAACATTTAAATTAACATAACAAGCAAATAAATATTATTCCAGAAAAGTAGTTTGTACTGTTATGCAAGTTACTATATTTATGACTGCTTATGGAACACTTATATTAGGCAAGAAAATACACAGATGTATAACCTGATACAAAAAGTCCTACTTTCTACTAGGGTTGGCCCACACTGTTAATCTTTGCCCACTGAATATGGCAGAACACGCATCAAGCTTCTTGTTGCATTAATAACATTCTCCTAGCCCAAAAAATGCTCTGCAACAGGCTCTGAGCAAAAGTGACCAAAATCACAAGTGTGCAAAACCATCATTTACACTTGTCAGTAATGCACACCTGACGTGGGAATTAAGTTTATATATCTCAACATACATACATACACACACACGTGTGCGTGTATATATATATATATATGCCTATGTATTTCTTACATAAAAATTTAGATTATTTGAGAAAAGTCTTAAGAGGTTGAATTTTTATCTCAACTGGGGAAAAGGAAACAAGCTCAAACTTTGCATAAGATTCTCATGAGATGTGGAAACATTTCCTAGTAAATTCTAACAATTGCAAGGATAGGTTGCCTAGGTTTTTTTCACTGGTGTGTTAAGTGTGCTGTTTTTCTAAAAAGAAAAAAAATATTCCCCGTCCACATTAGTGAGAAGGCTACAGAACACCACTTTGCCAGGTAAATTAGTTTTATTACCATTCTATTTATGAAATTCAATAAATACCACACTACATAGAAGAGTGGAACTGATGTTAAGTTCTTTTTTTTTTTTTCTATTTTAGTTATAGAGAACAGACTTTGCATCACTCACCCTCTTGCTCTTCCAACAACATCTTTCTTCTCTAACCAGTTCTGACCTTCTTTGTACAAGCCTCTATCATCAACTTCATTATTATCACCTTTGGTCAGAAATTTGATGTTCCCATTTTCTCTAGAAGGCAACAAGGTGATAAAGTAAATACCACTTAATTTAAAAACCACAATTGACATCTACAAAGCACAATGAAACGTACTACAAGATTAGATAACAATGTTTACTTCCAGTCCTGCCTGTCCTGCTTATTTAACAAACACCATTAAATCATTAACATTTTAGACTTTACTGACAGAGTCAACAGATTTTAACAAGAGACATTTTTCCTAGGCTGTCATCTGATGTAAGCAATTACACAATGAATATGAAAGGATGTTATGATCTGGATATTTTCTGTCCAGAACCGGCACTAAATTTACTTAACAAAATCAGGATATGCCAATCTGGAGGGAAACAAAACAAAACAAAAAATCCTCTCTATTTTCAATAGAACAGAAATTTTAAGCTAAAAATCAATCAAACAAAAAAAACTAGAAACAGTATTTTATTTATCAAAGATCTCAACAGTGCAAAAACTTAAAAGGCTTGTGCTTTTTTCTTTTTATGACAATACGTTGAGTAAGACCCCATGAAGTCATCGCACATTGCAGAATGAATTTAACTGAATTTCAACCACAAGGTTCATGAAGCATGAGGCATACCCCCAGATTTTCCTGTAGTAAAGAAAACAGTATAACAGAATGCTCCACGTACTTCTCTTTTATATTTAACTCCTAGTAATCGCATTTTCATCAAAATAAAGTCCTGTCCTCCTTTTGATGCAAGTAAATACTGAGAACCCCTTAACATAGCTGCAAATCTGCATCAAAATTAAATATTTTGTCAATACTTTGTCACTGCAATACACTTTCAAGTCACTTACTGTTTAGCTAAACAATATAGCAAGTTCCTGGCAAAACTTCATTTATCTTTGTTATTTGTTAATGGGGCAGATAAGAAATAATACACGTAACAAGCCTTGAAATAACACTGGGTGAACAAAGTTATTATGTAGGGTTTTTACTGCCATGTATGGGGAAAGCAAAGTGATGCGAACAGCTTCAGTAGGTGGCACTGCACTCTTTCCCCCACATGAACAAACATACGCAGTGCTCAGAGCCTGGCTGCTCCCCTGCAGCCAGAGCTGATGTCCTGACTTCTCCTGGCCATTAGACGGCTCATTCCTTTTGTAGGAATACAGGTATTGAACCCTTCACACAAATCGTTGCCTTTCCCTACTGTTTCAAATGGACAGAGCACCTTACATTTTGTTTTCAACATGATATAATTTAACTGCTGCTGTTAGAAAACTTGTCATGTTTTGCTCCCTTTTAAGCATTATGCACATGCAGATATGTGCAAGATTTCGGCTTAACACTCCCATTCAAACAAAAGTTAGTAGGTTTCCAGTCTTCAAAATTAGTTTTCTCAAAAAGCTGCTAATTGCCAGTAGTGATATCAACAAATAAGGAGTTTTTATGAAGACAAATTAAGTATTAAAAAAAAATAAATAATAAAAGAGGTAGTTCTTGGATGTAAGTATTTGAAAAAAAAAATGACGTGTACAGCTTGTGTTTCTGGACTCCTCTTTGGCGTAGGTTCACCTACTTTGAACCTGACCAACTTTGCTGAGGGACAGGAGCCAGAGTCTCAAGAAGCATGCCACAGAACGGGGAGCAGAAGCTGATCACATCCTAGAGACAAGCTGTATCTTAGAGCAAATCCTTGCTTGCCTTTTTCACAAAATATTAGGTAATTATAATGTAAGTGAAAATCATGGAGTAGGAAAACTATATTTAGAAACAAAGAAAATGCCAAGTTGCATTACTTTTCATGAATTTTGATTACTCTGTGAACTATTGGAATGTCTCTGCCTTCAACTTTAAAGACAACTATTTCACCGGCTCGGATTGGGTCATCATGGAAATTTGTTAAGAACAACAGGTCTCCCCTGTGAAAAGCTGGTTCCATGCTGCCACTACAAACAAAGAAAAAATGTATCAGCATTATGGCAAACAAAGGAAGAAACATGAATACAGAGAGCAGTTAATTCTTACAGATAAACTCACAATTTTAACTGAAATCTGTAGCTTCCACCATTCAGCAACACCATACAGACATTTAACACACAACTGAAACCTCATCAAGTTCCAAGCTGAGCCAGCCTATAGAAGATGTTCTTACTGCCTCAGTGAAAGAAATAAAACAAATAAGCTCTATAGAAAAGTGAACAGTATTGTAGCTATCACGAACGAACAAAATAAGCCATTCTGCTTAAGACAACCAATCCATTAGCAAAAACCCAAAAGATGTTTCAGAGCAGCACCAGAAAGACTTCTCTACATTGAGTTGAGCTAACAAGTGCAAAACTTTTAGCTGCACCAATGATTACTACTGATGACCAGAAAAGTCCATGCCTTTTCTCCAAAGCCAGACACAGTAGGTTTTGGTAACATCCTTAAAGGTAGGGCTCCAGATGCCATTACCATCTGCAGTAACAGACTTCTTCCATCAAAACGCTGTTATTTCCTGCATATGGTCCTTACTGATGCACACTCAATTTCTACAGGGCTGAATCTTCCGTTAACATATGTTTAAAGTTTGTGAGTTTGTGTATTTGGTCAGTACTCAGGGGCCTCCAGGACTGGGTCTTTACGTACCTGAAGTAAGTTAGCATTGTGATAAAAGCCATGCAGAAGTGTAATTTACTAAAAAAGCAGCTTTACTGTAATGCAATTTTAAATGCACAAATGGTAAAAAAGAAACGAACAAATAAACCTGAAAATGTTCAGTGCCTTTAGAAGGTGCAATACGCCTCCTGAATTCTTCAGACAACAGAAGCCTCACAGGATTATGTGTACTCCTGTTAAAGCCGAGCTGGGTTTTGGAATCATAACCCCTCTGTCCAAGGATTACTATGCCTAGGTAGCAATACAGACAACCAACCTTGAGTTGCTGATCTGTACGGTACGGGGACAAACCCAGGCTTTCAAAGGTTTCACTCGATTACTGCTTCCATAGACTTCACCAAATTAAATCGCAACTGCGTGCAGCTTTTGCTCAGCGCCCGGACACAGACACAGCGGGAAGCGTTTGTGGGCTCCTGCAGGGCGATGCCCGAAGCCCCACGCGTTACCAGAGGGCGCGGGACGGTGCCCGAGGGCTGTGACAAGGCTGGGCACGGCCGGCAGCGCCTCCACCTCCGCCTCCACCCACCTGAGCACCACCACAATGGGGCTCTCGCTGCCGGTGACGACGATCAGCCCCTTCCATATCATCAGGGCGGAGGACACGATCATGGCGAAGTTCAGCACCTGGTAGTAGAGCTGCGGAGACAACGGGCACGGCTTCGCGCGGCGCCCCGGGGCACGGCGCAGCCCCGGCGGGCAGCCAGGCCAACGGCCCCGGGCCGAGACCCGCCCGTCCCGTCCCGTCCCGCCCCGTCCCGCCCCGCCCCGTCCCGTCCCGTCCCGCGTCCCGCGTCCCGCCCCCCGCCGGGCCCCGCCGCCACCCGCCTGCCGCTTGTTCATGCGCCGCAGGTCCCCGAAGAGGTCCATGGCGGCCCCGCCGCCCGCCACAACCACCACCGCCGCGGCCCCAGGGCACTACCGCCTGCCCCGAGCGAGGGGCTCCCCGGGAGTTGTAGTTCTCCGCCGCCGCCCGCCCCGCTCACGCTGCGTGTGGCCGCCACCGTTTTGGACCACAACTCCCAGCATGCACCGCGGCGCGAGGCCCCCGCGGGCGAGGCCCCTCGCGTCCCGCCGCCTCAGGCGCCCGGCCGGTTTGCTGCCCGGAGGGCTCCCGGCGGCGAGCCGCGGCCCCGCGGCAGCGCGGAGCGACCCGGGCGCGTCTGCAGGGCGGCGGAGCGGCGGCGGCGGCCCGGGAGGCCGGCGCTTTTCGGTCAGGCACGCGCCGGGCAGCTCTCGCCGGAGGCGTGGGCGCGGCTCATTGGCTGGCCCGGCCGGGCGGGCGGGGCGGGGCCGCCGGTGCCGGGAGTGCCGCGGGGCTCCGCCGGTTCCGGCAAACCCACGGGGCACGAGCACGCGGGCGGCGGGGAGGCGGCCGCGCCTGGCTGCGCCCCGCCGTCCGGACCCGGCTGCTGCCGTGGCAGCGGGCAGCCGGCCGCGGGGCGAGAGGCCCCGGGCAGAGACCGACCCGCGTCAGGCCGCTCGCGGCGGGGCTCCCCGTGCCGGGGGGCGGCAGCGGGCGCGGTGCTGGCTGCGGGCGGCTTCGCAGCGGGAGCCCCGCGGCCCCCTCGGCCGTCCGCGCCTGGGCGGGGCGCTGCGCTCACGGCGCGCCCGTCGCGTGGTGCCGCAGGCGGCGGCCGTAGTGTGGCCGCCTCGCCCGCCCGCTCAGCCCGAGCCCCGGAGCCGCCCGGTAAAACCGGGAGCTGGGCACCGCCGCGGAGCGGGGCCGCTGCGCGTCCCTCGGGCCACAGCGACTGGGCGCAGGGCGATCTGCGTCTGTCACTGCCCCTCTGAGCAGCGGCAGCGTTGAGAAGTAATTAACAAGACAGGCGAGGGGAAGGAAACCGCACAAGAGCAAACCCAAAGGTGGCTAGAAGGTTTCCAAATTTTCTCTGTTTAATTAAGACCTGAATTAAAACACTGTGGAACAGAGGTATTTAATTTTTAAACGGCTGATCTGCCCGCTGTAACGCTTGATAGATTCTTGCCTAGCAAAAAGTTTTTTTAATACCCCTGGAGCAGGTTTTCATAACGTGATACTTACTTAGACTGATTTAAAAAATAACAATAGAGTTTTTCCGGGTATGAATCTGCTTGGATTTTTATTTTTTTTTAAACAAAGATTTAAAATGGTGATTCAGACAACGTGATCATAGATTGCAATCAGCGTAAGGAGGATTAGCAAGTCACAGTCTCTTGCAGGTGATTCTGCTACCCACAAAATCCGTAGCTGCGTATAGGTTTTTGGGCATATTCTATGGTGTATTGAGTCCTTTTGCAGAGGTGTCCATATAAGACAGAGGCAATGAAAGATAAGGTAATAGTTCAGTGAAGCTTTATGAAGAGTTCAAACACCTGTTGGTTACCTTCTGCCCACGATGAAACCATGAGAATTGTTACTGTGAGAGGGTGGTCATAGGGGTTTGGGGTTTTTCATTTGCTCCTCTAATTAAAAACAGTTAATTACTGATTCTCCTAAAAGAGCTCATGGTGTCTCACACGTTCTCCTTTTTGAAATGAGTCTCTTCATGATGAGTAAACTGTCAGTCACGGCTTCTGACTTGTTGTTAGGTGCATACTGTGATGATGATTTATAATCCATGCCTATTTATGAGCCTGTCCTCCTTCTCAATAGCTGACTGCTCCCATAAATGCATTTCCCAGAAGACTGATAGTTATACAACTGAGAGATGATGATCACAAAGCTACTAATTAAAATATAACACACAAGCTACTTACTGTCTAGTTGTATTTCTCTCCCAGAAAATTGTTCCTTTCAAGGAAAGTAAGTCCAAGTTATACTTGTTTACACCAAAAGCATTTGTACCTGGAGTACATCTGAAAATTTCTTTGAATATACATTAATTTACACTGAGGCAGCAGAATTGAGTTTAGCATCATAAGTCATAGGCAATGAGAAATCATCTGACAGTTAAGTCTGTTAAATTTACTGTGTGATTGGAATGAAATCTTTACAGTATTTCTTGTGGTTATAGAGGGACTTTTCACTTTAGCTATTAATTCATGGTATTAATGCAGAATATTATATTTGCTTTAAATATGTATATATATATATATATAAGTGCTTTTGTTCCAAAATCCTGTGTACCACTCCCAAATTCCTATTAAAGTAGAATAAACTTAAAGCTTTACTTTGCATTTAATTATCTGTTTATATATAATTGTGAGAATTTTGCACTTTTCTGTTACCCATCTCCTCTAAGCAAGTTTAAAACCTTATTTGCAAAGTTATACTGGCTGTGATTTTGAGAGCCATTCAGGTTGGTTAACCACATCTCTTCCAATAAGCCGTTTCAGACTGGTTCAACGACTGAACAGTGCACTGCTGTGATGCATGATTGAAACCTAGCTGGCCAACTGTAAACAAACTCTGCAATCCTCAAATATTGCTGCTGCAATATGAAAAATGGACTGCACAGATACAAGAAAGCATGGCCGATAAGCCATGGGCTAGCTGATGTTTTGCAGTGCTCTTGTAGTTGCTGCAATCCAGAATAAATAGTGAGACTTTTGAAGTTTTGATTTCTTTTTTGATTTCTTTCAGGAATTCACTAGTGCAAAGATGACAGCAAGGCTTAGGAGGCTATTGTGCTCTTACATCTCCCTGCAAATGTAGCTCTGTACAGTCTCGCTGCAGTTAAGAGGTCACAAAATGAATGGCTGAAAGTACATGGATGACTTTGCATCCGAGACTAGAGTTGCAATGCTGCAATACGCAGCATGAAGCCAAATGGCTGACAGGAGAATGATCTCTGTTGTTGTTTGTAGGTAGTGCTTTAATTCACAAAACATTCACAAAGCACAAAAAATATTGTTGCCTGTTGTGAATTAGGAATGCATGAATTCTTGCGTTTAAGGACAAGCTATCTAGCAAGGAAATGGCAGCATCTTAGAGGAAATAAATGCCCAGAGACTGGGCAGTGTTAGAATGGTTCTTTGCAGTCATTCTCGGTGAAGAAAATAAAAAAGGAAATTCATGTGGTAAATTCTAATTTGGCAACAAGTAGAAAGACAAAGCAGAGCTAGTCTCTGGAGAATTAAGAAAAGAAAATGCACCTTTGAGTGACCCAGGAGGACTGAAGCCCCTTAGTTGTTGTTGTTTGTTTGTCTGTTTTTTGTTTGTCACAGAAGATGCTACATTCTTTTCTCTAAAGCACAAATCTACACTTAATTCTGAGACCAGAGTACATTTGACAGTACCTTTGGGAAACAACTTGCCGTTGCTTAGCCTTCCAAAGCTCAGAAGACACTTTTGGGCACCCATTGTTCTCAATGAGTCAAGGGAACCATCTCAGGATCACACTTTTCCACAGATGCTAGGATTCACCCACACTTCTGCTGGTGGCTTTGTTATTTTACTGTCTGAATGGTTTTGATTATCAAAGGTTACACGTGTTTTTGAATCTTTCCATTCTCCAGATGTTTGACTTCAATATTTGTACAGCAGATCTTCTGAAGCTCAGCGGCTAGAAAATTATGCTAATTTTTTTAGTCCACAGAAAAATGTAGCTCTTGACATTCTGTCTGTTTTGCCAGACCTTTTCAAACATCCAGGCATTAGTGCTACCTATATATATATATGTATAATATTTGAGTTACAGCTCTTTGTTTTCAAAGAGATTGTTCATGGGCAAATAACTAGCACCTTGCACCTGAGCTGAAAAATGTAGGTTAATAGAGAAAGCTGCAGAAGTCCATTTGCAGCCACTCAGGGTAAAGCACACACACAAAAAAGCAATAACTGACTTCCTGAGTGAGCTCTTTTTTTGTTGTTTTTTTTCAGCATACATTTGGACTTGCCTCCTTTCTGTTCCTCTCACTCAACAGGCTATTAGAGCAGCCAGTAATGCACGCAGAGCTGTCCAAAAGCAACGGGATGCCACTCACACCAGTCTCTTCTGGTTCACACTCTCTTCTGGCTCCTCTCTGGCTCCTCATCCTTGGAGCACTAAGTTGCCCAGAGCAGTAGCAGCATCGCAGTGCAATTAAGTGGAAAGCCACCTTTGCTATGAAAGAAGCTTCCGCTATATCTGCCCAGGAACAACTCTGAAAGGGAAAAGATGCATACCAGAGAAAGGCTGTATTTCAGAAGGAAGGGATTGAACTGTGAACGTCAACAAGCAGCTTGTGTATGCGCTAAACAAATCTCCCTTGAACCTGTGCTTTGGAAGTAACACTAGCTCGTGTTTATGCTGCAGACAATACTGTTCATCACCTGCTTGGCCAGCCTCAGTTTGATTTTCTTTTGCTATGTCCATAAGCAGGACCATGATTACTTTTACCCATTACCTTTGGTTTGCTGTCAGAGGAGCTACACAAGACCAGGTGTCTCTGTGTTCAGATCTTTTCATCCAACTTTACATACTTGAGCCAAGCCCTGGAGGATTCCACATCAGCCCCAGTGTGTACTTCTCTTCAGCTTCTCAGTACAATCAGTCACTGGTCACTGTACCATTCTCTGAGGCACAAAGCCGAGGTGATGACAGGGGATGGGCTGGACAGGTTGCTGGAATGTAAGCGTGCCTCAGGTGCCTCCATCTGCATAAAAACACATTTCTGACAAAGACAGGGATGCTACCTGCTCCCCTGCGTCAGCATCCAGGAGCCTTCGGTACCCATTGCTGCTGGCGTGTGGTTTATTGGCTTTGTTATCTTTCATTCATTTTCACATGCACAATATCCATGGACACGCTGAAGGGCTGTTTTTCTGTATATGAGAAATGGTACGGTATAATATGACTCCACATATACATCTTTACTTTCAGAGGTGATTTTGAAGTCATTTCAGATGCCACATCAAGTAGTCTCAGGAAATGCTGCATGTCTTTCCTTTGAAATCCCATTAAAGTTCCTTAAAATTGGACACCCGACAGGCAAGACGTGCAAAATGACCTGTCATTGTTGGAAATGTAGACCTTCATGTTTCGGTTATTAATGGGCCTTTCCGGATTAAGTCTCACTCTTCTGAGAGGGTTTTCTTTCAGTGGCTGAAAATCTAAGTATAGACATTTCCCTGGGGCTTGGTGTAGGTCCTGATTATCTATTATTTTCAGTGCATGCCTCCGAGGGGCATTCTTATTTTGCCATAGAGTCTTATTTTGGTTTTGTATTGCATTTAAATTTATCTGCCCTTTATCTCAATAAAATTCCTTTCTTTGCTTTTAGAATAAATGCTAGGTGGGCAGCAACTTTTTTTTTTTTTTTTTAATTTAAAATATCTCAGCAACAATTCCTTTTTAAATAGTCTTTGAGAACTCCTCTCCTCTCCTCTGTTCTCCTGTGTTCTCCTCTCCTCTGTTCTCCCCTGAACCCCAATGGATTCTTGTGTGCACCTTGCTTTAGAGCCTGCCTGCTTCAGAGCACATACGGCATCTGGCTTGTGTACCTTCTGTCATGAATCTTGCTATCTGTCTCGATAGTTGTCAAGGATCTACTGATAAGCACAGTTTTCAAGCAAAACGTCACTTTGCAAGGTTGTATTTCTAAATGTATAAGTCAACATTTTCATTCTGCTCTGCAACCCATTATCTGGATAGCTAATGTGGTTACAGCTGTGTGGATGTGTTTCAGATTGTTTTGTTTTTGCTGGGTGGGGGGGGAGGCAGAGAATAGTGAGGAATCAAACTATCTGAACATTTGATTGAATTTAGCAGATAATAATACCCTCTTTTCCTTCCCCTTCCTCCAAGAACTAGACAAAAATCAGGAATAACTTGAAAAAATTGTTTAGAATTTTTCAGGTGAAAAGAGTTATTAATTGTTAAAACTACCCAAGAGTAAATAAGGGGGCAGTAACAAAGTTCCAAAACAAAACACAACAAAACAAAAACAAAACAAACAAACAAACAAACAACAACAACAACAACAACAAAATGAGGCATTTCATCCTTTTCCATTTTCCAGCAGCAATCTCCTGGTGAGCCTGAGATGTGTGCAACGTGTTAGGTTTCATTTTACTGCTGGGGAAGGGGATGGTGCTGAGCTGGCTTATGGGATTTTTTGTTTCTTTTTCTCAAAAAAGAAAGCATTAGCAATAAAGCAGTAGCAGTAAGGATTGATGTTTTTGGGGTGCCGTGTGCCCAGGCACTGATGCTCTGACGTCCCTGCGTGTCAGGGATGTGATGAGAGTGGCCGGTGCAGGCGCTTGCAGCCGCTGCCCAGGCCCCGGGCAGCTGGGTGCGGGGCTGAGGGCAGCTGGAGGCGTGGGGGCACCTCAAAGCCCCTCTGCTGCCGGGGAGATGCGGCTCTGGTGCGCTGTGAGCCGCAGCTGGGGGCTGCTGCAGAGCTGGGAGGCTGACGGCAGCGTTTGTGTGGAGCAAAGTTCGTGGCACTTCTGGGCCGTCACAGTGCATTTTCATTCCTAAATGGTTTTGACTTCTTTGGCGAATCTCATTTGCAGCTCTTAATTTCTTGTCACCACGTCTTGAACTATCAGTGCCTCTTCCATGATCTCTTCTCCCTTCTGTAACTGTTGTAAAACAGTTGGGAAGATCAGCAGTGTTTCAGGCTGATAATGATACCCATTTACTTTGCTATTTGCTTAACCTGTGCTGAAGGACAGAGGCTAAAGCACTGTCCAAGAAAACAGAAAAGAAATTATACGTGTGATGGCTCCTGGAGGCCTCAGTCATAGCAGCACATAAACTGATCTGATCCATGGTAACTGACTTCACTGGAGATGAATTTGGCCTCCGGCCACAGAGCCTGATATTTGATTTTGCCTTGACTTTTATGAGCATTTAGAAAGCACTTGACATTACATGACTGGAGCACAGCATGTGTGGGAAACATCTCGGTGAGGTAAACCATCTAGTGCTGGAGCTGCCTGATGAAGAGACATTTCTCTGCACATAAAGGGCCCTGCTCGTTTTGCTAACAGCAACAGTATGTAAATGTAATGGTCAAGTGGTATTTTGAGCAAGCAGCTCCTCCAGTTGCAGTCTGATTCCATCAAGAACTGCTCTGCATTTTAACTGGGAAAGTGACAGTCACTTAAAGTAGGAAATATCGTTGTCCTTGACCTCAAATATCAATCTGGCTCACAGTGCTGTGGTGGCATTAGCAGGCACACTCGGGGCACTGCTTACAATGCAGCGCGTTCATATCACCACTATCACATTAGAATCTGTGGATACAAAACGGCAGAATTTGAGAATATAAAATAAACAAACTGGATAAAGGCTTCTGTCAAATCACATTACAGGACACATCTGTGAGGGAGACAACATTCAGATTATTTTGCTAATAGTCACTTTACTGTTCCAAATACATTTTTTCCCTTCAGCGAAGGAACCAGCGTGTCAGAAAAGACAACAGTAGTGCCTCCAGTTCATCTTCCAGAGGAATCCAAGTCATTTCCAGCACCCTGCTCTCCCTGGGCCTTTCACGTGCCCTGTCGCAGCAGAGGCAAGTGCGGTGCTTCGCACAGGCAGCGCCTTCACCCTGCTGCAGAGCTCCCTGCGCCGCTGTGGGTGTGCTCACTGTGCCCAGCATCCTCCGCACGTCTCCCTGCCTGCTGGTGGCCTGCAAAGCTCAAAAATTAATACTGATGAAACAGCTTTTGTGTGGCCGCTGTTGTGGAAACCAAACCGTTGTGGAAATGCAACCGTTTCAGAGGACGGAGACGCATGGCTTCACGTGCACCCGTGCCCAGCCCCAGCTGCAGCGCCCCACTGGGGGTCGGGTGCTGCCCGCTTGCTGTTTGCCGCCTTCTGGCCTCGTTTCTCTTTTCACTCCATTACTCAGTCTTTGCCCTTCTGGGAGCCTGGACGGGTAACCTTTTGGTGATAATCTGAAATTCAAATATGAGGAGTTTGCTCCTGAACTGCCCTAATATTTGAGAAAGGTTTTAAAATAAAATAGGCTTTTCTGTGTCCCATTATTAGCCTGGCAGCTGTGCGTGCATGCCAGGCGCACTGAGAAAGGTAATATTAACAGAATGAAAAGGTCAGAGTTATATAAAAATCCTTTAAAAACTAAATAGGCCTGGCATGCTGGATTCCCTGTGGATAAGCAGCGGTTAAGAACTGAGAGCATCTGGGCCTTCGGCAGCTTGAGTTCTGCGTCTGCAAATATCCCCCAGAGGCAGGAAGCAGCCAAGCCTGGCACCACAGCAGGAGGAGGTCGTGACAGCATCACAGCCTCCAAGAGAAAACTACAGCTAGGATCGGAAGGAGTCTAAAGCCAACCTGCCCAGATCAGAGCGGAGGTTTGTCCAGCTCCAGCCTTGTCTCTGACAAAGCCTAGACCACCGTCTGCCTGGAGGAGGCTCTAAGGACAGGTGCTGCCCAAGTCAGAGAAGCTCTCTTTGCATTTGAAGATCACTGATTGGGTCTTTCTTCCAGAAATTTGTCTAATTACTTTTTGGTGCATATGAACTGTCAAGATCTGCAACATCCTGTTGCAGTTTCCCAGCTTCACTATGCACAGGATGTAGCACTCCTGTAGGAACTCCACGCCTCGTTTAGATGCCACTGCATCTTATGAAGGGAGATGTCATTCCCTGTTCATTATCACTGTGGCTTTGGTAACCTCTGTCACACCTGCTTTGCCCATCCCTTACCCCATTGTGATGTCCCCTGTACAGAAGTCCATCTTGTGTCCATCCCCTCTTCCAGCCCTTCCCTGTGCTGCATGGGTCTGCTCTGTCTTTTGAGTGCTGCTGGGGAATTTAAGCTGTATAAGGCTTGAATTCCCTGGACAGGTGTTCATGGATTTATTCAATGGCACAACTATGTTTTATAATTATGTCTGTATTCCTGTGCTACTAACCTGTTTGCTTTCTTAATCGTTACTGAGTGCCAGGAGGACAACCTCATAGCATTATTAGTCCCTGCTCCAAGTCTTCTCTCCTGATTAGCAACTGCTGGTTCAGGATCTGTCACTTGGTACATAAAGTTGGTCCTGTTTGTTCACTTCTGAATCATGTCACTTTTTTTTTTCCACACTGACTCTCCACTGCCACTTTTTCACCTTTTTCATTACTGTGATATTCTTATGCAATGCTTTGCTTTGCAATCATTCTTCATTTATAAGATCCTACGTAACTTTGTCTCATTAGCAATCTTGTGACTTTGCTATTGCTCCCTTTTTCAGACTGTTTATGAACAGGACAGCCTTCAACCCAGATGCCTCTGGGGACTAATTCACAACTAACCTGCATGGATAGAAGTGTCATTGCTGTGTGATACTTTGGATGTAAGCAGGCGTGCCTTGACACTGAAGAGCTTTGTTCTCTTCTTGTGTTTTTATGACTAAGTCAAATCTTGTTTCAGTTGAGCAACTAAGCAGTGCCAACAGTCCAGCCAAACCTTGTTTGAGGCCCAGCAGAAAAATTAAACTTTGTGACTCTGTATGTGTGCAGCTGAAAAGCAGGTTTCCACCTGCATGGAAATCAAAGGCTTCAAAGGCTTAGATCAGCTGGATTAAATTAGTAGATCAGTTACCCCTAGTGTAGAAACTGCTACCAGACCCCACCCCATCTGTCTCCAGGTTGTGTTAGTCCATGTTCTTGCAATGTGAATGAAGAAAACCTACAGGGCAGACATGCAGTAATCTGGTTTCTTGGAAAGGCATAATTATATCAGAATAAGAGATTGAGGATTCCTTCCAAAATGTTTGTATTTCATATAAATACATTTTTGAACCTTGCTAAACTTTTTTTTTCTTTTTTTTTTTTTTTTCCCTGTAGCATTGAGTTCCACACTTTTACTGTTTAACAGAGTTAGAATTACAGCTTTTATTAGTTTTGGCTGTTCTGCTTTTTGCGGGCCATGGTTCCCCTTGTCGCATCCTGAGGTGTCCTCTGCACCGTGCACTGAGCTGTGCTTTCAGCCCGCTCTTTCTCACTGCGCTGCCTCTGTCGGTCTCAGCCCATACCGGTGCTGCACGCAAGCAGGGTGGCTGGGCAGAGAAGCCATCACCAGCTGGAGGCTTCATCGCCTCCTCACACCATTCGCACGCCCGCAGTGCCCATGGTGCCCTGAAGCACGGGGCCCACTGTGGCTGTTATCCAGCACGGGGTGTTGCTTCCAGTGGGGGCTGATTGCCCTGGATGCGGTGGCTCTGGCTGACCCAGTGTCCCACTTCCCATTGCCCATTGTTCTGTCCTGCCTTTCTCACAGCCTTTCTCAAGGGCATTTTGTTGCTGGAAAATTGAACATTTTGATGTCTCAGTGTGGCCCCATGCACAATGCGAAGGGCCAGCTCCATGCTGTGCTATTGTAAACTCACATGCTGTCATTTTCTATCACTTTCCCACTGGTAACTGGATGAGCGTCTCCATGAAGCTGTTTGCATTCAAAACTTCCCCTGATCTTTCTTTTCGCTTAATGTGTACTAGATCCTTGCTGGCCTGCTTCTGTGCTGTTGCCCGAAGACCTGCTGGGCACTGCCCACACACCCACGGCCCTGGGAAAGCCTCGTGCCCATTCAAACCTGCAAACCAGGCATCAAAGTGTGTACGTACTATGAACTGCAAGAGCGGGGGAGAGTTTCACTTTTGAAAGCTTTGCTTTTGACCACTAAAGCATGGTTTGGTGGGCCAAAGGGGTGTGAGGTGGAGAACGAGTTTGACCACTGCTCAGCAGAGCCCGCTTGGACAGGGCAGCCCTGGGGCATGGCAGCACCTGGGCCCTGCCCTGTGTCCACGTGCAGCCCCTGGCTCTCACTTTTGCCATGGATCCTGCGATTTCTTTATTGAAATGGACAATGACAACAGCATCACATTTCTTGTGATTCAAAATGTAATGCTCACAGTGTTTTAGGGTGGAGGCTTTTGTTTTGTTTTGTTTTGTTTTTCCTTTTTTTTTTTTTTTTTTTTTTTTTTTTTCTTTAGCATGCTGTGCTGCATGATGTTACAGTCTGAGGGAAAATGAAGGAACTGGTGAATGGACCAGAGATCCAGAGCTCCCAAAATAGCTTGACAACAACAACATATTTGTGCTGATTTTTCTTAACCAACACAGTTGCTAATGTTAGCATAAAAACAATTCTCTTAACATCTTTCATGAACTCTGTCATGCTCCCTTGGAGTCTCTACTACTGACTCTGAGCCTCGGTTGGAAAATTTTGGGGGCTGAGATAAATGTTCAGGAGGCAGAAGAAGCCAGTGGCTGGACAGGATGGGGACTTCCCAGCCTTGGCAGAGGCACCCCAGAAGCTTTGCTGCCTTTTGAGTGGTGCAGTGTGATAAGCTGAACTTCATCGTTTCTATCTTACCCTTGAGGGAAATACGTGTTTTTCCTACTAAATACCACCAATGCTGTAACAAGTTCATCATAGGAATCAGGAGCACTTGCACCAACACTGTAATGAGACTTTCCCTAGCCCAAAACACACCAGCTTCTCCAGTCCTTGCTCCGATTGTTTGCCAGTGGGTTTGGCCGTTCATCACACAGAGAGCGCTGAGCCAGGACATCACCTTCTTTGGCACTCCACGGCCAGTGGCATAGGACAGACCTGCCCAAGGGACGGCCTGCAGTGGCCCACCGCTGGGACTGGAGGCACCAGTGCCGGCCGTGCCTGCGCGCCTCTGCCAAGGCTGGGCGGTGGGCATGTGGCTGCTGCCCTGCTCTGAACCTGAATGGAAGAGGTGGAACAGGCGCACACTGCTGGGCCACAGCTCCAGTTGGTGGTGGATACGTAGGAAGAGGTCCTAGTGAAATTCCTACTTTGCTGAAGAGCAGAAGGGATTGACTGGGAATGCACATAGCAAGTGGGAGGATACAGCCCCACACACACCCCACCACCCTACCCACCCCTCGACAGGCACTGCCCCTGCTGAAATCGGAAATTCCTGCCTTTTTACTAGATGAATTGAGTGAATCAGCCAAATGCTAACCCCCGACCTGACACTAACCCTTTGTTCTGCCTGCCTAAATGCTCCCTGAAGCCTTAATTAGTATTTCCATTCTAATTTGCTTGGAGAGTTGATGCACAATGCTAAGTACCTTTGTGTTCAACCAAAAGAGTGGCTGCAAAACACTGGAAGCTAAATGATCCCTTTCCTACCTCACAGAGAGGCTCTAGGAGGTTTTATTCATTACTGTTAAGTCCTCAGAGGGAAGCAGATGTAGCAAAGAGGTGTACTAATGTCATCATTATAATTGACTGTCAGTGTCACAACATTAATTAAAAACAAACAATTCAGATGTCAGAACTCAAGTAAAAATATGTTTAAATATCTTCTGTATAGTTTACAAGAGTAAATTATTCTCCTAGCCATGCAAAATGAGTTTTTTTACCATTCCATTTATGCCTCACGTTGCTCTAGGAAGTATTGTTCACTGCCTGGTCTCATGAAATCATCTTCCCTAGGAAGACCTGGCAGGGCTCTGGGGCTCCGTTTGCATGCTGCTGGGGCCTGGCTTCTGCACCCGAGGCTCACTGCAGGGCCGCAGGCCTGAGGGCTGCTTGACCACCCCAGGGGACTGGCTGCAACGAGTTGCCCTCGGCGGGGCCCCCCTGCGTGCTCTGAAAGACGTCTTGCCACTCCTGTCCATCCTGGCATTCCCATGTTTTCTCTATGGAGAAGTTGTAACTTGGGATTTGCTTCCTTGTCTTGAGGGAAGCACCATAAACTCACAACACACATACACCAGGCCAAGTGACTTCAATTTGAACCCCCAGTGCATGTCATTGCTCGGTTTGCACGCCAGCAGAAGCCTTGGAGGCTAGTCCATGCTTTTCAAAGTACCAACTGGACAACCAAACAGAGAGTACAGAAGAGGGGAAGAGGGCACAAAGTCATTTCCTTTCTTTTCACCCCCTTCTCTTACCATAGCCCTCCAGCAGCTCTCCCCAGGTTCCCAGAGTGCTGTGGCTGCACCTAGCTGATTGCTACTGGTTCCTTGGCATGGAAATGCGGACACCTTCTCTTATGCATTTTCTTCCTTGTGCTGTCCTTGCTGGCTACATAGCGCCATTGTCCCTTAAAATGCTTTCTGTTTGAAAGCCACACACCACAGCAAGGATGGCGGCACTGTCCCCTGCTCTGCAGCAGGGCTCTGCTCAGCCTCTCATCCAGCAGAGAGAGTGAAACCTTCACCCAAGCAGCTGCTGGTAGGGGACAGGGGACCAGCCACACTCCAACTCAGTAAAAACATATTTCATTAATAAGCCACTTTGCTTCCAATGTGCCTGCATTTTGGACACTATTTGGGCACTACTTGCTTTTGCTTTTCCCTCTGTAAGCAAGCGTGACTCCTGAGGGCTGGAGCAAAGATGAGACCAGCATGCACAGGACCGTGACAATCTTGTATTGTGTGGTTTCAACAGCAGAGGAGCCATAACTTTTGAAAAGGGTCAGGTCAAATAAAACATGAAAATTTGCTTTGCCCAAGATCAAGCTAAATACGAAACAGGTTGGTCTTTACCAGGAAATCTCCCCTTGGACAAGATCAACTTCCAAGCAGTAGAGTCACAACAGGAACAGACAGAAACTGTCTTGAGAAGTGTTGGAAATGGGATTGGATTTCCATCTACCCTGGAAAGAGAGAGAAGTACCTAACAGGCCTTTTTCATTACTAATACCTATGAATCTTGATGAATCTTGAATTACTCAGAAGATAGAGACTGAAAATTCCCAGACTCTGTGGGACTAGGTAAGAAATACAGGTGATCAACATCATGAAATTAGTTGTCCTGCTAAACCTTTTATTTCCTTTATTTATAAATCATTATTATTATTTAGGTCTTTTTTACTGTTTGTTTAAAGAAGCAACATTTCTCTAAGGAACTCCTATCCCCTTATCTAGCTGAGAGGATTTCTGTCTGTCAAAAGGAGACAGTTAGAAGAGTGGACTGCTGGCCTGGAGGAAAAAGCTGTACTTTCCCGGTGTACCCAAGTGGGTAAAAACTCTGACACAGAAGAAACATGCCTAGAGATTATCAAGCAGTTCAAAACCTACCTTCCATTGAACCTTTCACAAGATTACTTAGAGTTAAATCCTTCTTCCACTTAGAAAGGATTGAACAGAGCCCACTGCCAAGAAGCTGAACTCCACTCAACTGCCCAGGCAAAAAGAAATCCCACGTGCCCATTTGGTGCCAATTACAAGGAGCAGGCAGCGTGGGACCTTACACCACACGTCTGACCCAGGAAGAGGCCTGTGACCACTGAATGGTTTCACATAGTCCCCAACAACTTTCAGATGGCTCGAGCACTACTGGCTTGTCAGTGACTTTTGCTTCTCACAGTGACAATGACATAAGTTATTGGTTCACAGCATCCCGTGGAGGTGCAGCACTATGATGTGGTAAAACAAACAGAAGTATTAATAATGGCTGTGAAAATTTAACTTTTATTATCTGTTCACTGTGTACAAAACACCATTCTGCATAGTGATAACTCATTTGTTGTACAGTTGACAGTGCACATCAACAAACAAGTATTAAAGAGGTATACACTTAATGAGAAGGGCAGTGATGGCCAGTGTACATTACACACTAAGATCCTGCATTGCCAGCTGTTTTAGGATGGAGTGCCTCATAACCACTCAATGGGTGAGTCATATAAATGGGATAAGCATTTACCAATGAATCAATTTAAGAATGAGGATGAAGAGACAAAGCAGAATTAACGTATCTGATACACAATTCCCAGAATGATTAAGAAGGTTTACAGAGGTGGCTGAGAAGGATCCGTATTTTTTCAAACACTTCAATCTTTAAAATTGTTAAAATTGTTAAAATTTAATGATAAATAACAGAATCTCACAAATCTTTAGGGGCAAAATGCTCCACATTTATTTACATATGAAATGTGTTTAATACAGTTGTAATGGACATAGTGTATAGTAACATCTGACAGCAGCAAGACTTTTAAGGAACCAAACAATTACTACCATATATCATGCAGCTATCTATATATACATGATTTGTTTTAAAAAAAAGTACAAAAAATTTTATAGGGATACATACAAGGTATAAAATGCAAAAACAAACCAAAAATATAACTCTCACAGAGACCAATATATGAAAGGGACAGTATGGTACCTCTTTGTACTTTGTGAAAGCATAACTAGTGATATTAGATACACTTTTGAAATGGCTGAACTAGCATCGTAAGATCTGTGCTAAAGTTGAAAGCCCCAGTAATACTTACATAGGCTGGTGTGTTAGCTTCTTGACAGTTGTGGCTGTATGTAACACTGAGCACCAGAACATTTGGCATTAGCATACAGAGCTGGGAAACACCAACCCCTGCAGCAAGGGTTAACTATTTTATTTTGATAACCAGAAATTAAGGAAAATACATAATGCTGTGTACTCGCTTCTATATGTTTAATAAATTACATGACAAAAAACATCATAATTATAAACCTATTCCTCTAATTACACCTTATTTATTTAATCCAGAGCAGCCCAGCCCTTTTATAACTATTTTAGCTTTGATCACAAGCACCTGATGGTCTAAAAATTACTTCATGATACATATATAGTTGTGCAATTATACTTTTCAGAAGTACTTTATCATTCTAGGGGGTCTGCACCTGTTTTGGTGTTGACACCTAAAACCAGCACTGCACTTTACACACGCAGTGATAATTTTTTTTCTTTTTCTTTTTTCTTTTTTTTTTTCTTTTTTTTTTTTTTCTTTTTTTCTTTCCTTTGTAGAGAGAAGGTTTAAAAGTTTCCTTACTCATTTAGAAACACTAGTCCTGTAGAATTTAAAATCTCTCCTTGGCTTGTTTTCTTTCTTCATTTTTTCCCCTCCAAGCACTGCCTTCTGATGCACTCCCATTAGCTAAACTTTCTTTCAGAAGCATTCATTTAAGAAACCCGAGAAACTGCCCCAGCATTAAGAACTCTGTTTTAGAGAAACTTACTACAAAAAACAGAAACAAAACAAAAAACAATTTTCCACTAGATACCAATACAAACACGTAACAAAGAGTATAAAAGTTATTAGTTTAAATATATACAAACTCTTTTCAACTCAAATACTGCTTCAATGGTTTTGAGGGTATAGACAATGAGGTGAAGGGGACATTTTTATGCAGAATATATTGCAACAGCCTGAACAGTACTGTTAACACTATTATACCTTGAACTTTCTGTAACAAAAATGTCATTAGTATTCCAATGTGGAGAGAAATTTCTGTGTCCCAAATAATCTGATCATTTTTCTGCTGAACTCATTCTTTTTGACTTAATGAAGGCCATGCCATGTGTTCTCATGTGAGTATTTAAGGCCGCTTCAGTTTCAAAAGTCTTTGCACACACTTTGCATCTTCTGTCTGATACCGTATTGTCAGATGACTCGTCCTCATGATTGGGCTTGTTTTCTTGCTGATTATCTTCCCCAGACCCATTTTGTTTTGACACTGGCTGAGGCTCCTTCAGCTTATGTACAATGAAGAGATGTCTGGAGAGAGACACGTGAGATGTGTAGCAGAGTCCGCATTCCCTGCATTGGTATGAAGAGCCATCAGATTTATGCTGAGGAATATGTTCATGAAACTGGAGAAGATTTTCTGTTGTAAAGCCACAGACAGCACACTTGTGAACCTTAAAAACATTTATTTTTAGCTTCTTCAGTGGTTGTGTGATTGCACCTCGTGGAGGCCTGAATTCCAGTATAGGTTCTTCCAATTTACGCTTTGGACTAGGAACCTAAAAAAAAGCCATAAACAGCATTTTGTGTAAGCATAAATATGTAGTGACTTCCATGACTGTGACTGCAAACTGCAAAAACTTTCCAGTGGTAGATTCCTGTACAACTTTGAAAAATACGGTATTTGAAATAATACGTGCAAATATATGTTGCACATGTTAGAAAAGTAAGGGTTTTCTTTACTATAAATTTCACGTAGATTTTGTCAGCTCTGATAAAGCAACAGTATCTAATGCACTGTGTTAACATGATTAAATACTTGCCAGTGTAACTGCATCCAAGTACACATCAATGTGACTACAGTTGTGCATGGAGTATCAGTCTAAGAACTTTTTAGCACCACCTTCTGAAACTGTATTTTAATTGCACTTAATATTTCATAACTGAAATTTGACAGGATGGATTATCTACTGGCTGTTAGTAGCCAAAAGAACACAATGGCAAAGGATGAACTAATATTGCAAGTTTTTTTTTTTTTTAAAAATTTTTAAACATATATTTTTTTTTTTTTTTTTTTTTTTTTTTTTTATTTTTAATTCTTGTTGTTACTTTTCTGACATGAATATTTCTTTACAATCCTCTACATCCCACGTAGCTTGGATACACTCCATGATATTTCAGAAGACAATGTATATAGCTGCCACATTTTTAACACTTAAATAAAAAGGCAGTATGTTGGGCTGAAAAAGAGTCATGTAAAAGACAAGAATAAATTTTAAAAAACATGTATGTTTGTGTATCTACTATCAGCTCTGGTTGTGCTATCACATGTGAAATTCTTCATCATACAGCGCCCCTAACACTTAAAAATATATATATATATAAAGCTGTTAAACTCTGCACGTAACAAGTCTTTTGACAGCGCTGTCTTCTTATTTTTGCTTTCCTCCTAACGCTCATCATCAGACTGAAAGCAGTTTCACTCTAAAATTTATGTCAAATAAGCTCAAGGCTGGGTACCTGGAATAAGCTCATAATGCTTCTATGCAACCTTTAGCTTTTCTACAGCTATGAGAGGACTTAGTTGCAGAAGTTTTGAAAGGTGCTCATGAAACAAACCACCAAAAGTAGAGTTACATTCTCTATGATTTAGTGATTAAATTAGACTGAAAGTCTTTCAAAAAACATGTTATAGCTCAAGCAGGATAGAATTTGTTGCAGTAACCGTTGAGACATTTTGGGGGCTCTACTTCACAGATCAAAATCTTATGGGATCAAAATATCTGCATCTATTTAAAGATCCTGAATGTATACTCACAAAAAAATCTCACTTTCAGTGAAATCCAAGAAATTACCTTTGTATCTTCTTTTACTTCCCTTTCTTCCATATTGGTCGATTCAGTCATTTCTTTTACATCAGGGTCTTTAATGCCATGCATCAACTGAATATGTTTTTCCAACATCAACCGCTTGGTAAAAGTACGCCTTGAATCTGGGCAGTGTCTATACAAACACAAAGCAGACATGCAGAGATTCAAATATCATGTTTAAAAAAAAAGATGTAATATTCTGAAGAATGGGAACAGAACTAGTAAATAAATCCAGACAACAGGACAATCTATTACAGTGACAATACTTTTCCAATCAATCATATGGGTAAGTATTATAAGAAAAGGAGAACAACTACAAAATAAAACTACAAATGTTTGAGCAACTTGTATTCACAGAAAATGAGAAAGAAGTTCTCTGAAGATAATATCCAAAATGGTAGGAAGCATGGGTCAGAATAAAACTTGTGAGCATATCATCCTTATCATAACATCGAATTTAGCTCCACAGTATGCAAATACAAATATATGTATACATACACATAAAGATAGAGCAGAAAGTTTCTTATTATATGTTTTATCTGATTGACATGGATCTTTTTATTACATTATGTGTTCTCTCTCCAGCCACTTAAATATCACTGAGGACTTTTTGACATTACACACTGTTTTATGCATGAGAAAAATACTACTAATATTGACTTTTGCAGATTAGAAGAGTGGTTTGTATATTTCAGAGACTACTAAACACCAAATTCACCACTGTAAAACTATCAGCCACGGAAACTCTCAGCTCAGTAGAACTCCTGACTTGCTTGCTAAAGCTCCTGAAAAGCTGCATACTTTACGTACATGTGTTCTGAGTAGTTTGTTATGTTTCATGCAGGCAGAACAGCTCAAATAGTTTGGACTGTTTTTAAATATTTACATATTTAATATAGTATTTAATATAATGCAATTAAAATGTATTTAAATAAATGATTCATTTTAATGAACAAGACACTTGCTTTTATACAGTTAAGAAGATAAATTCAATTAACAATGTTTTTGTTGGCTTATAGTCTGTCTCTAGTATGTTTAATAAATAAATAGAACTTACGAGCATGTATAAACCTTCCTAATGCCTTTGTGCTTGATACGATTGTGACGACATAAACTATGGGACGAACTGAAAGATTTGTCACATTGTCGACAAGGGTGTTTCTTCATTTGCTTTAAAAGAAGAAAAATGCATTAACTAAATAAAGCTAAGTAAAAGTAGTGCATGCATTAAATCCTTTAACAATAGGAAAGAAACATACTTACTAGTGTCTGGCACTGCATCTTCAACTATACACCATTCCTACAGCAACACTGTAGGAGTCAGAGGAATTAAAGCTCTTTCAAAACAATGTGACCAGCATGAATTACACATGCACCTACCAAAATTGTAAACTGGTACCACAAACTGTGGGTGAAGTTCTTCCATCAAAGAAGCACAGAAAATCAGTGGATTATTTCTGGACCAGTAAAGGTAGCATGGTCAAAGATCTGCTTTCACTATAAAGTAATCTCACCCTTCCCGTCACCAAATTGCTTCTGCAGCTGCTGACAGGGAGAGATTACCAATCACCCACAAGAAAAGAGGCGAAGGGCACATACTAAATAGTGACCATAGCAAAACGTCATGAATACTGATGTGATAATAGGGCTCAAAAAAGTCATGAGGAGAGATGGTCTGATGTCAGCTTGAGGAACATTTACTTGGGGAGTTCTATGGATCTTATATTACTATTAGTTTAGTGTAAGGAGAAAGAAAAGTTAAAAATGATGGAGTGGTCTCCACCCGTGTCATTGCAGCTGAACACAGCCACAGGAGCTATAGTATCTGAAGAAATAACATCTCCAAAACTGTCAGCTATAAAAGATCCAAGAACGAATGACATGGTCCTATCCTTTAAATTTACTAGCACATCGTCAATCCTAGAACTCAGTCCAAATGGCCTGTCTTACCAGCCCAAGTAGTTGTAGCAAGGAAACTGAAATATTCCCAAACAAATTAATTAAATGCATTAATCAGTACATTCTGCAGTATGGTTTTGCAGTATGCTTTTGACTGCAGTACTCTGAGAAGAATTTACGGATGCTTAAAGCAGAATGTGAAGGCATATTAAGGATTCAATCAAAAAATAGCCCTGGCCTATACTGTAGAAACTGTAATTAATTGAACAAGCATTATCTATATGGTACTAATATTTTTTTACTTGCCTTCTGTCACTCTGAGGTAGCTTTGATTAGACTGGATGTGATTCCCCAGCTCATTCAGAAGTGACAGTATTATGGGGAGGTGTGTTGCTTTGTGTTGTTTTAAAGAATTGTATCAGTGTAAAATGTAAGTGTATCTGAGCTTGAACCTACTTCTGTTTGCCACTAAAAGCATTGATGAGTTAGTATTTGCACTAATGGGCAAAACGTTTTACATGCTGCTAAAGGGACTGATTTTGAAAGAAAACTAAACTATGATTGTATGAGTGTTACAGGATCAGGAGTAAGTAATTAGTTCAGTCATACTACAGGGACTGTAACATATTTTATGGAGTTTCTTTATAGACGCTCCATAGCATAAGTGTCACAAATATACTTGCTAGGCTTGAAACTGAAGCAATTAACACTAATTCCTTAGTGACTTCAACAGACAGAAATGCAAAAATGGGCTTCTAAAGCAACAGGAGAAACCAAACAGAGATGTTTGTCCAACTTTCACGCCCTCAAACTGTAAAAGGAGAACCAGGTAAAAGAAAATGTAGTTCTGTGAATCATAATCATTTGTTTTTGTGTGTTTTGTTCCAAGGGTTACTGGAAATGTAGCTATGCAGCCTGAATACGGCATTCTTTACAGCAGGAAGGCAATATCTCTCAGACGTGGCTGAAAGAACAGAGTGGGAGTTACCGAAGGCAAGGATGAGCATGAAAATGGTCTTTCAGTCAGGCTTGGGAGCTATTTGCTTGAAGTTGTCATAAGAAAATTAGAGATGACACTCAGCAGTCTGGCATTTTCAGCCTTTCCATAAAATGTTTAGAAACAGAATAAAACAATTTGCACAACACAGCTTCAGAGATAAGCACTGAAATTTGAAGAGACACAGAAACCTCTGAAAATGTGCTATCATTTATTGTAGCATATCAGCATCCTGAAAACTACAGATTTTTCCACTCTGGATGATTCTTCATCACTTAGACAAAATAAATCTGCTGTCCCTTCCAGCCCTGCTCTCTCTCTTCAGTGCAGCACAGTACTTTAGTTTAATTCCTTGCTTCTCTGTTGAGGGAAGAATCAGGCCATTGCTCCTGGCACACAGCAAAGGCCAGGACTGGACAGCAGGCGACCGCGGTGCTGCAGTATCGGGCTGCACCTTGCCCTGGCCAGTCCCACCCACAGCTACGCAGGGTCCAGCAGAGGACCCCGGCAGAGCGCCCAGCCCGCTGGGGGGTGAGGAACTGCACTGCTCCCGGCACCACCGCTCCTGGCTGTTCATGACACTGGGTTAATGCTGCCCTGCTACTCCTTGCTCCTTTGTCCAGACTCTGTGGAACTGGCCTTTAATTCCTACTCGCCTGGTTTTCCTTCAGTTCCATGCTCTCCTTGCCCTGAATCCTGCCTACAAGCCCAGCTCCCTGGCATCTTTTCCTCCCATGCAGCCCCTGCTCATTTTTGATGTTTGGGTCAGTGTAATCTTCAGCTTTTGTGTCTCCCAGTCTTGGCTCACTTTGACTTTGATAACCACCTTCTGGTTTCAACCCTTGCTATAGGTGGGTACAACAGTTTTAGTACCATCAGGAGAGCTAATGCAGGCAAGGCAACAGGGGACACAGACACTATTGCAGCAAAACAACAACAACAAAAAACAACAAACCAAACCAATAAAGGAACCGAAATTTACTTTTCCCCTTTTGGTTCTGTGCTTGACAATTAGCACTTTGACCTCACTTCTGTAAATACTCATGCAGTTGAGTAACCTCATGCAAATCATAAGTGCTACATATACGAATCACTCACTACTTATGTGTTTGCTACAAGCAGTAGCACAGGGTCTGATTCAAACTGAATCAACCCAAAGAATTTCACTGACTTCACTGAGCTTGGTAGCCAAATCCACAATGTGATACTATGTGGAAGAATGAAGTCTGAACTGAAAATGGAAAATTCATCTTAAATAACAAAACTTTTTGCTTTTTTGCTTTACTCTAGCTTGCAGCACTGCAATGTATGAAGATAGACTCCTCAAACTGCACTGTGAAGTTATGTTTTTCACTATTCTTTTCCTTTTTAAGCTAAATTTAAAAAGTCAGTTTTGTTGCTCTCTTCCCTGAAAGCAGTAGCAGAAGAAAGTTGTTCAGTTTCACCACTGTCCACCTGCCAGTCCTTTTAATTTAAGTGGAAACGTTATAGAATGCATCAAGGACATCAGCCTGTCTTTCTGCTGACTTGAGACTACAGCGTTTCCATATTTCACTTTCAGTCAGTTTTAAGTAAGCTATCTCACATCTAGCTGCCTTAAATAAAAAATGCCACCTTGCTCAACTCTGCTGACTTGTTGCCTGAGCCCGCAAGTGTAAGATTAGAGCAATGATTTGATGTTAGAGTGAGTCTAGCTTTAAAATGAAATGCTGTTTGGTGCTCATTGGACCAGCAAATTGAGATTCCATTCCCTAAGTTTAACAGCTAATGAATTTTCAAGACAGAAGGAACTGTGAAATCACAAAGGAAAAAATAATCTGGATCAGATTAGAAGACTTGGATGAAATAGTGGAACATCTTTCATTCTTTCCATCTTCAAGAAATGTTGGTACTGGATGAACAAGCCTACAATTAACTAAGCATGTGTAGATTTTCTCAAAAGAACTATGTAGAAAATGACAAAAACCAAGAAGCAAAAGAGAGAAAGATGACATACATGTAAGAACAGAGGAAAATAATGATGGAACTTAAAGGAATTAATTACAAAACCACAACAATTTGAAAAAAAAAAAAAAGACAATATTTCAGGTTTAACTCACTTTTTGTAATTAGGTATTATTCATTTACCTTTCCATGTTCTTTCCTCATGTGGGAAATGTAAACATCCCTCTGAGTGAAGAACCTATCACATTCCCAACATGTCCAGCCACGACTAGTGACTTTTTTAGGCTCTCCCTTCTTTATAGGAGAAGGAGATTTCTTCTCTAACTTTTCTGTTCCGTTGACAGATTTTGTGTCCTCTTTGTTGTGACTGGTTGAGTTCTGATTTGTAGGTTTCGTACTGAGAGGCAAATTTATCCCCAGGTTTGGTGGCCCTTCCACACTTTTCAAAGTTCCATGCATTGACTACAATAAAATAAAAATATATATATATATAAGCAAACAACTAACACAGTTGTGTACAATTGTACTGACAAAATGCAGAAGACCTACTGAAACATGAGTCTCCATTTACTTCTTTGTCATACTTCATCAGATCACATTTTTAACTTAAAGAAACAATGATTAAATATAGACAATGTCTAGCACAGGCAGAAACTAGCCAACAACACTGACACCAGCCATAGCTAAAGTAGTAATTTTCATTCAGTGGCTGGATATTTTCACAAAAAATGAGACTATGTAGGTTAAGTATAAATTGCTGTTGAATAAAGAGAAAAAAAGGGCTCAAGAAGTACATTAGGTTAAGTTCAGTTTCTTGCTTTACTTACCTAATGTAGTTTATTGAACATCCTCATTTCAAACTGTGTGTCTAAAGAGAGATTTCCAAGAAGGCAGGGTTTTTACTGACAAGTTTTGACTTGGAGCATCGGTAAATAAGACAAGAAAAGGTAACTCTGGAAAGATCAGGCAATTATGTTTTTTAGGATATATTAATGTTTTATGTTAAGCCTGTGCTAAGCCCCGTCTTACTGCATGCTCAGGTTATAACTGCTTAGGGCTACACACTGCTATCGGTTCTTGGAATCAAAGGTGTGCGGGACTGGCGGGAACAGCTAAGTGCCTTACAAGCTGCTCAGCACCCTGCAGCTCTTAGGTAGTGATCCTTCCTCACTGATGTATTTCTAGCCTTTAAGATTAGGTAATTGATTAGTATGATGGGAAAACTTCTGCAGCTCCCCTGTTTATGGAGCCAGTGTCGCATGGTGGCGTGATACCTCAGCCCACAGAGAAGATGACTGTTTCAGGAAGACCTGGACCTCAGCTGTGTGTCTGTTTCATATATGACCATGGACTCAACAGGAATGAATCAGCAGGGTTCTGGGCCAACAAAGATGAGTGCAAACCAGGCTTAACGTATTGTTGAACATGGATCCACTGTCAAGGTCTTTTTCACATCCAAAAGACTTGCCCTTTACATTGACAGCATTCTAATCATCTCATATATTGATCTGCATTATAGCTATTGTGGACAATGTGTCTGGCCACCCTAAACATGCAGGTAACTTCAGAAACAAAAAGCATCTAATATATTCTTGATTTGGACAATGTAAGTATACCAATCTGCTTCTCCAGTGTAACACTATAGTACCAAGTTCTTTGTGAATCGTGTGGCTTTTGGGACTACCTGCATGTTGTACTGCAAATATCAACCTGATCTGTAGAACACGTTCTATTTGAATAGTCGACTGGAAAAGAAAGCCAGTACTTTTAAAAGCTAAGACATTATTAAAAAGCAAAGTGCACAGGATTGACTGACAGCTTCTAAGAATAAATTAAAATTGTGTAGTAAAGGAAGAAGTTTTCTGGGGTATCTCACTGCACTAGGAGATGAAGTACAAGCACTGAGTGCGGGGAAGGAGGGTCCTCTAGTTTCAGGCAACTGGAGATCGATCTGGAGATTCCATCCCATCTTAACTTATCAGCATGTAAGGCATTAGTGCTCAACTTTCTTTATGTCTTTTAAATGTAGTATCTGAAATTTAGTTTCTTAAAAATAATCCCAAAGCATTAAAGCGTAACCTGAAGTCACAGTGACAGTATATACCACCACTAGACTTAAGTGTTATGCCTCCAGTCCAGACCTTCACTATCTGTTATCACTGGCTGTTCCTTTTTTTTTTTTTTTTTGTAGCAAGCCATTAGAGGAAAATAAGACATACATTTTGCCAACAAGATACCTTCCCATCTGCAGGAATTACTCTAGGTTATTTTTGTAGCTTTAAATAACCTCCTTCTGAGCCTCTTTCTAACCCTTTCTGTTCTATTTTCATCCAAGTCTTCTCTGCCTTGCTGCTTTATGTCTAGCCATATCAAACAATTATGTTTGTTGCAGCTGGGATGAGCTCTGCCCTTGTTGAGCACTCTTCCTCTCCCTGTGTCCTTTTCTGCTTTTATCTATACCCTGTTACTGTCTTTTTCTTTCCCCCTAGAGTCAAGTCCAATTTACACTTTTCTGCTGTTGTTCCTAATACCATACACACATCCTAAATGTAAAAGCACTAGCAATTCTGAACAAAAGCTGTAATGCTGTTACTGAAAGCCTGTGTTCTAATTCACTAGTTTTGTTCTCAGAATTGTCTGCATCATTTGTAGTGTAACATGCTAAGAATATACTGGACAAAAGTACAAATACTGGCATGGAAAACTACAGCCAAAATGTAAAAAAGTATCCAAAACATAGGTAACTAAGTGTAACTTTATGAGAGATGCTGAGCAACCCTAACATATAAGAATAGCTCCTATCTCTAACTACAGTAACATCATGTCCCAAAGTGGTTTTCAGATCTTAAAGAAATACGTATGTAACATCACTTCCACAAAAATACCTGATTCAAGAAAAACTAATTATGTACATAAGACATACACTCCAATGTATGGAATTTGCCTAACTAGTTAGAAAAGAAGCGATACATGTAGATTGAAGGAATTAGAAAATATGACTTTGCATTGCTGCATTAGAGGACCATTTAAGGTATCTGACATAAGTCTAAAATGATTCTTACTGTTTATATTTATAAACTAGTTCAGAAACAAAGAAAATACATTGTCCTTGCATTTCTGAACATCTTGGGACATTTCCCTATCTCCAACTCATGTTTAAAACTGGCTTTAAAACCAGCTGTTTTTGCAAGAATTCTGATCTTGTTTTCAATGCAACTTTAGTGATTTCTAAGGTTATAAGTACCATAGTTGAGGCTAAAATGCAAAATGATAGTTTTAGCAGGCAAGAAAGATAACTGATTTTTCACTACTCTGTATATAAATTTTACTATTTAAATCACTTCAACAGTTGCCAGGCACCAGATAATGATAATAATGTATAAGAAATTTCAGCACTGCTAACAGACTTGGTGTATTTAAAACAAGGTAACGGAGTACTTAAAGTGTATAGCTAGCAAGTTAGAGCCAGGGGACTGCTGATTCTTAATAACATGATTTGCAAGGATGGCAATAAGTCTTTTCTAGTCAAATTCTTCAAGCAGTTATAAGGATATTGATGAAAAATCCACTTCAGGTTCTTTTTTTTGAAGTGTGCATGTGTTCATGTGCACACACACACACACAGACACCACACACAAAATTTCTACATTTGAGAAACGTACGGGTTCCCCCCAGTTAGTTCTGAATATTAAAGGTTCCATTTTGTGACGTGCTCAGCATTCACAACTACTAACAATGGGAATAATACTTTAAATACTGTAAATAAGGCTCAACAGTTATTAGGATTGGATCAATGTACTCTAATATTATTATTATACATTATTATCTCCTCATTTAATTTTCATAAAATAACATATTGAATGCAATGTACTAAGATATTCCTAGCATATCAAAATAAACAATCACGTAGAAATAGTAAGTGGTTACATCACAGATGCTGAAAACCATATGAAATATAAGACTAACATCTGAAAACAATATTCACAATTTAATCTTTTGGAATTATTAACATCTCTTTCTTCCAGCAGCTTTCTTGTTATTTTGAGCCTTTTTTACAGCATTTTCTCAAAACACATATCGCATGATAAATAGTATCTAAGAATAAAACAAGAGATGCCTACACACCTTGATATGATCCATCATAAGCTGTTTCTGTGCATACAGAAGAGAGCAGTCTGGACACTTGAAAACAGACACCTTCTGGTTTTCAATATGCTGATCAAAGTGGCGATAGAGCAAAGGTTGTAGAGTAAACACAGTGTCACACATAGAGCATTTATATATTATTCTAAAAACAGAAGTACAATAAACAGTGTCAGTCATGTTTATGATCTATCAGCAAGAATCATGATGTTAACTTTTTTCTCAGCAGATACAAGATCTGACACGTTTAAGCAATTATTTTGCACTGCCTGAAAAAAGGTAAAATGAAACTAATTCAGAACATCTTCCAAAATCAAAATAAAGGAGCAGTAGAAAAAGCAGAAAAATAGAAAAAAATGACTAAGCCAGAAAACAATAGCATATGCCAGTTACATATATAACACCAACATCTGCTTACAGTACTCTGAAGTAACAGGTCTTCAGCTCCTGAACCCATGTTGTAACTGAAGGACAAAGAATACACCTGTTTCAGGTTGCAAAGGCAATGTATTTTAAGGGAGTTACTGATTTGATCATAATCAGTACTACACTTCAAGATGCACTTATTTTTTGTCAATGTATATGGCTTTCAACCTCTTGAATGACAAATCTAGACTCTGTTAATGTCCTGAAACTGAGACTTCACAGGGTGATATTTCCCTGTTTTGCAATTACAGGCCTTTAAGAATCTGTCTATCACAGCAATGTAGAGATACCACCAAAACCGCAACTTCCTCTCTCAAAGCATATGCATTTTTTAACTTGGAAAATGAATGAAAGGAAATGACATGTGAAAGAAAAGGAATACAGAAATTTGCCATAGATCATCAGATGAGAGATAAATCAAATCCATTATCCATCTGTAGTGGTACTTCAGAGAAACTTCAGATAAGATAAAGGAAACTCAAGCACAAGTGCTGAGTACCAAGACAGGCACTTCCTCTGTGAAAGCAGTCTTCCTAATCCCATCACTTAGAGGTTGATCTCTGTCCTAAAAAATGGATTTCCATTAAAAAACAATCAAACAAACAAAACCCCTGCTTGTTAGCATGCTAAGTTTTCTCATTGCCCACGTAAGTTCCTGTAAGGAAGGTGTTAAAGAGCTTGCCAGGAATAGAAAATGTTTCTTGATATTAATTGGTAAGGAAAAAAAAAGGTTTCTAAAATGCAGTTTCACCTCATATATCTCACATCAATAAAACCTCACTTATCTTACTAACAGTTTAAACTGAGATTATAAGAGACAACTCCCGGGGAAATAAATCAGCAGATTACCACCCTGGCAGACAAACTGAAGTGAATGCAGACTGAAATGGAGAGAACGTGAATCTGCCCAGGCACAGGGCACTATTACAGACACCCACTCGCTATGGGATGCACTGTTTAAGGGAAACAGAAAAGCAAGAGCGTAAAGATTTACTATGCAATAGATCATCTCCCTCAGCACACAGCTGCTGAGTATCTCAGCACGCTAAACCAACATCTTGGTCTTTTCTCATCGGAACAGTTCAAGATAATCTGAAGCAAAAATTTTACTGCCAGCTGCCTTCGCTACACCCAAGAAAAAATGTAATTTCCTCAGAGAAGTACTTGCTACAATTCTGTAGATAATATCTCAGACCACAAGCTGAGAGCAGATACTAACTGCCTGATGATATTTCCTGGTTCTGGGGTACCAAATACTTTTATTCCATCCTTTAAGTCCTGTCTTCTATAATACTGTTTTACATCTTCCTCAACAACTTTGTCCAAAAGTAATGAAATGTCAAAACCTGATCACTAACTAACAAGGCAAACAACCCGAGGCACGAGACTGTATCAAAGCCTTGCCCCTGGGAGGGAGATTGTCACCCTCCTGGTTCCTTGCTCATGGACCACTGATAACAACCACAATTCCAGAATTTTGGTGCCTCTTACTGAGTACTCAATGCCACTGCTAAGTGCTAATGAAAGATGAGTAAAATTACAGTGTTCTGGATTAATGAGATGTAAATAAGGACTGGCAGAATTAAAAATTACTGCCTGTGTATTTCATGACATCTTTATTCGAACAATATCTTGGAAATAAAACGAGGCAAAAGAAAAGTTGGAAAACCTGCTTTATCATCTGTTGTGGAACTAGACAGTCATCCGAGTTGGAACAATTTCAAGTCTGTAGAACATAAATTTGTTATTGCAGGATTATGTAATTCAATCAAATAAACTATGACCTATTGTATGCCTCAGATTCATAATGTACCTAAAGTAACATAAGACTACAGAATGACTGAGGTTGGAAGGGAGTTCTTGAGGTCATTTGGTCCAGCCCTGCCTCAAGCAGGGTCAGCCAGAGCAGCTGCCTAGGACCATGTCCAGTGAGGTTTTGACCATCTCCACAGGTGGAGACTCCGCAGCCTCTCTGGGCAATCTGTGCCAGTGTTTGACTTCCAACCTCACTAACCTGTAATTTATTGTGTTCAGATGGAATTTCTAGTGGTTTAATTTCTGCCCATTGCCTCTTGTCCTGTGAGTGGGTGCTGATAAAAGGTGTTCATCTTCCTCTTCATTCCTTCCCATCAGGTGGGCATTGATACACATTGATAAGGTCTCCCTGAGCCTTCTCTTCTCCAGGCTGAACAGTCCCAGCTCTCTCACCTTCTCCTCACATGTGAGATGCACCAGGCCCTGCATCACCTTAGTCGTGCTGTGCTGAACTCACTCCACTATGCCCACGTCTCCTTTCTACCAGGGAGGCCAGATCTGGACCCAGTACTCCAGATGTGTCTCATCAGCACTGAAGAGATAAGAGAAGGATCACCTCCCTTGATTTGCTGCCAATGCTCTTCCCAGTCCCTTAAAGACCTTAAAGTGCACCTTGAGTAATGCACCACTCACTAACACTTACAGGTGCTACTGGCACCAGAAAGTGAATCTGCTACAAAAAAAATCACTTATTTGTGAATTCATCGTACATAAAAAAAAATCTCTCTCTAAAAACACCAGGAGCTGAATACTTACATTTTCTATGAAAGCTAAATGACATTACTCTGTTTTCACAAAAGCACAGGAACTATCTGGTATAGATTGAACTTTAAAACTCAGGCCTCTGTCTTAATTCAAATTCATACCAAGATACCTAACAGTACGTGTTGTGACTATATCCTCCACCAAGTTTTACTTTGACTCACATTTGAAAGCATGACTTTCAATCCTAAACACATGCAACTGAGTGTGCTGATTTGCTTTAAATTGAGGTAATTGGTATTTAACATACATCAGCTTAAGCCCTGCCCAAAGTTTAAAGGCTGTTATGCTTCTTCAGGACATAATTTACAACAGCTTAAGTTCAACAAGATCCTTGAGAAGGGCAGCCAGTTGTACTGCCACTGCACAACTACTCCTGCTCCACAGTACACACCAAAATAGGCATGATACGTACACTTCTTCATTTTTCAAAAATCTGGGTAATAAATATTCATATATTATCTTTGAATGAACACATGTATATCACAGAAAAATACTTTCATATTGCGTTAAAGATGTCTAGCATTTTGAAAGCTTTTGCAGAGCATGGTATTTCTCCTTCCTGCACATTTTTCCGCAAAAAAAAACACTACTTGTGGGATAATATATTTTGTTCTGAGAGTACAGTATATATTCATAATCTGGCTTCATAAACAAGAATTTCTCCAATATCCAAAAAGAGATCAGCCATGAAAAATACCTTAATGCTGTTTCTATGGACTTCCAATATTTACTGAAAAAACTAAATCACATATAAGCTTAGGTTTCACATCAAAACATCCTAGATATGTTACAGGAGAGAGCTGACAAAGTTGAAAGCCATCCATTTCCCTATATTAAGATAATCTAATTTCAACTGTTAGAGAATCACTGCATATAGACTTCATTTTTCATGCAGCAAATAGTTTACTATATCTGTTCTGAAACAACCATTTTTAATATAATTATAAATCATACAATTCCAGTAAAGGCCAGAGGCACACAGCCATTTACTCGCTAAGCCTAATTCCTGTAAACAAAAATTGTGTGAACAAGTAAACAGAGCCTGAGCTGGTCTCGGCCCATTTATGAGGGAGAACTAATAAATCCTTCCCAGCTTCCCTGATTTGTTCACACACACAGCCTGATTTCCCGCAGCACCGCCGTGACCAGGGCCTCTAGAAACCAGGCTCTGTGGTCAGACAGGAGTTCAAAAACATTTGCCTATCAGCATAAGGTTTGAAACTCCCATTTAAAAATCTGGGTTAAATGACCTTCAAACACTACATAAAAGCCTGAAAGCTTCCTGTTTTAAAACACAAAAGGGTACTGTACACTGCTTTTCATTTATTTTAAAATGCTTACTTCGTAACAATAAACAATTGAACTTTCATGGTAATATCTCTAGTATTATAATACTGTATTTATTATCTTCCTTCTTTACAACAAATTGTCAAGCTTTCAGAATGTATGCAGGCCTTGTGCAGCACAGATAGCAGGTAACACAAGACAGGTAAACCAGCAGTGGCACTGGCATATTCATCAAGCAAGAATAAAATTTCTTCTAGTACAATATGGCACACTACAGTAGATAAAAAAGACTTTGAGCTATGAAAACTTGATGTCACTTGACTAAGATATGTGAGAAATATCCTCAGCAAACAATTAATCCAAACAAGAAAATACTTTCCATTTTACATTGCTGCTGAACAGCATAAATACATTAAGTTAATTCTGAGGAAAACCACAGGTCCTGATAGCCTGAAATAGACCTCATTAAATGGTCAGACAGTAATCAATGAGCATCTTGTGCCCTGGTGCTGACACTGTACTACCTACAGGTGCTTGTGAAACAGAAACAAGTAACTCCAAACATTGCAAAGACTGGGAAAACCTTACTAGTCATTCCGCAAGCATGTGAGACAGCATCTTGATTTAAATGGCCAAATTTAAAGAAAACACACCTTCTTATATGGAAAGGAAACTAATGCAAAATACTTAATTCACCAAATTTATGAGGAATTCAACAGATCCAAGCACAACTCAGTAAATCTTCTCTACTTTTCATATGTGGAGTATCTTACACAATTGGTGATCTTAATCTTTCAGTTTTCTGTAATGGAAATTATGGGAACCTTAAACAAGTTTTAGATTAAATGCTGGTATGTCAAAGTCTGTCACTCAGATATTATCCTGAATTAAAACAAGGTATAATTTATCACTGGTGGAAATGTCTGAATTTAGTATCAGACAGTAAGTCTGTTGCTATTTTGCTAAAGAAAAAAAAAACCAACAACAAAACCAACAAACAGATCTCCTTTTAATAGGCTAGAAATAAAAGTGTTATGCCAGATTCTTGTGAAATCTGGTTATTACAATGCAGGATACCTTATTTCTTTCATCTGCTCTATATTTTTTCGACTCTGAAATTTGTTAAAATGTACTTGCGTGGTCCAAGCAGTTCAACGGAACAAAACAGAGTTAAACATTTGAGTATCTACTCTGTTCTGCATTCATACCAGCAGAGGAAGAAGAGAGAAGAAAAAGGCCTGTGATTAGAAGGCATTGGGCTTAAGGCCTATGCAGTTTGAAGTCTGATTTTCATATGTGTCGACACCTGCAGCTCCCCCTGCCTTGAATATTCAACATTTTCACAATGAAGACCCTGAATTATGCTCCTTCTTACTGCCTTCAGTAAACCACTTACTGTGTTTATATACAACCAACCTAGGTGAAGAATGGAAACACTTCTGCCTTAATCCAGAAAAGATTTTGTATCAGAAAAAGTCTTATATAAAAATAGCTCTGTATATATATATATTTTGAATTTCATGGCAAGGCTGGAAAAGGTTTAAAGGCTGGCACCTCTCACTTATCAGATGGAGATTGTTGTCCTTTAGACATGACAGTTTTAGTGAAGCTAAAACCTAGCTCACCATTCCCAAACTTACAGCTTTCACGAGGACACATCTAGCAGATAGCAGCCTGACAAGCGAGCAGCTGCCTGATCAGAACCACCTCTGTGGCACCGCAGGAGGCTGCAGCCCATGAGAGCCGCCTCAGGTCTGCCCAGAGACAACTGCAGCTGCGTCTAACGCCCCAGCCACAAGTGTGCACCCCAACCCTTGAGGGCTGATGGCACCAGAAGAACCAATTTCCCAAATTCACCTAGACAACTATTTGTAAACACATAACAGAAAAAAATAAAATCACTTTTTTCTGCCTTTTCAACCAGACATTAAGAAAATCACTATAAAAGCACTGGCGAGTCTTAGCAGCTGTTTTTGGAATCACATTACATTTAATTCACAGTAAAAATGCATGTGAGGTAAGTGGATTAGAAAACAAGAAGCAGCACACTAGCAGGCTGAATTGTTTTTATAATTACTGCATCACTTTATTGGAGTGCTGTGTTTAAAGAACTGCTATGGCTATGTTCATGGAAATTTAACCTTTGCCTAATAAATTCCTAGCTAAAACCTCCTGAAAATATTAGAAGAATGACACGTATTACCAAATGGATGACAAACTGTTGATTGTTCAGTACTTGACTTAAGATTGTAAGTACAGGACAGAATGCAATTTCAAAGGTTATTAGAATGCAAGCAAGTACAGTAAAAACAGTAATTTTGCTTACTTTGGTTCGCCTATCTTGATACCCGGGTGTTGTGTATAGGCATGGGAATGTGTGCTGGGAGCAGATTTAAATGCCATGGGACAGATAGGACATTTGTAAAAGACTTCACAATGAGAACCTTGAATATGAGACTTGAGTGCCGCCACATCAGAGTATACAACATTGCAATGCACGCAGCTGCAAAAAGAGTGGAAAAGAGTCAGTTCAGCCTAGCATAAAGCAGTATTGAAAGAAATGGAATCAACACTGATTTTCAAGCAAGTGGAAGAGTTAAGCATATGCATATAACCAGTTAAAACTACATTACACTGTCAATTTAAAAGTACAAACAACAGAATAAGAATCACTATAAGCAGAGATTTGCATATCAAAAAGGAGAAAAAAAAGGATTTTCCCAATTTTAACTTGTAAAATCTAAGAGAGATGAAGTCAGAGCATGTTTTATGATATTACAACAGAATAGACAGAAGAGTCAGACAAATATTCTATTGATTATAAAAAGAACGCTTCAATCCTCTGCAAATTTGTAAAGAGCTTTTATAAAATGCATTTTTTTTTCACATGCAGTGGATTATGTAAGGTACACCACAGTAATTTAGGAGCTACCACCAAAATGAAAAACCAGTAAGCAAAACATTTTCACCACTTCCCTTGTTTAGACTTAATGAAAACATAATGGTAATGATTTTCTGTGCTAGTAATCAAATCAATGCTTGGATTAAAACAAACAAACAAAAAGTAAATTTAAATTCAGAACAACTAAACTGAATCTCTACAATCACGTCAATATATCAGATTGGAATTCTGAAAATATTTTTCAAAAACGTACTTCTGCAATGTCGAAAATTTGTGACCTTTCCGCATCTATTCTAAAACAAAATGATTAAAAAATTGAATTAAAATTAGCACATGAGAATTTCTACCCACAATGGCCCCTTTTATAGTGCCATGCACCTCCAGTCCAGTCTTAGTATATATACCCAGGAAGTCTGCGAATATACTGCAATAAGCAATTAAAACATAACCTGTCAAATCAACAGATTTCTTAGTGATCCGTGTTTTGCAGTAAGAGTTTTAGTTTCAACTTGGAAGGCCCCTGCTTCTGAAATAATAATTCTGGCATCTATCACATTAGCATGATCATTTTTGTATAAACATCAAATGGATATTGGATTTCGATTTTTGGATACTGTTTTAACGTCTTAATGATACCAATAAAGCATTAGATAGTTATAAATTACACTTAACAATCCTGCTTTCCTTTTAAAATGCATCTTCATGGAATTTTATGAAATGTCACCCTTTCTTTCTTAAGCACTTAATTTACATCCCTAATACTAGTAAATAAGTAAATAACTAGTAAATCCTAATAAGTCCATAGCTATCTAGTCTCCACTTGCCGGTACATTTTCTAAAGTAAATGGTCCTCACCTTTTTGGGTTCTGTTAAGCTGTTCTCTGTTTATATAGAGATGAACATTTCTTCATAGCAGTAGAAAGTGTGACCCTCTCATTGCAGTGAATCCTCAATAGCTCTACTCCTATGGCGTCACCTCAATAGAGCTGGGGCGCATCCCCCCTCTCCCCCTCCATCCCATTCTGCCTGGAATTTATTCTCTAGTGATGCAAAATCATAAATGATCCTCAGCATCCACTGTTGCATATTAAAACAACTCCTAAGGCCCAAGCCTTCCTTTCTTCGACTGTAGCATCACCTTTCATGTTCTCAACACACTAGGATGCAATCAAACTTCAGGTTGACACTTTTAGCTTATTTAGTTCAGAAGTTAGCCTAAACCACTGAAACCAAACTGGCCTTACAAGGTCCATTGGGGAGGCAAGACATACCATGCATTTCACCAGCACATGTGTCGTGGTGATAAAGAGATGCTGAGGAGTTAAACTTTCCCAGATGCTGCTTTTCCTTGCCTAAGTATTTTTGGTTTCTTCTCACCAAATAAATTCTGACTTAGTGTGACATGAGATGTTTATGATAAATCTCAGAAAGCTTAGGAACATTATCATGATTCACTGTGAAGGATTTATGAATCTTCTGGTGTTACTGGTGCAGGCCAAGAGTCCCTGAAGATGATACAAAGAGGTACAGACTATTGGGAAGGGCAGTAGAGTGGAGGAAGCAGATGTAAGAAACTTAGGACAAGAAAGACCTAAGGATAGGGAGGAAAGGATAAAAGAAAAGAATCCAAAGAAACATGAAGATTTGAGAGTTGTGTCAGGCCATAGGTTCAGTCTGAAAACTGATTGCCACAGCAGCTGCCTTGATGGAGGAAAAATGCTTTCTTCCCTTTGTGGAAGGACGTCACAGCCATCCTAGTAAATGAACTGTGGTACCATGAAGGGGAAGAAGCTTTCTAGTAGGCAGGACTTTAAATCACCCTTCCCCAGTCAGATAGGATGAAATGGAAATGCTTGAGGACTGCTGAGCAAAGAGCAGCTGTACAGGTTGCTCTTCCGATCTCTCGCTGTGCTGCCTGCCACTCAGAGTCAGTAAAATTCTGACGATAAAACAATTTTCAAGCCTTTCAAAAGTTAACATTTTCATGAAATGCCTCTGATCCCCATTTTCTCAGTGAGTTGCCATTACAAGGAAACGAAAGAATAAAAGGAAAACTGAAGAGTAACAATGAACAACCAGAAGAGCAGGCTGTTTGAATGAGGAAGATAATTTTCAAGCAGTATAAAGAGACAAATCTTGACTTCCCACAGCAAATAGAGCAAAAAGGACTTTAAAAAGTTGTTTTTATTATGCTACCAGACCGGTGCAGTATGCCCATCCACATCTTGATAATAAATTCTCTTGATAATAAATACTGAAAATGACTGTTCTACCAGAAAGAACAGCCTAAAATTCAATGTCCTGAAAAAACTCAAGAAGTCTGTTATGAACCTGAAATTAAGAAAATACATCTGAATTTTCTAGACCTTAGAAACTGTGAAGTCCTGAATCTGACATTTTATGGTTGAATGAGATTAGCTAATATTCTGATTTAATAACATACAAAAGCGGATGCCCAAAACAAAGCTGAATTTTAATGCAGTATTTATTCCAAAATTTGTAGTACTAATAGCATTGTTTCCATGACAACCTTAAACCCATGAAGCTGTATTCTACAAACAATGTTTATGAAAATGGAAAATTACTTTTGAAAGCATAAATTACATATAAATTGACAAGAAAGTAATCATTATACTGACCGAAAACCAACTCTTCGGGTATAATGCAGGCAGTTCTTAGTAACATGAGTCTGGAAGTGGACAGATCTGCAGATTGCTCCACATTCAGGACACGTGTATGGAGATTTATGCTGATGAATTCTCTGGTGTGATGCAAAACTGCACTGGTTAGGAAGCAGCATCTGGCAGATATTGCATGTCTTCTAAACGATAAACCAAAATAGATGAAACAAAAGGTTTGGTTCAGCTAGACATAATTTCTCGTGTCAAACACTGCAATACAAACAAAAGGTTAAATGTTGTGACTGTGATGTGAATCAAAAGAAGTAGCCAAGGACTAAATTCTGGACTCTGTTGACTAACCTCATGGGACGGAGGGAAGAATATTGGCCACAGGATATACTGGCATTTTGGGCCAGATTCTGACAAAACAAAGCTCTTTCACATACCATTGACCATAGAAGATGCATGTCAGATTATTTAAATTTTATTACGTGCCTCAAAAGATTACCTTAATAGTGCAAGGAGTCTATGTAAAACTTGAGAAACAAACATAGCAGCTTTATCTAAAAGTACCGTGACAAGAAATAAAAAATAAACACAGAAAAAAAAAAAAGATATATATATATTATCTTCACTTTCTTTGATACTTGCTCTTGATGAATTTTATTGGCAATATCCTTAATACCAACAAAACAGAGTATTATCAATCAAATAGTCTATAAATAATTTCAAAATATATTTCTCAGGCTAGACCACAGCATCTGCTTTGTAAAATATCAAAATATTGTGCATTTGAGTAAAAACTGCAGATATACTAAATACTTCAGAAGCTTTTCTTTGAAGGGCAATCTTAGTGCAGGAACTACTTCCTGTACCGATTCTTTTCTAGTATTTTGTTACACAAAAATAAAAATAAAAATAAAAAAAACAAACAAACAAAAAAACCACACAACTTCAACTACATGTTGACCATTTGCCAAATCAGAATCATGGAATTCTTTGGGTACTGTGTGTCATTCTTGGGGTGAAATGTAAATGATGCAACTGAGCTGGAAACACGCTTCACTTCTGCTCACAGTTGCTTTCCATTACTGGAGAGAACAAAGAGCAGCACCTGTAAAACCATTTGTGAAAATGTTTCATTTAGAGTATTACATCACAAAGATCTCTAATCAGGTGGTTGACAGTCTCTATGGAGCAATGCTTCTGGTTAAGTTTTATCACAGAAGCTACTGCTTCATTGACTTTAACAGAAACACTGGCTAAAACTCAAGCACAAATAAAAGTCTTTGAAGAACGACTTCATTTTGTACAACTTTGCTTTGTAAGACCTTTTAGATTATTGTTCTCTCTTATGACCTGGAAATTATGAATGTCATCAGTGACTTGTGAAGATTTAAAAGCAAAACTAAGACTTCTTTGTGGTATGGGTATTTTTGAACAAGATATTTACATATTTTTAGAAATGTTATCCATAAGAGTCTTGCAGATGGAGTAATGTGTACATTTTGCAAGAATATAGAAAAAACAAGATCTCCAAAGTTGTGTTAAAAATGATTTACTAACCTACGTATAAAGAAATCCTCAAATAATTAAGAAATAATCCTTTCCCTCATGATAAAACAGTTTCTTACTGAAAGACAGGGGCTTCACAAAGAGACACCCCCCTTCTTCCAGTTTAGGCCAGTAACCTGTGTCTTTTAAAAAACAGTAGTTTCAGAGCACATAACAGCAGAATCAAAGCTACCATTGCAGAAGAAATACTACAGTGTTACAAATAGGTTTCAAATGAGTTCGCCTTATTACTATTGGCAACTTTGCCAGTACAAAAAATCACCTGTATCCATTTAATCAATGCGAGACAAATACTAACCCCAGTGCCGGAAGCAAAAAGGCTTTACAGTCATACAAACATGACTAAATATAGTCATATTATCCACTCTGAAATGTCAGAGTTTGTCCTCAGTTGACCAAACAACCATGGTCTGAACCACTGACTCATGCCTGTCGACACTGAACAGAGCTGGTCTGGGATGTGAATTTTGTATTCAGCTCAGGCTGACGGGCTGCAAACGCCTGACTAACCATAACTCTACTTAAAATGTGCTTGCCACATTTACTTGCCTTCTGCACCATTCCTAAAATTTATCTTCTGTCATATATGTATTAACAAGTAGCAATATAACACTGGAGGGCCTGGAATGTTATTTGATTATGTAAGAAACCAACAAAACAAAACTTCTTACTCCAATCACAGAAACATACTGGGTTTTCACAGCCCTTCCCAAGCATTTTGTCTGCAGCACTGCAAAAGGAAACCTGGTGTTATGCCACGTAAGAGCCATGCAACTTTCCAACCCCAGCTAAGTGTATCCCAGATGGTGATTTTGCAACAAGCAGTCTTCAAGATTCATCTGCAATGCCAGTAATTCAGACTGACGAGAAATGCCAATAATGCTATTTGTTAAGGCTACTGGTTTGCTATGTTGACTTGGAAAATATTTAATTGTAACTGATTAGAGTAGATCAAGAATAATCTACTGCAAAATTCTGAAATTCAGCACTTTTGCTTACCATTTTATTCTGGGCTTAAGGTGGCATTAACTTCCAGTTCTCTCATTCCAACCCACACCAAAATAAAACAGTTTGTGAAAATCATCACCTGCCTGCATTTGAAGTCAAAGTTCCAGAAAAAAAAACGGTTAGAAGAAAAAATGGTGGAGGTGGAAAATAAAGATACACAAGAACTATGAGCATGAAGGTAAATGAACTATGTAGTATCCCCGAGAGCAATACACTTATAGCTAGCTATAAGTAAGACAAACATTAACATGCATTAGTCTGGGTCTGCTACTTCTGTTTCCCCACCAAGTAGGTGAGGGTTACATTCAACCATGAAATCTACCAGTGAGTGGTCTGATTCCTTTCAATGGGACTACTAACAGAAAAAAGATGCTACAGAAAAGTAAAAACTTTACAGGGAACATTTTTTAATTGCTGTTCAATTGCTGTTCATTTAATTGATGTTTCACTTTATTTTTTATTTTTTAATTATTCTAAAAGAAACATTCTACCTTTATAGCCGGAGTTTAAAAAGAAGTAACAGCTACTTCCTACTTTTACCACAAAGCAGTATGCAATTTCCTTTTCAAGAGTAAGGAGGTAGGCACTAGAAAGAATGATAAGTTGCCAATAATAACTATTTTTTCTATTTTTTTTTTACATCCAAATATTTTTTCCTTCCTTCCTCCTCAAGTGAAAATATCTATTTTATATAACTTTCATGTCTCCTTCCCCCCGTATTAATTGTAGTTTCAGAACAAAAACCCAGTGCCAAGCGCTAAAAGAAGTCAAATAAAGCTCTTTTTCAAGCTTTTAAAGGGGTAACATACTATTTTTTATTAATAAACACCTATACACAGACTTTCTTCAGCAAGCACTACTCTTGCAGTGATGCTCATGCTAACTGAAGAGGGGACAAGAAGCTAACCTGTCAAGAAAGCTGGAGGCATTGCTCTCACTGTAAAGCAACTGTTAGTGAGGCAGCTTCCATGATGTAGCAGTAGCGCGACATCATTACAGTATGCAATATAGCACAACATAAAAAAAGCACACAATTGAAAACTGCTGCTTGATGTATTAAAAGGACCATAAAAAATATTTAAGTCGTTTTTAAGAGGTAGTTCAACAAACGTTTAAACAATGTTGATTGTGTTCTTTTAAAATGGAACAACATGAAAATTGCTTCTTTTCCTTTCTGTTTTGCAGCACAAGGCTTTTATTTTATTTATTTTTTTATTTTTTGAAATCTGGAAAAGCATGGCCTAGTAAGCAGGTACTAATGCCTTATTCATACCTCAGCTCTTAAAAGACAGTGGCTTTCCAACAAGAGATAAAAACACATCGGTAGGTTGTAGGCAATGCTATTTTCCGTATCTTCGTAAGCTTTCCTCCTTAAACAGCAGTATCTGTGTACCCATACTTATCTTTCTGCTTAACTGACGCTACATTTTGATGCTGTGTGAAGATCTCATTGCTTTTCCACAGTAAATTCACCAAGGTAAACAGTATCTAAGAGGACATGCATACAGAGCATACTCAGCAGCAACAGAGCACAAGCACCGATAAGAGGTAGCAAGAAAGGCCAAAGGTGTTTCTACAAACCTGTTTACCTGTCCATACCAAAAAAAGGCCCCCACAAAAAGCAAGTACAATACTTTTTTTTTTTTTTTTTTTAATATTTGTTGTTCTCTATTTTTTCCATTTTGTCCTTGCCTCATCCTCCCAACCTATTTTCTCTGTCTTATTCACTTGGTTGTTTTGGAGGCTTTCTGCTTATGAACTACCATCTTAATTACTCATTTTCATAGTACCAAACACAACAGGGGTTTCCCAAGGACTACTGCATCTTACCATACCACAAATGATAATTAATGGACCTATTAGGAAAAAAAAAAAAAAAAAGATAAACTTAACGTGCACCAACAGAGGAGTTGGCTAAAAACAATTACTGTGTATTGCCCAACTTGAGAGCTGGTGCAGAACATGCTCTTGGTCAGCTATTAGAAAATGTTCAAAACTGCAGCGAGATCTAAGGACAGAATATATTCTGCTAACTTCTTTCTGACATAAGGCTTAAATAAACTGGCTTTAGGTAGGCCTGTCTGTAGTACATTACAAACACAAACTTGCTCACATTGCATTTCACTGTGAATCCAGGCAATTTCAGCCTAAGTCTGCTAACCAGTTGGTGAAGTAGGAGCTGAGGCAGAGCCACATAATCCATATAATCAAGATTATCTCCACATTCATATCTCTTTGCATCTCTGCTTGTACTGGTGGGAACAGCGTACCTGCTTCATGGCCACATAACAGGTCTTAAGATCAGTGAAGAGATTCCAGCGGGAACCTCTCTGCACTTCTGTTTCTAGCGGACTTCTTCCTAGCTGCAGGATGTAATCCTTTACTCTGCACTTTACTGTGAGAGTCCCAGGAATATTCCCAGGGCATCCCTGACTTAATCAGTCAGAGCCTGTTTGCAGGCTTTCAGCTTTGTTGCTGATGCGCAGGAACAAACCGCAACATCAACTGAATGCTTTGAAACGTGCCAGAATCCCTTTTAATTGGCACACTCCGATGGAAATTCAGCTATATCATTTAATTAATGATCTTAATTCTTACAGGGTTATAAAATACATGGCACACTGATTAATAGTAACTTTTATTGAATGAGGTGTTTAAGATTAGGCCACACGCAAACCATTTTAGAATTCTTTACTAAAGTAAGTTTAATTCATTAGCAATCATGAGAGGAAAGTAAAACCAATGCAAATATGCAAATGGTCACATAGCAAGTAACGTATGCTAGTGAACACCACTTTCTGTTCAAGAAAGACCTGAAGAACACAGCACGTGTACCCTTTCAGGACAGTGTGCCATTTATTCGCTGGCTAGAGTCCCTGTAGGTAACAGGAATGCCAACCTCACTTATAGTGTTACATGAAAATAACAAAACCCACGGATGGCTCAAGAATGAATCACTTAAAAATACTTCTCAGACTAAAAAGCATGCTGTTAATGAGGGTGCCAATTAAGTGGATTCCATGGGATAATCAAATTTCAAAGCACAAAGATAGTAAAGGCCATTATCAATTGCAGTATTATAATGTTCACCTGTAAAAAAGCTAATGCTAAATTCTAGTTAAAAATAGACAGTGGAAATTTTAGACTTCAATGACCTAAAAAATTCTAAGAAAAGTCTTATTTAAAAATGTTGACGTTCACTATAAAGGTGCGTGCAAGATTTTTTTGTGGTTTTAGTTTGTTTTTCATCATGGAGATTCAGGTAATTAACATCTAAACGAAAGAAAAACATATCCAAAGTCTCCTAGGCTTATAAGTGAAACATTGGAATTTAAACATATGATACTCTACTTGTCCACTTGTGTCTGCAGCCTGCTGGAAATGTGTAGCAAGAGATGTCTCATCTTGGAAAACTTCATTACACTCCAAACACTTTAGACCATGTCTACAGAGTTTTGATGGATCTTCATCTAGTGGCATAGCTGGAATGATGGGAGTACTTGCTGGAGCTGATATTACTGTCCCCGTTATGCCAGACTGTATCTTTGTCACAGTATGCGTGCCGACTCCCACAGGGCTTTGAAGCATAGATGTAGCAGTATTGCTTGAAGGAGATGCTATCATCTGATCTGCTGGGACTGGTTTTAAAATCAGATGGGAACACTGCATTACAACTCCTTTTTCCTTGTGTCCACGAGCATGGGAAAGAAGGCTGCACTTGTTGTAGAAAACTAAATTCTTTGTACAATGATTACATGTCACTTCAATTCGCACGCTCCTCCTGTCATAATGCTGTGTCAGGCTCTTCTCAAGAGCAAACGAGTCGCCACACTCCAAGCACTTGTAACCTCGTGTTGGTAACGTTATTCCGGCATTGGCAGGGGGACTAAGGTTTGGGATGTAAACCGGGACAGGATTGACACTACTCAGCACCTTGTTGAACGCTTCCACTACAGAACTCTGTAGAGATGACACCACCTGGACTCGAGACACCTTTTTAGAAGGCTGTGAGGCTGCTGCAGAAATTATTGCCTGCTTTATTTGCTGCTGAGGTTTCGTTAGCACTTGGCGGAGTTCAGAGGTGGTTTGAGCACCTTGAGGCAGAAGATTAAGGTTGGCAAGATGGACTGTCTTTGGCACAAGTTTAGCACTGGCAAGGCTGGATGCTGGCACCACAACAGTCTGCTGCTGTATAGCATTGGCAGCTTTTATAATGGCGCTACTGGCACTCTGCACTGAAGCAGCAGATATTACAGTGGCTTTCACTGTAGTATTGTTAGCAAGCTTCAAATTAATAACTTGTGAACCTGCTGTTTTAACTGCTGAAACTGGGAGAAAGGCAGTAGCCACAGGTTTGATGGTGACCTGCTTTGGTGCAAGTTCTGCAGATGCAACTGCATTGGTGACAACTGCGGACTGGAGAGGAGCTCTAGGAGGAGAGGAAAGAACAGCAGAAGTTGGAGAGGACAGGAGAGATGTCATGGAAGTTACCATGGAAGCACTCTGCTCTGTCTTTTTACCAGAGTCCAAGTCAACTTCCGGCAACACTCTAGTAACAGTTCTCTTTATCTCCCCAGAGGAAGTCTTGATGGTTTTTATGCGAACTTTAGGAATTGCTGGTGTTGACCCTGCAGGAGAAGATGGAGACCCTTTGCTACTGTTTTCACTTGATACACTCCTGGGACTATCAGGTGGCTTAACAGACGGCTTTTTAGCACCATCAATAAGACTCTGAGATTCGGGTGACTTTTCCATAGCCCGGGGACTTTCGCTCATGTCTTTTGGTAATGGAGAAGACTCTCCTGAATTAGACTGTAAATCCTTACTGGTATCTGTAGCTGCCTTTTTAGCACTCAGTGCTGCAATCGCAGCAATGCACGAAGAAAGCTTTGCTGATGACTTTGCTTTGGACTGTGAAATGCTGGCAAGACTCGTTTCACTTTTTTCTGTGCTCAGTTTTCCATCAAGTACCCTGTTTTCAAGAAGCTTCTCAGAATTGTCTTTTAGCAATTTGTCCTCTGCTTTCCGAGCTTTGAAAGGCTCATAAACACTTAAATTCACAGAGTTTGTCTCTGTCTCTCGTTTAGCTACTTTATTTTTATCTATACTGCTTGAAACAGGGATACCAGATTTAATCAAGTTCTCCCCTCCAAGTGCTTTTAGTTTGTCATATTCCTGCTGAGATACAGATCCTGTCAAGACATTTGCCCTGAAATTTGCACGCATCTCTTCTTTATCTGGAGGGTCATCCACCTCAATTTTTTCATCATCATCAAATTCTTCAGCACTTGAAATTGGGCTAAACTGGTTGAAAGCTGAATCCTTCAATGTACTCTCGGAAGTTGACCCATCATCTTTAAATGACTTGCCTTCATCTTTACTGTAACTATCGAGAGCTGATGATGTTAGAAAGCCATTATGCAAGCCATTGCCTGTGGAATGGTGGCCATCCTTGTCCACTCCTTCAGAAGAATCAATTGTGCGTACATTTTTCACAATGACACTCACACCAACATCAGATGATGATGGTGCATGAGAATCTTCATCTGTATGAGCATTTTGTTTTATGTGGCTTTCATGGTCATCATGTCCAGATTCAATAGCTGCTTTTGGGTCAACCATGTCTGGTATGTCAAAGGCTGCAAGAAGGTCGTCAAAATCTGGGGTCTTCATATCCCCCATGGTCATGTATTTGATTGTAAGCAAGTCTGTAAAATAAGCAGAAAATCATCATCTCAGAATTTTACGTTCTAATAGCACACATATGAAATAAGCATATGTTCACATATGCCATGCAAAAAGTTATTTCACCTCTGAAGTAGTATTTTCAGAAATTACACATTACAGAATAGTATCCAGTGCAGAGGTACAGTTGGATTACAATGCCAAGAGCTACAGCAATCCATCACGTTCACAGACTGTAACCTAGTATTTTTATTCTAGGAGCAAATTTTCTCTTCAAGTAGCTTTCTTCCTGCCCACTCTCCTACACTCCCTGCTACCATCTCCCACCCATGCTACAATTACAGCAAGATACCTAGACTTTCAGAAAAATTAGGTATTTGCAATTCCTCCTAAGTCTAGTTTTGACTTGATATTTGCACTATCAACCTCATGAACCTTCTCAAAGTGAGCAAAACAGATGTATTGCTACTAACAGTTCAAGACTAATGCACTGTTTTCTATAAGCTAAATTGCTTTATATGAATTATGGAATATCTGTCTCCCAGTATCCTCAATGCATTTTTTTTTCTCCAGTAACTCCCACAAAGGATCTGCTATATCTGCATTGCTTTCCAGGTGTCTCATCAACTTTACAGACCTCCCATTCTACAACCTCCAGTGCAATTTATTCCAGTTGTTCACAATTTCACCATTGTATTTCCTACTGAATAACCTGAATCTCTCTTGATGCAACTACGTGTGGTTCTATTCACCTATACTCTTTGCAACAGCACTTTATGCTGAGACCATTACCTCCCTTCAGTCTACTTTTTAGGGTAAACAATACCAGATCCTTAGGCGTTTCTTTTGTTGTTGTTTGTTTTTCCCCTTTACTGATAACAATTTCCAGATCCCATTCTTTCTGTCCAGCACTGGACACTATCACTGTTTTTTCCTTTCCATTCCAAAACCCAACAGATAACTAAAAACTGAAACTTTGCAAATGCTGTGTAAAAGGAAAGCTAACTTTGAGTGTACTTTTCCTTCATAAATCCCACTACGGTATTTGCCTTTTTCCACATATGTTTCAAGAATTTGCAAAGGTGTGCAAAACAAATCACTTACAGAGGTCTAAAAAGATGAATTACAGAAGGGGGAGGGGATGGGGGGGACAGATGACCTCCAGAGGTCCCTTCTAACCTCAATCATTCTGTGATTTTGTGATAAAAGGAATCCTGCACTGGCATAATTTCCTTTTTAATCTGTTTATGTTTTTAAGTCTATTATTGATTTATTTCAAAAAGCTCCATATACAGAACACACACAGGTTTGATACAAAAGTTACTGAGGAACATTCTTTGGTCCAAGCTTTGCAGAAGTTCACACTACATAAACATAATGGTCCCTTCTAGATTTAAAAGCCATTAAGTTATTCCCTGCAAGACAAAGAGACAAATGAGCATTCCCGAAGTGCAAAGACTTTTATATAATCCATGGATGAAGACTGCAATAATCACTTACTCTACATCAGTGAAGGTATTAACAGAAAAGAACAAGAAATTGAAACCTTTCCAGAATGCCTTCTCTAATTGTCTAACAAAGCACAATAGGGGAAAAACTCCACCCTGCACAGATGTCCCCAAAGAGTAAGTTAGCCTGAATGCACAGTCATGACTGCTTTGTTCTTGGGACTTTAAACTACTCAGCCTAAAACTGGCTTAGGTATCTGTGTACCACTGTGTCATCAGCCCTTACCCAGAGTAGATCCCAGGAGACCAGACACATTTATTACATGACACTGAATTACTCACTAGGAGTAACTTGCAAAGGACAGAACTGACAACCAGAAAGTGGGCCCACTCAAAAGGAGCCCGGCCACAGCACAGCTTCGGAAAGATGCTGTCCTGCTGCCTGCTTCCTCTTTTCAGCTGTCGTAGACATTGGAAGAGGAGCTCTGCCAAGATACTCCTTCAATAGTTAAAATGTAAGAAAAACCACTTTGCTAGTTTGAATACTAAGCTACAGTGAACACCACAGATCAAAACATTTCTGTCTTTGGTGACAGAATCTGGCACGGCAGACAAGGACAAAAGACTATCTAGAGCTGCCAGTCTGATTTTATCCCTTGTTTCCATGTGGATGCATACCTTATCATAAATGAAGCACGAATTAAGAAAACACACTGGATGTACCATAATGAATGTAACCTGAAAGACAAATGTCTAAAATGACCTTTTTTTTCTGCCCCAGTTATGTTTTATTCACAATGCAAATAATCACAACTGTGGTAACATAACCCAGGCACGACAACAATTCAGAGTTAAGTCGCTACCTAGGCTGGTAAAAAAAAATAAAATAGACAGTGGATATTTAGGTAACAGTTCACCTTGACTGAACTGCAACTTTAACACCCTGCTTACAAATTACTGAGCAGAGATTGCCGGGTTGCAAGGTACTTGTTAACATCTTTATGAATTACTTTACTTCTTTTTATTTATTTAACAAAGAGGAAGAATCACATACACATGTAATGTTAACATTACAAAGAAAGTTGTTATAAGATTTAAGTGAAGAAGTTTCTAGAGACCACAGCATGCAAATCCACACAAACCCACAATAACAAAGCCTTAATTGACAGTTTTTAATGATTTGATATACTAACTTGCACTCCAACTGTACATCTATCTATGGATGTCTTTTTGCAGTTACTAAACATACTAAAAAGAACCTTAAAATATTCCTTGTCTAAAACTTCCTCCAATTATATGTAATGGAGTTTCATTAACATTTAACAATAGCAATGAATTAAGTAAAGGCCACTCACACAGTATTTTATCCATGTATCTTTAAGAGCAAAACTACGTAACAGAGGAGGAGACGCATTTGTTCTTTACCAAGAAACTTCATTAAGGCTAATTCCAAAATGGGAAAATATCTCAAAAGAATTCAGAGGTCTGAAGCTTTAAGCTGAGATCATACATTTATCCATAGAGAGCACGCTGCATAAAGCTACAACTGTCTTTCAGGCATCCAGACCGATTCCCGCACTCTACCAGAGCACAAGAACGGAGTGGTTTCGTCTGCATAGGGCACCCAGAACTGCTCTTGACCTTGCAGAGGATCTCTGCCATCCTTCAAACCTGTAAAGCAATTTAAATTAAACAAGAAGGGAGAAAAGGCATGGCAAGTCTTGCTAAACAACTAAACAAAGTTGGAACCTTGACATTTTATTAATTTTTTCCTTGTTATTCTAGAGTATCAATTTAAGACTCAGTATATGAACTATGTTCACTTCACAATTGTCAGGACTCAGTAAAAAAAGAGGAAGGTGGCTTCTACAGACATCTTTCAATAACCCTTCCCCTTAAAGATGAAACTTTGCCTTTTATCTCAGATTGAAATTGACTGTCGCCTTGGCTGCCAGACAAGTTGTTGGTCTATTCCTTCTCTGGGCCGACCCGAAGCCTGTAAATACTTCAGAATGGGAAATGAGGCAAGTTCCTGGTTCCCTAGGAAATGGTGATTTTCCAGGAACTGGAATTTCTTTGACAGCTGCTTTCTTTGAGAATTGCTGTGAGCAAAGCTCAACATCTCCCAAGAGACATACAAAGATGAAAAAAAAAAACACCTTGCATCAAAAGGCTGCCATTAAAATTATCTCTTTTATTGCTAATGACTTTCAAGTGCACTTAACAAAGGAAGATCTTCAGAATTAAACAGAGAAGCAGTCTGCAACACGTCTAACCAAGGATAAGCAAAAAGAAAATATTTAAAGAAACAACCTGCAAGACATCCACCTCCTCAAACATCTTTGTCTGAAATACTTTCTATTTTTATTTTCTAAATAACAGAAATGAAATGCACATCAATACATGGGACTACTAACTTGAAGCATATATTACAAAACACACTGGATAGATTATACCATGAATTAAATATCCCTAATCTGGGGTGCACTTATATAAAGAGACAGTTCTTAGATGTTCTCTCTCTGTCCACAGTACCATTTCATTTTCAGATGGTGGTTGCACTTTGTAAACTCCTTTTACTTCCCTTGGACTAACTCCATTTCCTGCCTCTCCTCCCAGCTGTCTGCTGATTGTTACCAGGAGAATGTCACGGAAGGCCTGCCACATTTGCAATAGAATTCGAATTACTTTATGAAAAATAATAATTTTAAAAGGGTCTTTAAAAATTTAAGCATTACTTTCCCGATTATTCAGTGATAAAAGCAAAAAGGAAAAAAAAAAAAAAAAAGGATATGTCCAGCAGGAATTGTACAGCTAGAAAGCCACAGTGCAGCGAGAAACGATGCTTTTGGGTTCTGTTTTTTGACGGTGGGTGACTGGACTCCTGCTAAGACTACCAGTGAGTCTTAAGTCCAGAAGATAAAGGACTCTGAGAGTTGTAAGGATATCCTTGCTTCATGGTTTACATCAGTCTCTCTGGGGATAAAGTCCACTGTTACATGCACATCATTATCTTGATGAAATGTAAGGTCTGAATTAAATGCTGGAGGAGACATAAAGATCATTTTGTTTCCCCGTTCAAAGCATTTGTTCACGATGCTAATTTTTTCTTTCTTTGGAAATGCATCTCCTGAATAAGGGCTTCCTATGAACAGCATGGAGAAAACGGCCCAGGTTTCAGCCAAAGGAAGATACTGCTTTGCTGTTCCACTGTCTTATTCTCCCAGTTAGCCTTTTCACTCATCTGGTAACACATTCCAGTGAAGCACTCGCTTGGTAATTATGTCAAAACAAGAACCCCTCTGTGAGAACGCTCTGCCATCAGTGAGGCAGTAAGCGAGCAGGACAAGAATCTGCTGCCTTACCCATAAGGAACAGTTACATTCTTGTAAACCTTTTGGCGCTGTCGTATCCTACCTGTTAAAATGGAAAACCTAAAGATGCATGCAAGGGTTTTCTAAGGCTGATTCCAGAAAAACGGCAGAACATGTGCAAGACAGAGTACATCTGAAAGCTCCTATTCTACTGTCACAGATTCAAGATACCATTTTGAAATACAGCTTTCTTACAGTGATTGTTTGCAGAGATGTGGGGAAGGCTCAAACATGTGATGACATAAATAGCAACTGAAGAAACATTAGGGCCTAGAAGCAAATAGCTGCTTCTGAAGGATTAAAGGCAGTTTTGTTTTACTACAGGGAATTTTTGTCGCTCCTCCTCAAGCCCTGTATCTGTGCTGGTTCCAGGTGGAGGGATTCTAGCCATATGAGAAAAAACAAACAAACCTACCTTTTCACGCACTCTGCCAAGGGGAAAAAACACAGAAGAAAATACTTTTACTCAGTTACTAAGTATGATCCATCTTACAGTTGGGCTTTAGGACTGCTGCAGATGGGGCACATTACTCTCCACAAGACAGACCAAGCTGTCTTTAAATTACTGCAGAAATTAAAAGGAACTTTTTGGTGTAAAGCTAAGCAACTGCAAGCAGTCAGACTTTTGGGGGAAGTTACCACCGTAATGAAGGCAAAAAACAGAGTGATCTGCCAGCTCCCACATAGATCCAAACTGCGCATAACATTGATTTTGTCTGTCAGGTACGAGAACAATTTAAGCTTTTCAGACCCAGCACCGACAAATAATCCAACTGCCTTTCCAGTACTTACCCAGTGAACACTCTCTTTGCATTAATATTTCTAACAACATATTCTTAATCACAGGCATGGTCTAACATATTCAATTTTTATTCTTTTATTCATCATTAATCTGTAAAAAACTGAACAAGTTTTCCTTCTTGACACACGCTCTTGCCCATCCAACTCTTCATTTCTCAACCACAAATCCAATGGCACCACACAATTGTTTTAACTGCCTGTATCAGCCTTGTCCTTTCTGCTGTATTAAATTCCCAACTTTTGTCTTCAAATCCCACATGACCATCTACACTGGCTGTATGTCTCCATGTTCCTGCTCAAATATGCAACTTAAGTTTCCTTTCAGCAGCAAATCTGTTCACTATTTAAGGGAAAAAAAAAAAAAAAGAAGTTAATTTTCATCTACCTATGGCACTCATGTTATTGTGACTACATTCCTTTAATTTCCCTAAACACTTCCTACTGTTTTTACTTCTATACAATATACAGTTGTGGACTGTGCTCTCTCTAGGGCAGACACATTTTCTTTTGTACATTCTTTAAAGAAAATTAGCATCCTTTTCAGTACCAAGAAACAACAGCACTGAGAAAGCATTTTTTGGTGTCTAGTACATGGTAATGCCTAGTCTCTATAAGAAGACTTATGGAACAGCAACAGCAAAATATTTATAAATTCCCAGTTAGACGTGGTATTCCAGAACAAATATCTGATAATCTGGTGTAATTATTCTGCTTTCAAATGCAAGTAATGACACCTATATAGCAACAAGTTCACTCTGGAACAAAACGCATACACAGAGAGTAATACCAGCCTCACCTGCACGAAAATATATATTTTTTATTTTTGTATCATTATGCCAAGAAATTTCATCATACAGAGAAGAAGTAAGTGATTCAACCAGACTTACAGTAATATATCCCAACCTTAGGCAAATATTAGCCTGACACACAAATTATAAGCAGCTGATTAGTTATCTTGCATATTAGCAATGATGATTGACTAACACTTCTGACTATTTAGTTTGAAAGCTAAGTATCTAAGGAGAGACAAAAGCAATATGCTAGTTCAACCACCAAAACTTTTCCAGGAAATGAGAACCACATCTCAAATCATGACTCAGTGTGGTTTGAAATACTCAGCAGGCAAGAAGGATATGCAAGAGGCCACTTTAACCACAATCAGCAATGCTGATCATATTCACATAAAATACAGGCTCCTTTTGGTTTATCAAGGATCCCATGACTTGTTAGTATTGAAAAAAATCAGGCAGATTCTTGCTTCCAAAAATAAAACCTTCATGACAGGCAGCTGTTGTACCAGTCCTTAGCTTTTTGACCATCTTTTTGAAGTACTAGTGCGTTTTACAGTCAACATTTATACCAAGCAATCTGATATTTCAACATTATACACAGTAGCTCCCTTAAAAAAGGAAAATCCTACTTGTCTCCACATACAACCTTCAATGAGTAAGACAAGTTTGAATTTGCACTTCTATTTTTTTAAGAGAACAGTCTACCAATTTTATTACTTCCTCTTCCACCTCTTCAAAAAAGCTTGGGAAGGCAAGTAGTATCGACATATTTCAAGTATTAACTTTTTTTTTTTTTAATTTATCAACAGCAACTGTCGATAGTTTCAGAAGGATTTAAAGATTTATTCTTTACTAGCCCCTAGAAGTTTCCAACAGCCATTTCATAGAAGCACAGAATAACTGAGGCTGAAAGGGACCTCTGGAACTCCAACTTTTCTGCTCAAATCAGAGTCAGCTACAGTAGGATGCTCAAGACATTGTCCAGTCAGGCTGTCAATATTTCTGAAGATGGAGACTCCAAAACCTCTCAGGGCAACATGTTCCAGGGACTGACCACTCTCATCATAAAAGTTTTAAACCAGTAATGAGCATCCAGACCTACCTTGCCCTATTACCCAATCATAACAGTATCTGAACACATCTTTAGGGTCCTCTATCAAATGGAAGCAAGTTATGGAAGCTTTTTGAAACACTGCCCACAAACTGTCGATCTGGAGCACAATCCCAGCTCCCAGCACTTAGAACATTTTGGAACTGGCACAAGGTACGATGCTACACAACGCCCAGCCAGTACCTGTGATTTATACATCTGTCTCTGCACCCTTCACAATAAACTGCTCTGCCCCTATAAAATACGACCATTCAAGCACGTGTATCCACTAGTCAAAGGCACAACTTCACTACAGTAAAATGATTAAATGTAGCATTTTGGTTTTCAACAGAAGTTATTTCTACCAACTTAGACAAATGTAGATGTTACCATACATTGCCAAAAGCATACAGACAGAAGCAGATGGCAAAACTCTGTATACATAATGGTTTTTCTTTAGTTTTCTGAAACCATAATTAGCTATACGCAGTCAGGTCCTAACCAAAATAACTTTGGGGAAATGTCCACATTCTCCTCTTTTATCCCCAACCTCTGAGCAACTGCAGGCATGTGGTTTCAAGCAAAGACCATCGCTGGCTATGGAAGCCTTGCTTAGCAGCACTGGAGCTAGTTCAGGCTTCTTGATTTTGTTTCTCAAAACTTTGGGCACAATTTGCGAATGTATACAGTGTAACAGGAGAAAGTCAGATTCAGTATTTTAATGGAAAATTCTGAAATTTGAAGTGCAGAAAGAAAATGCTACCACAACAGACGGTACCAGTTCACATTTGATTTGATTTAATTTCATGCAAGTTGTTCAATAAAGACACTTTAAACAAATCTGGATGTCTTAAGGAGGAAAATATTGTCCAGTACTGTATGCAAAAGACGTCAATTTGTAATAACTGCTAAAATACTTAAAAAAGGATTAAAAAAAAAAAAAAAAAAAAAAAGATTCCTCCATTCACTCTACTTTTGTTTGCCTAGTTCTAGACTATCACTGAGGCCTGTTAATCTGCACACAGGCTGCAAGAGCTGTGTTAAACTGGCCAATACTGAAAGCAAACAAGTTGTAAAGCACTGAAGTCAATGTATCACCAAGCATATTCTGTTGGTTTGTACAAAAGTTCAGTTTGGTTACAATTGTTTACAATATTTTTAACTTTTCAATTCTGGAGTGTCTTTCACAAAAAATGTGGAAGTTCAACATCACAGACAGCAGAAATGAAAGCAACCGTAACAAATTACAGTTGGGATAGCAGAACATGAAGTTATGGAAAAATCACACACACAAAAATCCTGAATTGCACTTGTGCAATTGCACAATGTTCACAGCATATTGCTAAAAACCTGGCATAGACAGACCTACATTGCATGTGTATACACATTGTCTTTTCCCAGTAAACAGAATTATGTGGGAGTCCCCAGAGGCCATGAGGATGATACTTATCTCCACATACAGAATGCAGATGCACTTGCAGCCAGAATGAAGTTTGAAAACTTACACTGCCATTTGTTGTTGATTCGTGCAGGTAGAACTTCTACGAATACAAGATCTCTGCAGAAGAGTCTCTTATTCAGTCTTTAACATGAGGTATGGCAAAGCCTTGTCAAGCCAACAAGTCAAGTATTTATTCTCAAAAGCAGCCTGAGTTGCTTTGAATGTTATCACATTCTTTCAAAACATATCCATTCCTATAACTGGCTATCTAAGAGTGGCTAATTGACTTTGTCCTCTTTTCTACTCTATCCTGTACCTGAATACAGATCCTATTTATCTTACCTTTTAAAATTCTAGTCCTTTTTCCCCCAATAGGTATAATTAAGTAAAGACAGGCTTTAGAGTTTTTATTCACTTTCTTATGCAAAATCCCACTTTTTTTTTTTTTTTTTTTTTTTTCCACAGCCAAAATAAAATACCTTGTAATTTACAGCTCCTTGGAAGCCTCATCTTGCAGTCTAACTACTAATTTTTTGAACTTTTTTTTTTTTCTTTCAAAACGGGTTATCTCAAGTTCTCCTCTTTGAGTAGGACAGTACAGGAAGGGAAAGAGAAGAGCCATCTTCTGAAGTCTAGTCAATGTCTCCTCACACACTGCCACTGAAACACCTCTAGCAGAGTCTGAAGAGAACCACATGCAATGGGTTCAAAGTTCACTATTACCAGCCTCTGGCTGGCAAAAATAAAGGGAGTATTTCAACACGGAGGCAGGTTATCTCTTTTCTCACACCACAGGGAGCCGAACATACCATCTCTATCTACAGCTGTCCAAATAAAAACAACCTACATTTGCAAAGAGATCCTGTTAAAGTTTTGGGCCTTGTAACTTCCTGATTTCTTTTAAAAATAAGATGAATTAATAAAAAGCAGGTAGGTCCTCAAACCATTATTTTTGCACCCCATTTAAAAATGGTTTAGTTTTATAATTCTATATGTGAAGTGGGCTGGTACAGTAATGTGACTAGTGTGGATGTACAACACCAGCGTGAATTCAGAGATTCGCAGTCTGGAATCACAGAATCATCTAGGCTGGAAAAGACCTTCAAGATCATGAACTCCAACCATCAACCTGACCTACTGAGTCCCATCACTAAATCACGTCATTTAATCAACTCTGAACCACGTTCCAAATTACACTTGCTTCCTGTCCATTTCCTTCAATTTTTTAACTGGATGTCAATTTCTGCTTGAGAACTGCATGAAGCAGCTCCAGACGACCCCAGTGAGAGTGCTCCTGCCTGTGCAACACTAGCAACAAACAGGCCCTAAAACGTTAGGGTCAACATTTTTTTTAAAAACAGCCATTCCCAGCAATCTGTGTGCATATTTATATTTTATCACACGTTCATACTTCCAAGAAAAACAAACCTAGTTAATTAATTCAAAAGAGACTTGGAATTTGATAAGTCATTACCCCTGTTCTCAAGATTAAATTCCTGAGACAAGCCTCAACGGAAGATGAGCTCATGATTGCTGAGACAGAGGACCAACCCTCAAACATTAAGCAGCATTTTCTGCTGAGAAGCTGGCCTATGTGCAAAATCAAAATCACCCGGTGAAGAGCATTTGCAAACACTTTTAGTCTAAAGAAAAAACAAACAAACAAACAACAACTCACCAAGAATACTGCAGACTCCAGCATCTATTCAGGTTTCTTATCTTAGAGCCTACAAAGTCCCCGCAAATTCAAATCCTTTGCTAAAAATAAAAATTCATAGCACAGATATTGTTCAAAAATCCAAATAAAACAGATATGTTGAATTTGGTGACCATTCAAGTACTTAAAACTTTACGGACCTTTCTATTCTGGTTGAGGGGAAAAAAAATCTAAAAGGTGCTCTCATGTTACATGCATCTTAGCTGACACTTGGAAAAAGCATGCATTAAGGGCAGCGACAGATACTATTCCTATCATGCAACAAGAATTCATGTTTGTAAGCATAATTCTGCTACAGATGTCTACAGTCAAATATATATAGAACCTCTGCATACAAATTACAGAAAAAGATGGACACAAATCAGCGCAGTGTTGTTAGGCATTTTGCTCCACCACACAAGCTACTTACTGCCCTATCAAATCTGAGAAACAATACATTGCAGCTGCATTAAAAACCACAAAAACATTAATTTCAAGCTAAACATCGGCATTCTACTTCCACTTTTCTACAGTTAATATCTAAGTATCTTATGTAATCCGCTGCAGTCAGAAACAAAAAAGGTTCTCCTGTATTTGTCACACTCTGATGCAGGCACCCTGCCTATCATCAGCCACCATAAAACTTACCCAATATCCACAATCTCTCAAGGCTTTTAAGACTGTCTACTTTATTCTGCTGAACAGAGGAAAAAAACATCATTTCACCCTAGACCAGAACATTTTCACCATTTTGCCTCCATATTTATCTTGATTGTAGATTACCAAACCAGCTAACATAGCCAAGGCTGGTCAGATTTTTTTTAAATCACACTGCATAAGAGTCTAGAGCTGCTGATTTCCTGCTATAGGAAGTAACAGCTCTGGCAAAAGAATCCCCAAAGCAAAATGTTTAGTGTTCCAATGTGCAAGCTCTAACAGCCTTTGTTCTTCCCTTTGCTATATTCATTACTGCTTTCTTCTCTCTCCCCCTCTCCCTCTCTCTGAATCCTCCAGCTTTCACTGTAAGATGCAAACGCCAGCTCAAACCTAAGTACACATTTATTTTTTAGATTAAAAATAAATAAATAAATAAATAATCCTATCCATTATCCATTGCTTTGAGTTAAAAGTAGTCATCCCTCAGGAGCTGATGCACTGCCCATCCGGTTTCCCATTCTTATTTCATTACTGCACAATATTATAATTCATGCAACTAATAATCCACTGGAGCTCCATCAGATCTCTAAAATACATCTTTCCACTTGGCTGCTGCAAAATTCTCCCTGGGTTACAACAGTTTAAGAAACATCATGCTTACAATCTATTTTTTATGTTTTTTTTTTTTTTTTTTCTATGTCAGATATATTAAGTACATGTTTAACACCGAAGACCTCGATTCAGAAATAAACATCAGGTTACTCACATATGGCCACACAAGCAACCTTTAAATAATTAGACGGCAAAATCTGAATGTGCAATGCTGCAAAGCAGCACAGAACGGTTCACTGCCATGTGGTCCACAATTTATGATTGTCACTCAGAGGCCTATGCTTTATCACCACATTGTGAAAAACGTCTATCTGGATATAAGATATTCAAATGAAAATACTGTATTTAGCTAAGGTATCGGTAAGACTTTACAAACAATAGCTTTAATCCTATTAAACCTGGAGGTTAATAGTATTTCTTTACTAACACTTAAACCATTGTCTCTTTTACTAATGTGCCAAGTGTGCAATCAGGAGCCAGATTTACTTTTCATATACATGTACCTTTGTACTATTGTTATATTCATACCCAAAACACCGCATCTCACCTTGTGAACCTTGACCTTTGAAAGAATTTTTTAGCCAATGCTCAGTTACTGCCACAGATGCATTACCTCTGCAAATATGAAAGGGTTAAAGGCAGCCCCAATCAATAGGCCTACAAGGAGAAAAAAAGAAAGGGAGAAACGAGTATGCCTTACAGCATCTTTGCAATGCTTTTATGCACAATTCTACAACAATATCGTTTCCTTTTGGCCTTTCAGAAAGGCACGGACCCCCCCCCAACGTCTCCTAAAGAAGAAAACCACAAGACAGCACCCTGTAAATAAAACAGCATGCAAAGCAGCATTCTTCAGTCACAAGCACAACTACAATTACAAATCATTCAATCAATTTTATTTAGTTTAGTTTTAAAATAGACTGCATAACCAGTGTCCCACCCTTGCAAAGCAAAAATATTTTAATAAGGGTCATAAATCTCAGCTCTTGCCCATTCCTTAAGCATAAAAAGGCACGAAAAGCCAAAGTAATCTCAGTTACTGCAAATATGTACATTTATATACAGAATCCTTTATGACTACATTAGCCACATACCAGTGCTGTGTGTCTAAAGTGTGCATTCACATACTGTTTTGGGATGGTATCTTTCTGCAAGCTCCTCTGCTTTTGGCTGCCATGAAGGGAGGAAGCTATCCCACTGTAGCAGCTCAGTGACTGCATTGTGTTCAGGAGCTGATCTGCCTCAAACCAGTTCCAGCCGGTTCTGGTCACCCTACATAAAAAGCTATGGCAACCCTCGCTGAGTTGCCAACAAGTCCCTGGAATTGCAGGGGCTCTGCTTTCTGTGGCGGTGGGGCCGACAGCAGCCGGTCCCCCTGCTCCCGCCGTGCCCGAGCCCGTGCCCGGCCGGCCCGCGCAGCCCCTTGCTCCCCAGTGCCGCCCCACGCGCCCCTTCCTCTCCTCCCCCACTTACCTCCCACAACCTGGCTGAAAGCTGTGAGTGTGTGCGTGCCTGTCTGTAGCTAACAAAGAGACCGCAATAAAAATCCTCACAGGATCTCTCTTGCAGCACCAGGCAGGCTCGGCCACAGCACTGGGAGACGGGCTGCTAACCAAGGGCTGCTCCCCCTCCCCGCTCCCCACGGCACACGGGTGGCCGCAGCTCGGCGGCACAGCTGCCCCCTCATGCCCAGGGCTGATGGGGGTCTGCGCCCACCCGCCCCACTGCTCGCTGCATCTGGGGCCGCTCGAGTGGCATTCTCCCTGCTCCGTGCTGCATTAACTACAAAGATTACCCACACGCGCACCTCCCTCCCCTCAAGAAATCCATTTCCGCAGCAGCGAGATGCCTGCAAAACAGTTCCTTTGCCCCCTCCGAGCAGCACCGAGTTGGCTGCTCAGCCGATTTTTTTTCCTTTGCTCTTCAGCTTCTCCTTGAGGCACCGAAACGAAGGCTGCGGACCCACGCCCCAGCACCCCCCGGCTCCCACAGCCGCAGCCGTGGGAGGCCGGGGCCCACCCCGCAAAGATGGCTGCTGGCCGCAGCCCTGCGCTGCGTCCCACGGCTGCACTGGGCCCACGCCTCGCCGTGGCACGGCTCCCCACGCTGCCAGCCCCCTTCCAGAGGAGGGCCCTGCGCCTGCCTTGGCCCGGCGCAGCGCTGCTCGTGGCCCGTGCCCCCCGCTTGCTCTGCCACCCGGGGCCTTTCCTCCTGCGAGGCTGACAGCTGCCCCAGGCCCAGGCATTGTTCGCCCCGCTCCTGTTTGGCTACTCACCCTCGCACTGGCACAACCCGTAACTACCTCCTGCTACGTGCCAAGCCCCATCCTCGCCGGGATGTGCCGCGGGATGGCTCTTCGGCGAGGCTTTTTCCTCCAAGGAGCTGCCACGCCAGGCTACAGCACCTAGCCCCTGCCTCTCTCCAGGCTGCACCTGCAACTGTTAGCAGAGGCCCCGGGCACAACCCGCACCCCCCTTCCCCTGCGGAGAGCGCCGAGAGCCGGCACCTTCCCCGCATCCCTCACCCCACCCCACCCCGGGGACCGCTGCCCTGTTCTGCCGCCGCCTCGGCCCCTCCGCTCCGCACAGGCGGCCCCAGGCGGCCCTCCCTCGGCCCCGCAGCCCGGGCGGGCTGCCCCCGCCTCTGCGGCCTCCGCGGCCGCCGCGGCCCCGGGCACCTCGCACACGGCCCGCGGCCCCCTCCCCTCCCATCCCCTCCCCGCGCCGCCGCCCCCCGCCCCTCGCCGGGCCCGCCGGCTGCACCGACCGACCCCGCGGCGGGACAGCCCGGGGAGGGGAGGCCGCGGCCCCTCGGGCGGCCGGGCGGGGACGGCGACGGCGACGGGGACGGGGACGGCGGGGGGGGGCGAGGCGCCGGCGGGGCGGCCGCCGGGACAGACGAAGCCGCCGCTCGGGTGGCCGCGGGGCTCCGGCCGCCGCCGTCCTGGCGGCGCCCCGGCGGGGCAGGGCCGGGCCGGGCCGGGCCGAGCCGAGCCGAGCCGGGCAGGCCCCGCGGGCCGCTCCCCGCAGCCTGCCCGCGGCGCGGCGGGGCCTGCGCGCAGGCGGTGCGGGAGCCGGGCCGGGAGGAGGCGACCCCCCCGCATGCAAACTCCGCACCCCATGCAAACACACCTGCTGCGGCCCGCGGCTGCCCCGGCCGGGGGGGCCTCAGGCGGGCATGGCTAGGGTCCGCGCCGCCCCGGCCGCCTGCGGAGGGGCCTGGCCGGGAGACGGCGGAGCATAATGGCAGAGAGGCTCTGCGGGACTGCGGGAAGGCGGGGGTGGGGGTGCCTCGGCTCGCACAGATGGGGGAGACGCTCCCGTGTGATTCCTGTGCTACGGCTCCCTGGAGCGTGCCGGGGGCGGGGAGGGCTGCCGCGGCCCCCGGCGCTCCGCGGGCAGGCTCCGGGCCGGGGCCGGGGCCGGGGCCGGGGCCGAGGCCGGGCGGGAGGCGCGGGGCAGGTCGCGGCCTCCCGCCGCCGGCACGCGCCGAGGCGAGGCGGTCACGGAGCCCGCCCCGGGCGGCGACGGCGACGGGGCCGGGGCCGAGCCCTCCCCGCGCTAAGGCCGCGGCCGGGACGGGGCAGGCCTGGGCCCCGCCGTGCCCGCGGGCGGCTCCGGGCGCGCCCGCACCGCCGCAGCCGCCGGCCTGGAGCCGCGGAGTTGGGCCGGGCCGGGCCGGGCCGCGGCGCCCTCAGCGGCTGCCAACGGGGCTGCGCTGCCCCCGCGTCCCCGGCCTGCGGCTGGCGCGCGGCCCGGGGCGAAGGAGCGGCGCGGCCCGGCCCGGCCGCTCGGGCCTCGTGCCCGCGGGGCTGCGGAGCGCGCCCTGCCCGGCCGCACGCCGCGGGCGCCCCTCGCACGCCGGCCCCGTGCCCGGCGGAGCGCGCGGCACCTGCGGGCCCCCCGCCTGCTGGCGCCGGGGAGCCATTGGTGCGCGCTGCTGCAGGGAGCGGAGCGCAGCCCGCGGCTCTCCCGTGGCGCGGCTGCTGCGTCTCACGGTAACCAAGATTAACACGAGTTTTCGCAGCCCCTCCTGAAGACGGCCTGTGCTTTTCGGCTGCCATCTCTATGACAAGCTGCTTTTCGTTTGCTGCAAGGCAGCCTGACGTCACTCCATTGTTGCAATTTTTAATTTAAATGAAATTTTCGTCAAAATGAAATTTCCCCTCTTTCTGTCGTTTTCACAAGTGCGCAGCACGATTCCTGGAATTTAAAGTGTCCCGTGTGAATCGCTTCGTTGGGTGATAGCAATGGCTGTAAGTGCAGGGAATCAGCAACACCCATATCCAGTTTATGATATAAATTGACTTTTTATAGAGTATATGAATAACAACATATCCTATTTGAAACAATGGTGTTGTATTAAGACCTCTTATAAGGCCGTTGTAACGCAGCAAGTCACCAAGAGCTACCGCACTGTTCCTAAAGCAGCCTCTCATGGGCAGATGCCCTGCCAGAAGCTCTGTGTGCAGGCATTGTTGGCCGGGCCGCTCGCGCCCCAGCAGGTGGGACTTCATCAGATACCAGTTCTAACTTGTTTCCAGTCTTAACCAAATCCCAGCAAACTGCTACATTACCAGCTGTGGCAATTGGCGAGTCCAACAAGTTTGTAGGATTTGAATATCATAAATTGATAAATTATATTAAAAATAAATAGATTTGTGTTCTACACTAGTTATAATGTTCAGGAAGGGCCACAAAATTCAGCTCGCACAAGCCTAGGGCTCATTCTGCAAGTGACGTGTAGAACCAGGCTGTAATACTTCTGACATTTTTTCCCCCTGATTAACCAATAAACTGATAAAGAGGTGAAAAACACAGTCTGTTTTCTTACACTGGATTTCTGTGGTCTGCTTGCATAATAGTATAAAGAAGAAGGCAGCTGCTACTACTACTTTTATATTAATACCTAAAACGTTAATTGCTTTCACAGTTTATACATGGCATAAAGGTCCCCGTGTGTGCTGTCTTTCAGACAGATCTACTTGTTTTCTTTCCAACCAGGTGTCTTTGACATCTCCGTGGAAGAAAAAGCGTGGCACCCAAAATATTTAACTCTCAAACAATAAAATTAAGAGAATTTAAAGTATCACTTACAAGCTGCCAAGCTGACAGCCCTTCTCCAGTAGCCTTTTTGTTCAAGCAGACAAAATAAGAGAAAACTGCAATGCAAGTGTCCCCACAGTACCGTTTTGTTTTGTGAGGCTTCAGCACTTTTTTCAGCATGTTGACCATGCATCGTAGATCTGAGGGAGAGTCCCCAGCTCACCTCAAGAACATGATGCCTCTGCAGGAAAAGCTTTTTCAGTTGGCTGTCGGGGACAGCGGGTGATTTTAGGTTACAGTGGCATTTCCAGAGGTGGTACCTGGAGCCCCTCTGTCCTGCCTCTGCAGCTGGTCTGTACAGGGACATCACCTGGGCAGTCAGAGAGGAGAGGCTCGGTTCCCCACTTTGCGCAGTTCCTACCTTGAAGCTTCCACCCCAAAGTCCTTCCTCTCGCTGCCCTTTATTATCCTGCAATGGTGCAGTGCCACAGTCCCTCTGCGGTGGGGAAGGAAGGAGAAGGCCCCCATCACGGCACGGCTCAGAGGAGGGAGAGGGGCTGCGAGAGCCCATGCCATCAGTGGCGAGGGGCTCTGGCTGCAGGCAGCATTGACATCTAGATTAGAGTAAGACTTGATCTTCTGCTTCAGGTGATGAGTGTCTGGAGCAGAGGTCCTGTTCTCTTCCCCCGCAGACACCATACCACAGAATCCTTGGAACCAGTGGTGGAAGAAATTCTATTTTCTCTTGATGCTGCAGTGAATGCTGATGGTGTGTGCAATAACAACTTCTTTATTACCTAACTTTGTAAAGGTTGTAGGGCTCTTGAAATCCATAACTCCAAAACCTGGAGTATTATTTCCACTTTCTGTATTGGAAGCAGTTTTAATTTTATCATATATAAATAGCATGAAGTATAACTTTTGTACATCACAAATGTAATGGGTCCAAAGATGATTTTGCAGGTGGATTTACACAATAAAGACAAAGTCAATTTGCATTTTTTTAAATGTCAGAATAAATGATGCCTTTTTCTTGTGCTCTCCCAGCTTTGTTTGTTATTTTAGTCAGTAACAAAACGTTTCCCTCCTGGCTAGTGAAACATTCTTACTTTAACCAAGAAGGGTAGAATATAAACTCCACATTTTCAATCCTAAATCCTAAATCCTAAATTTATTTTCTTTCTAATAGTTCTACAACATTTGGCAAAAACATAATACTATCTGTCACTTGAGTTGTTTCTTTAGGTTTCCAGCTTAAAGTTTTCCTGTAGCATATTATCCCCAAGAGCACAGCAAAAATGTACATTTCTTGTTCTGTGATACATAGATTTTCCTTTTGTCACTGCTTAGAATGCAATGGCACTACTTTTCATTAAGGACTATACTTAAACATTTAGTATTAAAAGCATAAATGTTGCAACTAAACTTTTCTTTTTCAGATGCTCATATTACAATTCTTTACATATTTTCTGGGCAAAGAATTCAATTTCATTCACTGCTTATTAAAACAAGTCTCCTGTTATGTTTTGGACTAAAAGGTCGAGGATTGCTTTTGGGAAGATCAGATTTATTAAAAGAAAGTGATCTCATACAATGTAAGATGAAGGACTTTGGAAAGGAGAAATCTATAGCCAGGCTCAAAATGCATCTTAGCTAATGCTGGAGTTAAGTAAAAATTAAAATCTAGGACGATTTTCAATGGAAAATGCCTCTCACTCTAGTGAACAGACAATGCACAACAGAAAGGCACAAACCTGCAGCCACATCTGTAGACTCTGGCACAGGCTCCCTGGGGCAGTGGTGGTGGCACCAAGCTGCCGGAGCTCCAGGAGCGTTTGGACAGCGCTCTCAGACACAGGGTCTGGTTTTTGGGCGGTCCTGCGTGGAGCCAGGACTTGGGCTTGATGGTCCTTATGGGTCCCTTCTGACTTGGGATATTCTATGATTCTATGACTCTGTTTGGCTAGCTTTGGGCACCGTAAAAGCCAAAATTGCCATGTGCCATGTCTGTCGGGTGCCATGGCACCTGTCTGCCTCGGAGGCTCCTGCACCGATGCAGGGCTGAGGCTCAGTCTCACCTCGCCCTCCCTCCAGGCTCCCGGAGCTACCAGGAGGAGGCCACCGGCCAGCCCCGGGGCTCTTTTGAGTCCTGACCCGGTGCCCAGGCTGCCTCGTGTCTGCTGTCCAGTTCCAGGGCTGAAGTGAGTTTTATTCACAGCAAACATGAGCAGTTTTCCTGCAAATAGATGCGCACTATAGTGTGCAGTCTCAAGCATCTTCTCAGCCAGAAAAAAGGATTTTGCTCAAGATACACACATATCTAAGAACCCCTATTGCACATATACAGTGACCAAAAAACAAAACAAAACAAACAACAACAACAACAAACCCCAACAAAATAACAACAATAAAAAAACAGTCATTTAAGGGTAAAACATTACAGTGAAAGGGGTGGGGGTGCCTGTGTGTGTGCAGGAGCTGGGTGATCCAAGTGATTTGCCAGCAGCACAGGAGAGCACTGCAGAAGGCCAGGCCCAGGTTTTCCCAGCTATCGCCTCACAGACTCAATTCTCCACCTGTGTTACCAGCAAATTACACAACGGGACCACATGCAAATTACAAAATGCAAGACTAATGGATTTTCCCATGAGCACCATGGTTTTTTCCGCTTACTAACACCTTCCAAATGCTGGGCCAGAAACCCCTCAGTCAGCTTTCTCTTCAGGCATTAGCCACCTGCATGATTAACATCCAGTATAACGAAGCTCATCAGCATAGGACATTGAAAAATGTCTGTTTTGTTCCCTTAACGTGCCATATGTATGTTTTTTTTTTCCTCCCTTCTCCTGATATTTATTCAAGTATACGAGGATTATTTCTGAATTATTCATCATACAATATCTGATTAGACTGTGGCTGTGCTGGCTCCCACTGCTTAATGAATGAGCCATTAGCCTTTTGCAGATGGTGCTATCAACAGCTATTTGAATGCTGTATGTTCACCTGCATTTACCCAGCCCTGTGAGGAAAAGGCTGGAGCTTAACACAGGGCAAGAGAGAGTGTTACTGTAGCAGTAGTAAAGTGTCAGGTACAGCACTCCCCGGCTCGCCCTCCTTGCTGTTGCCCTGCTAACAGCATGCTCAGGGGACCTGGCCGCTGTCCTGTGGGTCTGGGCAGGCTTAGCAGCGCTGGGTGTGTTCACCCCTGTGTCTAAGCCCTGCAGACTGCAATGCCACCACGGCTATGGCTGTTTCCACACTGCTCTCTACTGTCTTTGTGGACGAGGATGCCACCAGCTGCTTAGGCTGGCTGTGGTTGCTGATTTTGAGCAGCTTGTTATGTTCTTCCTACAACTGAAGCAAAAATAAAAGCAAAAATAAAGGAGGCTTGCTGATTTGCAGCCTGCACAGCCTGTGAGCCTTTCAAGCAACCCCAAACTTTCACTGCTGGTGCCTGCTATCTCCTGCTGGAGGAAGGACATCTGATTCATCAACACCAAAGCCTACAGAAGATGAGTCAAGGTTATACAAATTCCATTTAGCTTGTATAATAACACTACTTGCTGTGCTGAAGACATCCTTTTCTGTTGCCATAAAGATCGCCACTGAACAAAACCCTAGCCACACAGCAACGAGCAGTCTATCACCCAGACTGGGGCTGCAGTGCTTGTGCAGCCTATTTATTGGTGTTCGGGGGGTCTCAGCCCTGGGGCAGCGTGCAGCAGAGGGAACAGGGCTGATGAGGAAACAGAACAGAAACACATTGTCAGAAAAATGTCTTGGGCTTATCAGGATGTGTGAAAAGCCTTCCAAGAGCAGTGATGATGGACACCCAAACCCTATGATGAGTGAAATAAAAAGCAGAAATAACTTTGATCAAAATTTTTGATAAGATATGGGAGAAGTGCATGTGCACTTCACATTAAACTCAGCCTGCATTGATATAAAACTCAACCCAGAATATTTAAAATACTGGCAAACTCATATTTATGATAAACAGCTAATAAAAAACAAATTCAAATAAATCCCCTAGACCTCTTACAAGCTTTTCTCTTTTACACATCCTTTTTCTTTAGGAATCATTTTAAGGAAACGTTATTTTTACAGATGGTTAGGAGACATAAATTCCTTGAAATGTACTGGCTGTCGAGAGCTCTGTTTAATTTACCACCCATGGCACAAGGTTGGAAAATCATCCCTCCCTAGGAAAGACAGTTACTATTATCACCATTTCCATTTCCCTAATGTTCCAACTCTTGCTACCTCTTCTGTGAGTCTGCTACCTGACAGTACTGAATAACTTGCACACATGGCAGCTGAGCTGACTCCTGTGCCAGGTCTCACGGGAAACACATTGTGAGCAAGCGTAACCCTAGCAATTGCAATGACACCTGCTTTGTCCTGAGTTACGGACACCAGGAGGTTACAAGGAAGACTTACAGCCTCTCTGTAGGGTCACCCTTACACCACTGGTGAGCTCATTGTGGGAAATAATTCATGCGTCTGCACTGTGCACTGTTTAGTGTTTCTGTCACAGTGTGAGGTGGGAGCCGAAGAATGCTCGTGGAGTGCCACAGGGCGATGCCAAGCCCAGTGTGTGTGCAAACAAACAGCAAAATATACGCAGCTGTGGGGCAGCACCTCAGTACCGCCATCTGACTGCTTGCTTACTCGGGTGGCCTCTGGCCAGGGCACTTCCCTTGCCCTCGGTGCTTCCTTGGATGGTGCCAGCGCCCTGGGACCCTTCTGGCCTGTGGCATGGTGCAGCCCAGCACCCCTGGAAGGATGCGGCTGTTCTTGCATCCCTCATGAGCCTGGGGCCATGGGCACGGCATGGTCGTATTCCTGCCCCTCTGAGCTCCTCATGGGTGCTCCCCAGCCCTGCCCAAGCCTGCCAGTGCACGCATGATGCTGAGCTCATGCAAGCTCAGGCCATCAGCATCCCCATGCGCAGGGACGCACAGTGCACTGCGACACCCTGGCAGTGCTGCACAGCTGCCTGGGCTGCACACTGACAACACGCGTGTGCAAGCTGCACACACACATAGACACACACACGTATGTATGCACACTTATGTAGCGTGTCTCACGCTGCATGCTCACTAATAGAAACCTAAAATCTTAGGTTTGCTAGCTCTACACTGTACATACCCATTTCAAGGTCTTGAGCCTTCTTCCGAGGAGTTTGCTGGAGCAAAAGGATGGGCCAGGGAGCAACCCTGTCCCCAAACACCGTCCTGTTGAGGGTTTTAGAAGTCCATATCAGAGCTAAATGGTCAGCTACGATTGAAAACAAGGCAAATTTCTTTTTGTAAAAATTTCCAAGGAAAATGAAAAGTCTGTAGCCATCATCTAGAGGGACATTAAGGAAGGTTGCAGGTTTGTACAATTAAACAACAGGAAACCAATAGTATTAATAGCTCTTTGGCTTTCTTCCACCACCATGAGTCCAAGGTCTGCTGCACGCATTCCTCTAGCTCAAGCAACACCTGCTGTCTTAGCAGTTAACTCACTGCTGGGCTTTGGCATTACCCGCATGTGCACGCACTGTCCTAGGTAACTTTGCCTGTGTTAGCACGATGAGAGGGAGGGAGGTTGTTCTCTGCCGGAAACGCCTGCTTCCTGCCTGCTGAGTGGCGTGCAGTCCTACAGCAGTCTTAAAAATACCCAATAACCTAAATCACCAAAAATATTGTAAAACACATCTGGGGTAGGGAAACACTTCTGCTTTCATAACATGTCACCTCTTAGCATGTCACACCACTAATTTATGTGCCCAGCACTGGAAATGCCCCTCTCTCATTTGACATAAAGGGGGCAGAAGAGGCAGAGGGATCAAGGCCCACAGAAGAGGGAGGGGATGAGCCAGAGGACCCCAAACACAGACCCAGCCCAGAGGTTTTGGTACCCAGGGCAGCCCGTACTCATCACTTTATCAGCCTTCTTTGAGATGGATCAGCAGTCCCTGGTGGCTCTCCCTTCTTTGTGCGGAGTGGCAGGTGGTGAGGCCATTTCAGTTTGTTTCACACAAAAGAAACAAATGCAGGGCAGTTATCTCGCTGGAAGGGGTCCCCAGGTGACAGCACGTTCCCGTGGGATGGCGAGGGGGCCGGCTGCGTGCCCCCAGCCCAGCTGCCTCCCACTCGAATGAGCGTTTTTCCATGCAGCAGGACGGCCGAGCGTTATCCGTCGGTGAGGCATCCCTTGCTGTCACTGGTGACAATACTCGGTCTGACTGCACCTGCTGTGGCCCCGATTAGATTGTGTTTAATGTCAGGCTGTTTGGGGAGATTATGAGCAGTTTGTGGGCATCGGCTCCTCCAGCACGTGCACGCATTGTCTGCGGGCCTAATCCACTGCTTCAGACCTGGAGTATCTTGCCTCTTTGTCCGTTCTCTCAGAAACTGCTGCCTCAGAAGTTATGCTCCCACGCAGCCGCTGCTCCCACCAGCACCTGCCCACAGCCCAGGGCTTCGTTGTGCCTGGGGTCTGGGGGAGCTGCTGCTGTCCCAGCATTGCCTCCTCGTCCCCCTCCAAGGTCCTGGTCCCACAGCAGGACCTCCTTTACACAGCTTCTGAGTGTAATCGACGTTTGCAGAAACACTCCCTCCACAGCACAGCCTCACTAGCCCCACACTGGAAGTTTTGCATCCTCTCACAGAGGAAGGAGCCCGCAGCTCGCCCGGCGGAGGGAGGCGCAGGCTCTGCAGAAGAACGTTGACACCTGGTGGCTACCGCAGCCAACTGCTCAGGTGGCCACTGGGGACCCGGGGGGCCGCTCCCGGGCTGTGCCACGGGAACTTGAGCAATGGAACAAAATAATTACAGAAAATATCAAAGCTTTACTGGCATTAACCATGTGTTATCCTGCATGTTCACGTGCGAGAGAGGGACAGCAGAAACAGAGCTTCTGTCAGTGAGTCTTCATGGAGCTGTCCTCAGCCTCTGCAGGCACGCTGTGTTCAACAAGTATGCGTGCAGGTTGGAGCCTCAGGCATCAAGAAACCCACATCTAGGAGTGAATAGCTAATGACTAAAATATCACTGTAGGCTTCCTTCATGACAAAAAGTATCATTTGTTCTTTTTGAGCTACTGTGCTACATTTTCCATGAATAATCTTACCTGCAGTGTTCCTACATCAACCGAAGGAAAACCAAACAGTCTCACGGGCAACAAACTGCATTAGCTAACTGAAGTCCTGAACCTGAGCCCAACTGCACAGGCTGGCCAAGGTCATGCCATTCAATCAGCTTCGCTTTTAGAACAGGGTGGGTGCAATGGTCCCTGTGAGGGCAAAACACATGGATCATACTAGCACATTAAAAGCAAAGAAAAGAGAGTTACATGACTCCTTTGTCCTGTTAGGAATCCACGTGTATCCTCATCCTCCTAGGGACAATGTGAAATTTCAGGATCTGTTTGTAGAAAATCCCTCTGACATGAGAAAGGATTTGAACTTGTTCTTTCATTTGTACCACACCTTTCTCCTCCTTCAAAGGCTCCAAGACAAACTTAACTTGCTTCATCAACAGGCACCCAGGTTGAAGGCTGTTGAATTCCAAAGACAGGCAGAGAATGACCAGCATTAGAAATAGACCAGGTGAAAGGCATTGCTAATGAAGGGATTAGAGCTCAAATGGGGAGGTAGAGCACGAGCTTCCCAGGATCCCATCACCCTAGATGAGTCCTGCACCTCTGTGTTCAGGTTACATGTGCACAGGAATGCCTGCGCCACGAGACACCCTTGTGGGCCTCCTGGATGCCATCTGCAGGGCCTCAGGTGGAAGAGAAGATTTCCTTCGATGTCCCTAGCAAAATGGCCAGCAAGAGCTGGTGCCAGGTCAGAGCAACCTCTCCAGAAAAGGGGATGAGCCTCGCAGCCAAACGCCTGGCAGTGGATGGAATCTCTGTCATGTTGCACAGAGCAATGACTTTGAGTCTGGCTGATCCTTCGGGGGCAGTATGAAGCCAAAAAGTAACTTGTTGAAATCATACTGAAAATTAAACAGCCAAATAAAAATTGCTATGAAAACACACAGACTGTGAGATGGTCTATTGAGTTCCTACCTGGAAGGTTCAACTCTCTGTCAGGCTTGCAGCACTTACCCTCACAGTAAAGTGGGGACAAAAACCATCTATGAGAGGCTTTGGAAGCAGGGGCTGTCCGGGACAGCACGGCTGGGGACCACGCTGGGGGTTTACCCAAGCCAGGTGCTGCCTGCACCCACAGGCGCTGACCCTTCAGCCCCACAGCAGCGGGAAGAGGCAGGGCTGGTGGCAGGGTTTGCTATGAACCTCTTGTCATTTTGGAAGAGAAAATAAACTCGCCACCCTGCCCTTACCCTTTTGTCCACTAAAGATTAGTAAAAATTATTCTGTTAGCAAGTTGTTGACTTGTGATAATAATAGAAGGGTAAACAGCAAAACCTGATTTAAACTCTGCTTAGGCTGTCGCACTGACAAGACAAATGCAAATGCCTCGATATAATCTTTGCAAGCAGAGAAATTGGTTTGACCCATTCTGAAAGCCTCTCTCTGCCATCCTTTTATGGGAACAATACAAATAATTACACAGGCCTGGTATGCGAGAAATAGCTTGGTTTCAGATAAGGGAAAAATTTACATTTTGCACTACATGAATACAAATAATAATCCATGTAGCAAAGACAACTGCTCAGCAGCATCGCTCTGCTCACTACATTTTTTATTGCTTCTCTTCTTAGAGTTGTCCAAAAATGTCCATCTTACATAATTAAAATAAATTCCAACTTGTGATATATCAAAATTCTAATTATACCTTTTAAACCTTATAAATACCATAGCTTGGACATCTTTAGATCTAGGAGGCAGATGGAGTTTAACAGGAAATATTACATCAACAGATGCCACTACCTAGTTATCTTTGTTCAGTCTAGGAATAAATTGAAGGGTAAGGCATGGAAACATGTTTTCTTATAGGGCCACCATCTGCTAATTTGAGAAGTTGCTATCACTGATGACTCAGTATCATTTGTGTTTATAAAAGTATTACTGATATAATTCTCAAGATAGCTATTATTTTATATTAACTTTATCATAACAATCGATTAACACCAAGATGACTGCTGTAAGAAAGTATTGCAATAAGAAAAACTGATGAGTCTAAAAGGAAAATAACTGAGCAGAATTAATTGAGAAAGGGCACTTATTTCTCACGGGGATCTTCAGAAAACAAACTTTTTTTTTCTTTTTTTTTTTTTTTTTTTTTCCTTTTCTGTCATATTCTGTTAGGAAAGGAAAATTTAGAACTTCCAGCCTGAGCTTCCAGGAAGGAACCCAAACACATATTTGATTTTGAGCTGGCAGACGGATAATGAAGTAGCTTTAAATCATCATCTTTGCTTTCCATTGCACTCTGTGTGCACCAAGTACATGCACCAGTCTTTCTGTCTTCGGGAATTCAGTTCAAAGAACAAAAGGAAAGAAAAAGAGATGCTCTGATAGTCTCAAGCTTTTTTTTTATTTTTATTTTTATTTTTTTTTTTTTGTCAAAAAAACTTTTGAGTGTGGAACATTGCTAAAGCTGACAGTGCTCTGCAAAGTTTTAGCTTCAGTGAATCTGTATTTCAGGGAGTCAGAAAAAGGGAGAAAGGGCTGACTGGAAGAAACAAACAAACAAACCAACCCTCCAACTCAGCATATAATGCTTGCATTTGGGAAACCAAGCATTGAATATTAACTTATTTTCAGCTTTAAAACATCCATTGGGGGTTGGACCTGATGATCTTTTGAGGTTCCTTCCAACCCCTACAGTTCTGTGATTTCAAAATAAACATTTGTTTTTTCTTGGCAGACTTGTTTGTGATAACTTAAGCAGCCACCTCCTCAGATGTCTTCTTTGGAAGGATGATGGTGTGTAGAAGTCTGCTGATTTCATGATGTACCTGGTAGAATTATTTCATTTCAGTACAGAGCAGAGTCTAAATAAGTGAATGTGACATTTCCTTCTGATTTCATTGCCAAGGGCGACAGGTGTGGCAGGACACAGCCCTGGCCTCACGTTGGGCAGGTGAGCTCCTGACAGGACTCTGCCCACACCAGCAGCTGTAGGCATGTGTCTGCTCACCTGCCACAGAGCGCGGGGCTGCAGTGGTTAACCAGTTGTGAATTCAGTCCAGTAACAGATCGTATGCTTGCAGGGACACAGCACTATGTGTTCTATGAAAAGAGTGGGCCTGTTGCAACCACACACAACAAAAGCGGCTCCTGCCTTGGAGGGCTCCAACGTTACACAGGCCACTTGGTCCTGGCACCCCAAGGCCCTGGCTGGCATTCTGAGACAGCACCGCGTCCACAGACCTCTGCTCCATGGCACTTAGCAGAGCTAGAAAGAGAATTCTTGCTTTTGGTGTACAATTAGAATATCAGAATAATTTCACAATTGAAATTATTCCCCTGTGACACAAATTTTATTGCATGATCCAAACCTGGGGACCAAAATCTGCTCGAACAGTTTTGCAACACAGCGAAGCCAAGAGCGCTATCTTAAGGTAACATGTAGCAATGTTTTATTTATCTACCACGCATGTTATCTGCATCTATTTGCATTTTAAGTTGTAGGAATATTTAGATGCCAATTACTCTTAAGAACGGTAGGATATTAAATTATATGTTCCCATAGATATACATATATACATATAACTTTGGAATCAGCAAAGTAACTAGTTTCAACTTCAGTAAGAGTCTGAATCTGTCTGATTTACTGGGGAAGTGTTTTAATAGTAATAACTTTCTCACATGAGAGCTAAAATAAAAAGGCTGTATGCTAAGTAGAAATTGCACTCTGTAAGTATCTTACAAGTATCCTTTTTTTTTCTTTTTTTTTTTTTTTTTTCTCTCAACTCAGAGAGTGACTGGCTTCACAAACAGCTGCAAAGTTGAAGGGAAGCCAAAAAAGCAGAAATTCAGCTGAGAAACATCAGTCAAAAGCTAGAGGCCAAGTTTAGAAGACCACCAGGGAAAGGAAACTCACAGATCCAGACAAATCGTATAGCTTAATTTACTGTAGATTTTCTGCTGCTAAAGATCTGAGCTGAATATATTGAAATCAGAAGCACCAAACACCTGATTATCAATTGTCTTTATGTGAAGCAGTGTCATGGTTGAGAGAGGATGTAAGGAATATGGTCCAAATGAGCTGCGATGCCTGCCAGCCACCACATGCTCCTCTTACACAGGGCTGAGGGACTGAAGGAAGACCAAAAGCACAACAAATGTCTTCAGCCCAAGCTTACGCAGCCAAGTCCCATGGGAAAATTAGAGTTCTGAATCACATTTGCTGTCATTCATTGTGAAAATAAACGGCAACACAGAGTTCAATAAACACTAAACATTAAACAAAGGAAAGTTTTGTAACTATCCAATAGTCACAGAGCAGTGTAGATAAAAAGCTTCTCCTCCAGATGAGCCCTAGAGCAGGGGGCTGTGCTGCCAAGCACCCATGCTTACACCAGGACAGAGGATGACGTAAACACTCCCAGGCAGGAATTTGAATGTAGCTCCTGCAGTGCGAGCCCAGTGTGTTGGGTTCACAGAGTCTTGGATAGAGAAATAATTTCAAAACGAACTTGAAAACTCGCAGGGTAACCAGATCCACTGGGGCTTCTCAAAAGGAACTGTGCTGGTTTTTGCTAAAACCAATGAATGCAGGCAGCAGCAACAAGCATGATTGCACAGATTTGGGTCCTGTAAAAGGATATCGACTCCAAATCACTTTGACTCATTGAGTGCAAGGGTTCATGACTCAATTAGCTCCATGCACTTGAATGAGCACTTATTTCACTCATGTTCTTCCATAATTTATGCATTTCTGCAGGCATTTTTCTCCCACTGTGTTTGACAAAAGCTAGAGCCTTGCAAGTGTGTGTTACAGCACTTGTAATTTTTGTGCTTCTGATGTCCTGTAGCATATGACAGCATTACGGAGGGGAACGCACTTACACAGGAGAACCACTGAGTACCTGTTTCCCCACCATTCCTGCAGGCCTCCTTTGGAGAGGCACAGTGTGGCCACCTGCTGCAGCTCGCTGATAAGGCCGCTGCTTTTCAACAGTGTTAGTAGCATTCATACCTTTAACATCATTCATCAGTTTTGATTCCTTCTGAGCAGTTTGTGTCAATAAGTAAAGTTTGGTTTAAAATATTTGGGAGACTATAAAAAGGATTTCTTTTCAATTCACCAGTTCAGCACAGATTTCTTGTGGTTTCGGTATTGCTCTGTCAGAACAAGCAGTGCCTCAAAAGGAGGTAGTAAATAACTTTGTAATTCAACCACTGTAGCATTTATTTATTTACTTATTGCCAGTTCCCATGCCTGAAAATCTTCCGGTACAGCACTGTGGCAGTTTTTCTTTTCCTTCAGGTATTTGACAAAGCCAATGTTGCAGCTCTGCATTCCCAAAAGAAGGAATTCTCTTTACCTTACCCCAGCACAATAACAATTTTGCCCAGGAGGGGCACTGTCACACAACCTTTATGCAGGTTACTTGTATCACAGGAGTTCCTAAGATTTTTTTTTTTTTTTTTTTTGAGAGTATCACTGACAAAAGCATTTGCAAGCAGCACTCTCAGCAGTATCACTGCCAAGACATTAACATGTGGTTGAATGTGGCCCAGATTCCACTTCAAAAATGTACTTGACTCCAGATGCATTGATCCGCTTTGTTGTGTGTGTGATACATACCACACAGAGATGAACACAAGTACACACAGGCATTTATTTTGTGGTAGGGCAACAGGAGGGACCAGGCTGCCATCAGCAAGTCCAGGAGCTGCACTGGGCCATGCACACAGCTGAACTGGGAACACGTGTTGAACAACCACAGTTCTCAACCCAAGCTGTACAGATCCATACCATTTAAGGACTCTGCAGAAGGTCTGCCAGAAATCCTGCACTCTATACGACACCTTACCTCCCTGCAAGACTTCAGGTGAATGTAATTGTGTAAGAGCTTGTTTGGCTGACAGTGTACATCAGGGCACATGGCAGACATACAAGGAATACTGATTCACATTTCCTAGATATACTGGCAAAAAGACAGTTTCATCTTCTTGTAAGTGTCAGAAACACACTGTGGCAACAATCACAGAAGAACAACGTGCACTGTAACACTAAGTTGTACCACAGATGTACAGTGCCATGACCGTGCATTTTTAACAACACCCTCTCAGAGTATGGCAAAGATTATGCCACAGCAAAATCCACTGCTACAGATTTAGAAACAGAGCAAGCAAATTGCCTGCTCCCATCCATCTCATCAGAGGAAAGTGTGTTTTAACACCAGAGGGGGATGCTGCATTACAACCAGAATCATGCCAGAGGACAGCATGACAGAAATTAGCAGGGGGGCTTCCACTGTAGTGTGCAGTCAGTCCTACCTCTGTTTTAAACCCACTCCACTTTTAACCAGCAAATTACCAATGTGATTGCAATGTAGTGTACAAACAGATGCAGTACTGTACCTGTTAGGACAGGTGAACTGCTTGCCATAAAGCACAGCTATTTTTTGATTAAAATGAGGCCATTATTTCCATTACAACCAGAGCTGATAATCTAATGGATGTTCCATATAAAATGATTTCTTCTTTGCAGATGCAGTGTTGAAACAGCCTGCAGTGTATGCAGAGTCTGCATATCACTAAGACAGGCATAAAGCAAAACCCACAAACCTCTGAGAATCTGCAAGTCGACATCTTATGGTTACTTTGCACTTCCTTGAAAGACAGCAATGGTTCTGAGAGGACAAAAAGCACAAAACATATTTGGCACTTTTTATGACATTCTCAAAACAGTTCTTAAAAATTACTGGACCAATCCCCCAGTCAGCCCTGCAAGGCAGGTACTGTGGATACTGCTGGCATTAAACAGGAGGGAAGGGAAAGGAGAACAGCAAAGACATTAAGATAAGAAATGAACAGAGAAGAATCCTGCGATCAGTTTAAATATCTAGAGTGCTGAAAAATAGCATGTTTAGAGAGGAATTCACCTGAGCAGTGTTAGCCCCCTAGAGGTTAGGTATCTCTAGGCTGCCTGGTCATAATCAATAGGAGGCGCCTGCCTCTGCGGGACAAGGTGTGCTGCCCTACAGCACACACCCCATATGCATCTATTACAGGATGGCAGGACAGAATACAAGAAACTAGAGCTGCCTAACATGTAGAGAGGTGAAATAAGTCCTAACCATCAAGCTACATGATTATAGAGCCTACGAACCATATCTGAGCTGTTTTAACCTCTGTCCTTCTGTACAGTGAAATCGCTTGCACAACAGGTTGAAGACTTTTCATTCTAATTTCAATTGACTCCAAAAAATGAAAGCAGAGTACTGGAAAAATGGATTTCTATCTAAAAAAAAAATAGATGAGGAAGTCCTAGTCATTTCCTCCTGCACTTGCAGTAGCACTTTGAGTGATGAAAGTACGTGCGGAGGCTGGTTGATGTGGGAACACACAGCCCACGTGCACCACGTGCTCATGCTCATCGTGCATGCCAGCAGAAATGATGGGAGACAGCATTTCTAATTAGCTTTTAAAATAAACCTGCTATGACTAAATTGCAGCAGTGGTACCTTAGAAATTTAGTAACTGCTTAATTTCCATAACATTAAGGTGTTCTTATTACTCCATTCCTAGATAATTGCAATTACTAAACTAAAAGATGAGCAAACTTAAAAAAAAAAAAAAAAAAAAAAAAAGGAAAAGAAGACACCTCCAAACCCTCCTCCCACACCTGGTACCCTAAAACGTCTAATTCATAGCAAACACCTTGGATATCAAAAGGTAACATGCCATAAAGTGAATAGATCTTGCTCTGAATTAAAATTCTGTGCAAGGAGGGAGTAATAATGAAAAGTATTATACTTACGGAAGTCAGGAACATACGTCAAGATGAACACAGCCCTGAGGATTAATGGATGACAGAGTGGCCAAAGCCACTAATTAGCTGACACAGAACGGGGGAAAAGAGTTGATGCATGAACAAAAGCAACATCTACAGAGACAGAGAAACTGCCTTGAAAACTGCTGGTGAGGAGCTACATGGTGCAGATGATCTTCTGTGGCCAATGGGACAATTTAAGGACACACAAGGTACAAAGTTGTTTTACTGAGGTGGTAACTTGCAGAGCTTTATGTAGATATAGAAGGCAAATTCACTCACACCATTTATGTGGAAGGTCAAGACAGTCTCCATTTCAATATGAAGAGTGCCTTGATTAGACTACAACAGGCAGTGGCTACAGCAGTTCAAAAGGTGGCCTTGTTCAAACACCTCCTGCCATTAAAGCAGTTGCCTTTTGAGAGGAATAACATGTGAGAAATAACTGGCAAAGAGAACATGAAAAATTTCATTAGGTCAACACTCTATGTGATGTAAACTGAGGATAACATTTTACCCACTGTATTCAGCTATTTTCTTCCCCCAGTCTCAACATCAGGTATGAAGTTAACTGGTTCCCCTGGGCTCTGGTGTCAAGTGGTGCAATCCAGGAACACCAGCTGACAACCTCTGCCACCAGAAGGCTTCAGATCTCAGCTGCGCCAAAATGAGATCCCAGCATTACTTCAGTCAGTACTTCTGACCAGGGGCAACCTGAGTTCCAAAGGGTGTTCTGCTCATCTGGTGCCGTCACGGTGCAACCACTGCTCTGACAGTCTCACTGCGTGCGATAAATGGGTAAGAGTACCCTACGAGAGGTTTATGCAGAAGCATAAAACCGTTCCTACTAAACCTATCAGCAGCATCACGATTTCAGAGTGCTATTCAGAAACACTTTAGAGGAGAAATCTTCCATCCTACAGACCTCATACAAAGTGGAGAAAACAGACTGACAGAGAAAGATGCTCGTACAGGTCGGTACAAAATCTCTTACTGCCTGTGCGGTACGGATCTCCTCTGGCAATTTTCCACCACACAGCAACACACAAGAGGCTGCTTAACCAAGGGCAGTGGCAGCTGGTGCAGCGTTACGTCCCAGCTCTGCCTTCTGGGCTCACAGACGAGCACAGCCAGCATAGTAAGCAAAGGCCAAGGACGTGAAATTCAGAATGCCAAACCAAATGAATCCTAAGCCGTCACTGCTGGAGAGCTCTTTATAAGCCTCTCATGTTCCCCTACTTCCATCACTTGCTAAAAACAGGATCACTCTCTGAAGTTCAGTGGTGCATTAACAATAACTTCTTGCATTCATATTTGCCTCTCAGCGCAGAGTGGGGAGGGAACAGAAAAAGAGCATTGGCCTTTCTGAAGGTGTGAACTTCTCCTTTGCCAGACAAGCCTGAGCTTATTTAGACTACCTTCAAACCTGTCTTCCAAACCTATTCAACTCTGAAAAAGAGAAACCAACACCAGTAAGTCACGCAAAAATCCATAGATAAAGCAGCTGGCAAACTAACACAGCCTAGCAGATAATTCAAGATAAAAATAAGTACTATCCTCACAAAATCACCCTTCAGGAAAAAAAGCAAGGCAGTTAGCTCACACAGGGCATCACAACCAGAGACAGCTTTAACAAATGCCTAGGTAGGTTTAGTAATCTATTTTAATCCTACTGACTTCACTGAGATTTAAACGTTGGCTCATTTATGCATGCTTAACTTTTAAAGTGCTTTGCTGGATAGGGGCCAAAAGGAAACACATGCCTCTTACAGCTCATCCGTAAGCAGTGGAATGTTTCACCCTTAACACCAACGATCAGAACAGTTAAAGCAGGTCCAAAAGGCAGCAATACATCGAGAAAATGCATTTCCATCACCACCCCTTTTGAAGTAGGACTCAGACAATAAAGATCTTCCCCACAGACCCTACTTTCGCAGGTCCTTCGTCAGACGATGTGCAGAGGTCTCCTCCCAACCTCTACAGCCCCGTGACCTTTTCTTTACCACGTTCAAACACAGTTACATTTCAAGCATCTCAGGTATTGATCTCCAAAGGTTGGAGCTGGCCCACTGCCAGCTTTAAGCCGTGCCCCGAGACAGCTCCTCGTGCCCAGCACTGCCGCTCCTGGGAGCCTGTCCCATGTCACCAAGGTCAGAGCACACCTGCAAATGAGCACACAAATACAGCCAGCGAGTCCTTTGCCTTCTAGACAGCTTTTAAGGTTTCAAAACAACTTTATCTATATTTCTCATGAAAATGGACAAAATACTGCTGAAACTAGCTGGGATGTCTCTGTGAGGTGATGGAAAAACATCACCTCGGCTTAACCAGCAGGCAGGTTGAGATAGAAGAAGCTAGAAAGCATAGAAAAGTGCAAAAACAAAACAAAACAAAAAAAATCCTCTACTACTAAGTGCATAGTTTGAGAAACCTGTACAGGAACAGGGTGCAGGTGTGCTCAACCTGAATTGAAGCTCACGAATCAGATTTGCCCTTCTCGTTAAGAAACAGAAACTTTTTCTACAAAATGCATTTTTAATGGAGTTTTGTTGACTTATTTTTTTGTTGTTTTTAAATTGGAAGAAGTAGGACAATACAGCATCTACATATGCACAGATACATCTTGTGGACAACAGTTTATTTCAAGAATAAGAAGTAAAATAAGTTCTCATAGTAATTAGAAAATTGTGACAACACATTGACTAAATATTACAGTACCAGAACATTTCTCAAGCTATACTTTCAATTTATAAGTCAATTACACAGGATAATTAACACACAGGTACATCTCAATCCTCAGTAAATAGGTCACTATTTAATACCCTCCAAAAGAGATATCAGAAACTCAAGCTCATTTGCAGATTACCTCAAGCATGGCTGTCATTTTGGAAAGAACTACATTAATTTCCACATACATATATCCACTTTTCAGTGCAAATTAATTTGAAGATCAGCAGATCTAGTTAACAAGGCCGTTAATAGCCCAAGCAGAGCCCTCCCTGAGCATCCAGCCAACATGCCAGAGGATTGCAGCAGAAGGTGCCGTTCTCAACTGAGGATTTAAGCTGGTTTGTCCATCACATCAATAGAACAAAATTTTCAACTTTTTTTGCTACCTACTTAATTTTTCTAAAGTAAAGTATTACTTCATGATGAGGGTCCTAATTAAAGCAATGCTGCTTATCAGTGTTATCAAGGCAGGAGAGATTACTGCCTGTATCTGAAAACTCTCTTTAACAGAGGTTTTCTCTCTGTAACCTCACACCCTCATATTTTCATGATTTCAAAGTACCAAGTCTTTTAAAAACCTAAAAAAAAAAACAAACACAAAAAAACATGTCAAAACCTTTTAAAAAACAACAATAAAAAACTTATAAAAACATCAATTTTCTCACAATCTTCCCCAAATACACATAGGCAGGTAACATATTTCTAGGTATTCTAAAACAAAACATTAGAAAAAGAGTGTCTTTTTGATCAAACTATTCAACCTGAACAAGCAAAACAGTTCAGTAAGCAAAACTGTCCTTTCCTGGACACAGACCAAAAGAATCTGTGTTATCTAAAAAGATAACAGCTAGTCCAGACGAGTTCCATCTGTTCCCTTTGGTCAACGAAGTAGTAAAGCACCATATGGAAGTAGCTCGTTTGCCTCTTAGTACAGGATCACCTGCCTTCTGAAGGTGCCTATACCTCTGCATTGCATAGGAAAATTACGGGTTTTAAAAGCTAAAGGCCCTGGAAGCCTAGCTTGCTTTTGGCATCTAGCCCACGGAGAGATTAACTCCACCTTTAAGCTCCAAAGCAAATGCACACATAGAGGCTGCAGGGAAACAGGCAAGATCTCGGGCCCTGACTTGAAGGCATTGGCTCTCACCTTCTGCAGGCTGCACTCGAAGTAGCTTTACACGTTTTATGTTTGTGTATGCTGGAGTCGTTATCTTGGGCTTTCATAGTTATTGGTTAGACTTTTCCTTTAACCTTTTTATTTGAAAGAACATGAATTCATTTGGCCCAGACAACATTTGAGTAGTTCTTTGGTTGTTTGTTCTTTTAAAATCACCACAAGAAAAACACTGGCTGATATCCAGAAACACCATCCCGCTACTTCAGCCTGAAGAAGCTCAAAATTTTCACTCACCTTGCCCGTTCCCTTTCAGCCTTCAGTATATTTTATTGCAGGACTACCTATACAATACTTTGTTTGCAACAAACAGGTACTTTTCTCCCTGACATTTCCATTTAGTGTTCCAGAACAGAAAAAGACCACCTTTCCAGCAACTAGCTCAGTATAAATCTTGTGTGTGATATGAGACAAAAATTATCTTGAGAACAATCCACCACAGTAAGAATCTGATTTTGTTTCCTCTGATTATTTGTAAGCTAGTATTCTCTCTCTCAAAGCGATGTTAGTTTATTAGCTCAGTTCCTCTTCTCATCCTCACCTTTTGCTTTCCTTGCACAGTTCAGCATCTGTCAGTTTCTGCCAAACACTGGCAGAAGCGTACATGCAAAATGCAGTAAATGCTGATTATTAGCTAGATCCAAAGGACAGGAACGTCAATGATTGATCTTAATATATACATGAGGAAGAAAAGAAACTGGAGTCTTCAAGGAGACATTCTTAACACTGCATATTAAAACACCACATCTTCACTTCTGTAAAAGCTCCCCCTTCGTTCAGTTCATTTACTTCATGTGTCACCTTATATACTCAACAGCAGGTTGTTACAACATACTAACACATAAAACTTCACTCTAATGCAGTATGTAAAAAGAAATCCCTGGATCCTAGACAACTGAAAGGTGGAAGAGAGAAAAATATTATTTATCATTTGGGGGGGGGGGGGGCTAATGGATTTTAAAAAATCACATTAAATGATAGAGAACATGTAAATTCATTTTCCTACTTAAGTCTGTCAACATTTTTCCCACTAACAGCTAGGCATGGGTTGTTGTTGTTTTTTTTTTTTTTTTTTTTTTGTATAGGATGAGCAGCTCCTCTCTAAAAAACAGAGTATTTATGAAGCATATGTTTACAGTAAATCTTGTAACTCCAGAAGGTACTGGAGGAGAAGCAGCTGGGAAGTTCCAAGGCTCTACTATCAAGAGAAACTCTGATATGATAACCAGGATTATACATATTCTGCATCTGAAACAGTAAGTTTCCTGCCAGAGATGTATGGTTGCCTGTGTTCATTAGTTGCTTGACAGCCATATCATGGAATATGAAACTTGAGTTTGTGTTTTTGCATGTATCAAGCTTCTAATGGTAGGACAAAAAAAAAAAAAAAAATCATGCCTTTTCATTCCTAAATCTATCAGTCCAGTTTTGTCTCCTTAGATCTGAGAAGTTTTCCCTGAGAGCAGTATGAACCAACACACATCATATCCTCATTCCCAATACCACCTCTAGACTCTCCGGTCCCTTTGACTCAAAGTCCCCAAAATCCAGAAGATGGATAGGCACTGTGGAAAGTCTCCTATCCAAAGATGATATCTGGTCTGTTCTGAAGACATCACAGCTACTGCTGCTTAGAGAACCTAAGGCTGTCAGAAAGGAGGAATTCCAGTTCAACAGTATCATCTGTAGTCTCTACTGGCACATTACTTTTTTGTGCAGGGGATTGGTAATTCTGTACTTCATGTCTTGAAGCTAATATTCTTGAAGTCCCATTGCAAGAACATGCCTCCGGTTGTCTAACGCTGTCTGAGCAAGTACGGTTTCCATGGTAAACGCCTGGGCAGGAATTTGGTTGGCAGTGACCAGGGAAGTAGTAGTTAGTTGCCACTGGACTTGATTCTACTTGATTGTGAAAAGGATTATTAGTCACACAACAGGTCTGGAGGCAGTTATTTTTGAATCCATGATGGAGGCCTAATTTAGCAATAAGGGGCTTCCCAACATTAACTTCCTTTCTTTCATCCATTGTATCTTCTATTCCTGGATATTCATAGTGCAAACAAACCGTGAAGATCAAGTGTTCCTACAAAACAGAATGGGGGGGGGGGAAAGGTTATACTTCTCTAAATAAGCCAAATAGGAAAAATTTCAAGAAGCACAATCTACTAATGGAGGAGACCACCGATCTATTTTAGGAGCTAAAACCGCATATTAGTCAAGTCTTAACCACATTAGTTACATGCATGCTGCTTGAAAGGTGGAGGTTCTCGACTGATGTGTTAATATTCTTAAGAACTCTGTGGGATTGCAAAAAGCAATCTACTCATCATAAAGCTTTTTCTGCAAACTCATATTTCATGCTAATTCAAGGTTCAGTTTCCCTCTACTGCTTAAAATGTAGGTAAACCAGATCAGATGTCCCTGTACATGACAGGCAGACAGGATTTCTCAATTATGTTGCAGTCTGGATGCCCAAGATATGCTGCAGGCCAGAAAGTTTTATTTTCTGTTGCTGCAGGGCAACACGACAACAAAAAACCTCCCCTGTTGCCCACTCCTCCGAACATTTTAGAGAACAGAGTAAAATTAAACTTTATCCCCTTTACTGGCGAAGAACACCTCAGAACTTTACTGAAGACCTCCTGATCTGCTTAATACTTGCCCACCTGACAGTCTTTATTTCTAGAAGCATTTTTATTACAACACCTGCCAGAAGCATTTAAGAAAAGATACCTAGCCATGTCCAGATAAGATGTTCATAACAAAAAGATACAAAAGATAAACTTAACAGCGCCACAGTATGCTGAAGTGGGAACCTTTCAAAAGCCTCATCCAAGTACACAACTTGGAATAGAAATATGTAACATTTTTATCTCCTTCTAATAACTGTAAGATGCAGCTATGTTTCAGGTCACACTCTTACTGTACTACAAGGTACAGGAACATTTCCACAATGTGCACAAGATGATGATCATAAAAATAATCATCCTGTCAAAGTTCAGTACAATCCTAGAAAATACAAAGTGCCTTGCACAATGGCATTGGGATTGCACATGCATTGATTCTCTGGCTTTTATTTTACAGCGGAGGAACTAGTTATAGTCACTAAGTGTTGCTATTAGTCATTCTCCCTTCTAAGTAGCTAGGATTTAAATCTGGTATGTTGCGTATGTCTCCAGAACCTGTTACCTACCATGCAAACAATACACAGCCAACTCAATAGAACTGCAAAGCGACATGATTAATCTATGCTATCTGAACAAACTTGTGAGGAACAATTTATATTAACCCTTAGTTTTTGGAGTGAACTTAGCCTGGTGTAGAGGCAGTGTTTGGGAAGGTCCTTTGATACTAAATAGCTTCCAGTTTCCTCAGGAGTTCCTTTATTGGCCTCTTTAGGATCCACATCCAGGTCCTATTGCAAGAAAGAAATGATAACTCATCTGAAGGTACAGAACTTGTAGATCATAAAACAGTTAGGAACATTTATTTTTTTTTATGAAGTCAACATTTGCTTCTTCTTAAAAGGAAAGAACACCCATCTTGGATTACTTGCAGAAGCTGCTGAAACCACTATTAGTCACAGGCAGAAGAGGTTATTTATTTAGGTTACCCTCTTCTGCTGACTATTCCTTTGAAATCAGCTGAAGTACAGTACCATAACAGCAATTCTGTGGGCTACAGAGACACATCTTTATTATGCACATTAACTGAAATGCTTTCTTCACCAAGCATCAAAAGTGTCCTGTTTATTAAACACCAGAAAAGGTTTCCTGCACCTAAGGAACTTCCAGTTTTACTCTTATCCTTCACCTTACTGCACTGAGCTGAGTAACATCAATGGAACCAGAAAGATCACCCAGCTGTAAAGAAAACACTAAATTCTAAGAAAGCTTGTACTGCAAGGTAGATGTGCCGTAGGCCCAAAAAGAAGCTATTGACATTTAACTCACTCAATTAAATGTAACTACCTAATGTTATAATGACAATAAAAAGGTGACTTTGAAAAAGATGACCACATATAAAAATATGTTGCTGTATATGTACAGAGACAGTCATGTAAGCACCTGGTTTCAGTATTTTAGATTCACTTTATTACAAAAGGTGCAGTTTGACATGGACAGACCTGACAGTTTTCAACTTCAGTGGAGGGAGATCACACCAAGACACCTACAGAAAGCACTTACAAGTGCGAAGTCTGTAACGTAGGCTCTGCAAACTACTATTTCAGGTGGCTTCTTTACTATTCGCGTGTAGATTATCATGACATTGGAAAACTCGGCTGCAAACCCCAACTGAATCTGAACACCACATTTGAATTCGAGATACATACTTTCTGGAAGCTCTGCAAGTAAATAACACATCATTACATTCTAAATAGAAGTATGTATTTTCTATTATTACTCTTTGGGAATATTAAAAAACTTTAGAAGATACAGACCTTTCCTTGTGTACTCCCTCTACCTATTGCTTACATAGTCACGCAGAAGCAACTCTTAGAAGCTAACCTGGCAGCAATATTGTTTGCTAGATGCAGTATCAGAAGGTAACTGACTAACATTGCCATAGAGCTGACTTTTCAACTTCTTTCCAATCTTTCAATTCCAAGGTTTCTTTCCAATCACCATGCAACTAGCAAGGCAACATCTAATGCTACATACATAGAATACTGACCCAAGAATATGTTTATGTATCCGTAATCAAATCAGTAAGGTTAATACAGTACTGTATATTCAGGAGACACAGAGATAGCTTTATAATAAACTTTGAATGTGACAGCACGAAAAACTTCAGGTTCACAACACAAAAAATTCTAACATCTGAACACACTAATGAAAATCAAGATATGAACTTGAATTTCTTCAATTTCTATTCAGAATTATGGCTTATGGACTAGAGATTATAAAGAATGTACATCCTCTTATTTTCAAGGGAACTATTTTAGTTCTAGTGATGTAACATCCTAATATGACATTCCCACCATTCAAGTAGTATCACCTAAAGGTAGATCATACCATACCATGAGCTTTAGCCCACTGTAGGTTCCGTGCCATACACTCTGCAGAAGATATGGTTTGTTGAATGGGATCAGTTAATGCCCTTTTCTCAGACAAACTGCTGCGGATCTCCAAAGCTTGTTTGCCTTTGGTAAGGTGACACTTGCCCATATCTAAAAACAAGATGCATAGTTTCTCTCAAGATCATTGCTGCTGAAATTCTAAATAAATTGACTATACAATGTAGCAGTGGCGTAGCTGCTATGGTTATGACAGTATGAACACTTTGATACCAACTTGTAGTTTCAGAAGTATTCCTTTCAGTTATTTATTCATAAGATGTTGTGGATTAACCCTGGTAGATGGCCAAGCACCACACAACTGCTTGCTTACTCCCTCCCTCACCCACTTCCAGTGGGACAAGGGAGAAGGAAAAGAAGCATAAAAGCAAGAAAGCTTGAGATAAAAAATAAAACATGTTTGATAATGGAAGGAGAAGTGGAAAGACGAAAAAAAAAAAGAAGCGATACAAAGGCACTCACCACCACCCCTGTGTAGACCAACGCCCAGCCAGTTGCCAAGCAAAAGATAGCTAACTTTCCTAAACCTCTTCCTCTCTCTTATTGCTAAGTGTTACTGCATATGGTATGGAATATCTCTTTGGTTAGCTCAGGTCATCTGCCCAGTTGTGTCCCCTCCCCACCTCTTGCGCACCCCTGAACCTATTCACTGCAGAGCAGAGTCAGGAATAGAGAAGGCCTTGATGCTGTGCAAACACTGTTCATCATTTACATACAGCACTTTTAATGTGAGTATCACCAGTGTACCACTGTACTCACTAATACCCAGCATCTGGTAATACTCACAGCAGTTGTCTCACTGCCTGATGCGATTTTTCCTCACGCTACCAAATGCGCACACACTAGCTGACTGAAACAACCAGTGCAGACACACTTCTTTTGAGCAGCTGGAACTCTCAAGCAGTGGGAACACTATGTACTGCGTTTGTATTTTGTTTAGTGCAGTCCTCAGATCTTTTAGAGGTTGCCAGTTCTATTTCTTAACACAGGACTTATCTGCCTTCTATATTACCTCCCTCCTCACCCTCCTGTTTACTTGTTGGGAGAAGACTTCCACTGCAAATCCCAACAGAAGCTGCCATCATGCTCTCCTCTGTGAAATCAGTCTTTGCACTCTGAGCTCAAGCATGAGATAATGTCACACATCAGGATATCTACAGCATGGGACATTAACCTGAAAGCACAGACTAAGCAGTAAGAGACACAACATCTGGGGAAGCACAGGGAAAACGGATGCAGGCAGAGCTAAAGTAGTGTAACATTTGCCATGAGAAGAATGACAGTTAAGCAAATAAGTTTTTAGTAAGAATTGACTAGTGTAGTAAGCTGCAATTCACCTTCTGCAACCTCATCAAGCAGTACAGTAATCTTTTTGTCTTCTAACAGACGCTCCTTCAAGAACTTCATGAAAATTCCATTGGCCAGCCCTGACTGCTGAATCTCAAAAGCTTCTGCTCCTTGGCACCTACAAGACAACCAGTGACAAGGGGAAAACAAAACAAAACAAAAAACAACGCACTGCAACAGCTGCATGACTAAGATCAACATGAAGACAAAAGGAATAACATTTGGAAGTGGGAGAAAGAAGCCCTTATACAGCAGGTTTATGGTCAACCTGCTCTTCATTTGCAAGCAACTCATCCTGGGAAGATTTCACTTACAACCAAGCCATAGACCAGAGGCAATATTAGCTGTTTATGTGAGAGGCTTGAAATGCTCATGGAAGATTTCACTAAAGCTCTTGACTATTTCTGTTCAATAGGTATTTCACATCATTTGAAAACTAATAGCAAGAGGTTATACAGATATCTGCAAAGTAACCTCTTCAAGTAGTTTCATTTGCAGGTGTAACTATGTATTACACCTACATGAAGCAAAAAAAGCAGGGACAGTCTATATGCCACTCTTCTAAAAAATGATTAATTTGTCTTATATATACGTATACATTTTTTAATATAAATTTAATTTGCATTTGCAGAGGAGACATAACTGCAGAGGGTACAGTAGGTAGGTTAAAATTAATCAGTCCCTCAACAGTACGTGACTTCCTATACAAGTGGACAGACTGGTAAGCACCATTAGGAACACACAAGACAAAACTCCCACTTCCCCATCAGCACAAACATTATAGGTTTGAGGGTAAAATTTGCTTTTTCATTCTGTGTGCTTTTAAAATCTCTAATAAATAGTATTCAGATAATTAGAGAATTCCTACAAGTAGCCATTAAAAATAATCAGAAATATTGTCTAGCAGTTTCTGATTTGCTGCTGAATGCAGTTCTCTCACTGGCATTCCCTTACACCTGAATAGGAACATTAAATACCAGGAATATATATGGATATCCATGATCAGTAGACCATGGAATCATTCAAAGAATGAAGTCCAAAAGGTAGTCTGAGGATACAGATACCAATACAAGTTATCAGTCCCTTAACACAACAGTTGGTATTTTCTGTAAAAGATTAGCTACACAATCTCAGTGATATCTTCTGGCTTCAAAATATCTGCAGCACAGCAGGAGAAAAGTTTCCTTACGTGGCGTATCCAAAAACAATGTTGGCTGTAACCTTCAGAGCATCTAAGATAAGTATAGTATCATCATATTCATTTCTGCAGTAAGAGGAAACAAAAGAATATTTTGAGAACTAATAATAGTAACCAACTCCATAGTTGTTCAAAATATCAAACCAGCATAGTTTAGAAACATTATTTTTCTCCCACAGTTCTAGTCACTCCTTCTAGACAAAAGCAGCACCATCAACACTCTCCATGGAGAGAATTCAAAGAGTCAGTCAAACATCACGTTAACTATATGAGGGAATGATATATTAAGCAATACAGTGCTAATTTGGCTAAAATCTCTGCAAAAATGTCTTATAACTAGCCACTTTAGGTTATAACATAAACTATATTAATTCTGTCTTTCAAAAGATGGTGGTGTCTGCACAGTTAACATGAGGCTTATGTAGCTAATCGCACAGCAGATTGTGAAGCTGAATTGGGTCACTGGCATTTCATTAGCAGTGAGGTTTAAAAGCTCCACAAACATTAAAGCACTAGCAATTTTCCGTTATGAAACATTCCATAGAGACCAAATTCAGAGGTGCTGGCTGAAGAGCTAATTTCAAGTGCAAGTTTAATAGGACATAGTATTCTCTGAACATGTAAAGAAAACAGTACTTTGTTTAGAAAAAAATGATGAGCCAGTTGATTTTTAATTTCTAAATAAAGATACAACATCCCCAGCATAAAAGCAGTCCACCAAATTCATGCCTCTTAAGAGTTCTAAAATAAGTACTTCACTTGAGCCCTTCTGTCAAATTAACATGCTTTTGATCATATGGATTCTCCTTCCTTCCTGTAATGATAAAGATGGTTAACGATGCAAGGTGAGAAGGGTCATTCTTCTTCTTCAAGATGCCTAATTTCACTTTTATCTAGTCACACTGATGCTTTATAATTTGTAAACCACCACCAAAAAAAAGGGAAGAAAAAGATGTAATTCAAATCAAGAGGCAAGCATCTGCACATGGAAATGGAAAGTCTAGTCCCCAGCTTCATATATCCATCCAAGGCCAAAGACAAAATAAGCCTATGAATAAATTCTATTGACTTTAAAAAAGCTCAGGTGCAGGCCATAGATTTTCAGAACCAGGAATGTTTGAGAACAGTGTATACTCAGCCCAGGTTAAAGATTTCTCTTAAGCTTGAAGTCCAGCTTTCCCTCAAGATCCTTTGCTATTTTCCCAAAGCAAATGTTCAATTTCATTCATTCATTTTAAAAGTAAGCTGCATTTTAATCTCTTACTGCAGTGAATAAACTGAACTTCACAGCTGGTTCCTGGAACTACTATCATTATACTCTCTCCCCCTCTATCACAAACCAGAAACACCCCTCAAACATTTAACAACACTTCTCAGTATTCATGAACTATTAGATTAAATTATACCTTTTCCGACACATATCCAACAGGAATACGTTGAGCCCCGTCTCTTTTTCCTGCATTAATTTGAGGATGTTTTGTACACACAGACAGTTCGCGGATCGGTAGGGATTTGGAGCATCAATAGGAACCATGAAACTGTTTCCATAGTTTTCGTAGCCATGGCCAGCATAGTACAACAAACCTGAGAGATCAAACAGATTTAACTGAAAACACAGCTCAAGAGTACACTGCAACATTCCCATCAATTTTAACATGTTAAAAAATTTCATGCGCACTACGCATCTGAGGGAGATTAAGATCCTTCAAGATACTCCAAGTAGGTTTTTTGGTATCACTATGCCTTTGTTAAAACAGGAAGGAAGAGGAGGAGATAAAAAAAAAAAAAAGTAACAAATTTCACAATGTGCAGAGAAGTTAAAAAAACAAAAAAAAAACAAAAAAAAACAATTTTCAACTCATGAAACAGAATCAATTCAATATTTATATCAATCACACAAATAAAGATAGCTAAATACTCTTGAAGTGTTTTAAGTAGAGTTATGACCTCTAACAGAAATAATCTGTTATCTACTATATATAACTCTCAGACATAAGCAAGGAACCGTGCCAACTGTAAAACAGCTTCTCCACATGTGCAACTACAAAGCTTTGTGTAGCTAAGAGTCAGTGCAGATTTTACAGACAGAAAAGATAACCCTGAACAGTTTGGTTGGACTTTTTTTTTTTGTAGAGGAAAAACTGCCACCTTTAGAACTATTCTCTTTTCTTTTTAAGCTTACTATTATCATTGGCAATTCTTAAAATTAGTTTAACAAGAAAGAAAGAAAGAAATATATGTTTTACACTATGACAGCTTTTTTTTTTTTTAATTTTTATAGGGAAAAAAGTATTACTCCATGGTTATACTTGATAGGATTCCAGAGCACATTTGTATTACCAAATTACCAGCAACTCATTTTTATTTGATGACATTTATATCTCTTCACAGTTGCATGAACCCATAACTCCTGCTATACAAAGAAATGATTTCCTAGACACAGCAAATTATCCTCCAATCATCTTCATGTGTCAATACATAAGGCTACAGTAGTTTTGAAGATTTAAAAGTCTTCAAAAAGCACAGATTTAAAGATTTAAAAATCTTCAAGATTTAAAAGATTTAAAAATCTTCAAAAAGCACACAACAATTTTATATAAAGAAAATAAATCATGTAATTAAAAAAGCTTTTTGTAATTCTGAAACGGGAACTACAATCTATAAGTTAAATTTAATCCATATATGAATTAAAACATGAAACATTAAGGTCACATCAGTTTGCAGTAAAATTAGGCTATCTTGGAATTAATGACTTCTGCCAAAACATGCCAGAAGCTTGTATTGTCCAATGAAATTTTCCTGTTTCCAGTGCTGTTTTTGTTTATCAACAAGTTTCATTTTTTAAGAGAAGTTTTTATTTATCTATACAAAGCAGTCCATGGGTCAGATATTCAATTAGTACATAGCACTGCAATTAAATCAAAGTCAGCACAGACACGACAATTTATGCTAACTGTAGACATGGTCTTGTTATGCCTTTATTCTTACTAAAAGCAGCTCTGAAATTTGTATCACAATAGAACTTGAATATTTACTAAAAACAAGCCTCACCTTAACATACTAAAAGATCAATATTCAAGTCAGCTTGCGTACGTAGACATGCTACATGCTCTCCCTTTTCATTACCGATAGCTACAGCAACTGAAAATACTTCTCTTGCACAGCCCTGCCCGTCCTGTAAAGGAATACCAAGATACAACTATATCCCTTCAAACTAAGCCTTGCGTTTTCTTTTACTTGTAAGCTCTCAAGTCATTAGCACCTATGCCAAGACCTTGCTAACCGCTCCATTCAATCAGCAGTGCTCAATTTCTTTTTATGGGAAACTTGCATAGTCAAGATAAGCAGCAAGCAAGTGCATACAAGGTAAACTCCAGGACTTAAGGCTTCACTTCAAGAGCTTAATGGCTATTCACCTGCCAGCATCTTGGAAAATGACCTTTTAATTAACTCAAACTGTTATAAATGTCTAAAGGGCACAGAATTTTAAATGTGTCATTAAAACATTAGTTTCAAACAAGTTAAAAATGAAGTGCCACCATCAGTGATCTCGTGTCACACCTTAAGTGAAAGGGACTCCTATATTTCTTTTCCACAGAGTTTGGATCTGGACCTAAATTGAGGATATATTTGAGATCATATATCTGAGTATGTGTTAGGTAAGTAATTGGACTGACTGAAGGAAACTAGTGTCTTAAATTTAAAAACATATCAGTTTATCTTCAGTTTTTGCAAGGTTTACTATGTTAAATCAAGAAAAAAAAAGCAGAAAAAACACAAAGCTAACATCTTTGAAATACTTCGATTTGTTTTTCAAGCCCAAATTAATCAGTTGGGGCTATGTTAAAACAGAACATTTACTTATGTTCCCATTGCCTCCTCATTGGATTGTTTTGCTTCCTAACAATGAAGTTAATAACTTGCTTTCTTTAATTAAAAAATCAGTTAGAAAGGAACAGCGGATATGGACTAGTGGAATATATTATACATAAAGCAATAAATCCCAACAGTACCATTCCCCACAGCTAAAAGTTACCTTTTTCCAACATGTCCCACAGATTACGTTCAATGAGGGCAAATCAAAGTCTGCTGTGAGATGGCTTCCTGACAACAGGACTTGCCATCCCTTTGAATGCAGACGGTAAGTAACAATATTCACATGCACCCGTCCATCCGAAACAAGGAAATAATTGCTAAAGGACTATGGAAACCCAGCAGCAGATCTGCCCAACTCAATTGATGGCACGTGGACCTGGCTCACTCACGGCAGTGGCCAAGACGCCTGCACCATACAGCACCAACCCAGTCACCGCTCTAGCTGGTGACCTCCAGCTTTCCTCAGCTTTTTGCCTGCTGCCAGTGGAGTTTGCGCTGCAGCAGTCACAGCTCCATTCTCACAGGGCCCTACGCTAAGAATACCATGTTGTCTTTACAATACCAGAGAGAGAAAAAAATTGATGCCAACTTGAAGTTTTTACTCCATGTGACTGCAAGCACCCTGAGGGCTGTTTCCTTCATGTCAGATCAGCAAGGCTCCTGTAGCACACTCTGAATGGCAGCTGCAAATAAGCACCCGTTAGCCAGCAAAAAAGCTCGGGAGCAAAGACAAGCATCCAGAGCTACAAAATACCTGGATAACGCACCAGAGATTCATGCCATTTCCATTCTCAGCTTTGGGACAGCTGTCCTCAACACCATTTGTGCAGGAGGATTTTTTGTTGTTACAGAGCACTCGGAACACGAAGTCAAGCAAGCAGAAGTGCCTTGACCTTCATCCTACCGAAACAAACTGAATATAGAGGTGCATGCTGTCTTTTTACAGTAGAAAAAGTATTGGAAAGGGCAGGAACCTGATATATCAGAGCCTTTTCCCAATGAATAGGAATATTTCAGAAATAACTATGTTTCTTTTTTATTTATTTATTTATTTATTTTTCCCTTGAGTGGATAACTGCAGCGTGTTGTTTTTTTTTCCTAAGTACCTTCAACAGTTAATCTGTTGAGCTCAAGATCAGAAATAAACCTCTGCATACCCAGAGTAAGCAAACATGTTTGGAGGGCCTCATTAGACACTTTGGCACAACAATTTTAAGTAGGCTCAAGTTCCTCACAGACGTCAGCGTCTAAGTGATATCAGCAGCTTTTTTTTTTTTTTTTTTTTTAAAGAAAAAAGCCTAACTATTTTTAGTCTTTAAAATATATAGGTTCATGCTTTTCTCCTTCGTAGGATAGAATACTAATTGCACATTACATTTAATACAACATAAACTAAAACATTAGAGGAGACCATCATCATCATGTTGTTTACTAGTCTTGCTCTTAAGGAACAATATCTGAAATGCCAGTTTCCTGGCAGTAAGCAGCAATTACCCAATGTCATACTAGGCATCACGAGTATGTGTAACAAGGACTGATCAGGAGTATCTGCTATGCTTCTGTTTGGAGCTATGCCCACTAAAAATGCAATAAATCATCATCTATTTGTGCCCTGACAGCATCTTTTATATGCTTTAAGACATTAGTAGACACTATCCAGAAAGAACAAAGCGATCACAACATAGTTATTGTCAAACACTACTGAAAGAACACTCTGCTTTTCTTTCAGAAATATCAACTTGCTGGGAAAATATAACTGCCAAAACATGGCTTATAAGAGCTTTCATATGTTGCTGGTGAGAAACTTGTTAATGCCTTTCAGTACTTTATTTTCTAAATTCTTGTCAACAATTACAGAAGAAAAAAAAAATAGAAGGTGCAAGAATCTAAAAGCTCACTCAAATGCATGAGCCCATCTCTCCCCCAGGGTACAAAACCAAAAACAGCTACCAGAAAGTCTACTAAACTTTACTGCCATAATTAGTCCCCATATCATACGAGTTTTGGCTCCGATGTAAATGCCCAAATGTCAGATCATCCAGTTCTGCACAGAGCATCAGGTAACACACCATTTAAAAAGTCATACTAAGAAATAACTTGACCTTGTGTTACAAAAAATAATTGAACAATGTTTTCTTGACTGGATATTACTATAAAAATTCTGCAATTTAAACAGTACAATTGGATGAGCTTTCTGATCTCTGTTCTAAAGGATTTCTACAGTTATTTATGCAAACAGCATTTAGAAAAAATGACAAAGATGGGGGCATTCAGCAGCACGCTCCTCAGAGCCCACCAAAACATTTTTTTTTTTTTTTCCCCATTTCAAGTTGTGTCATTCTAGGCCTTTTCCACCTAAGGCATCAAGGTTTTTTGCTGAGTGGATCAATTCCATCATGTCCCAGCCAGCACAGCCACTGGTTCCAACCTTGTGCTTTCTCTCTCAAAGCTTATTCATAAATTCTTTGTCTTGCCTAATCATCTAAGAATCAGTGCATACCAGCACAACATGTATCAGACTTGATTAGTCTTCATCCAAGAAGGTGGCAACTGCTACGCAATATGTAGAGGACAGCTTAAAATTCTTATTAATATTATGTTACAGGTATCTGATAAATAAACGTGACTCCAATTAACAAGAACATAGGGGAAAAAAAAGAGATGTGTTAAACACACACCTTTCAGTATGCTTAATTTTTACTCCTGTAACTTAAACCAGTATTGATAAGATGTTGCAGAACAATTATTAAAGTGATGGTGCAATTTAGAGGGCTGTTGCCTGGTTAAGCAATGTAACTGCGTATTAAGTTTCCCACATAATGTGCACAGAGAACACTCTGCATTCAGACTGTCCACAAAGATGTGAAACAATAGCTGTATCTGAGTTTGGAGTAGAAATACAGCTTTGGAGAACTTTTTCACTCCCTCTTTAAGACTTTATGAAAAACTCTGTGCTTGCCAGGCCAGTATCATGACAATTGAAAGAAACCTGCAATCCAAAAAATAAGGATTTCTACTTAACCTGAAAACTTGGCAGAAAGAGAACAAAACATGATTTCCCCCCCAACTCCCAACACACCTGGTATCAGAGTGCAGCTTACTGTCTGTCAAGGCAGAGAAAAGCACACCTCTTCCTCTGTTCTTTAAAGATCTGGTGAGCAAGGACTAAGAGAGCACAGCAGCCCCTCCCAAAGAGCTCCAGAAGGATGGAAGTCCAGAAGTAAAGAGCAGTCTGTAGACAGCCAGTAGAAAGACAGAGGATGAACAGAAAGGTCCCAGTCCCATGAACAAGCTCAGAACATACTGCATGCTGTACTTCTGGCTGTTCCCCACTTCCTCAGCAGAAATGCAAACTAGGAGCCTGAACACACCAAGGGGCTGGTCAACCTTAACCAAAACAGCAACTTGTAGGCACAGGAAAGGGGGAAGGAGGACAGAGAAGGTGTTTAAGAAGAAGGTATTTAAAAGATCTCTTAAGACCAGCACAGACTGCTGTTCAAGACTACACGTAGTCTTGCATACTGCAGTTACACATTTTTGACTACTCTGTTACGAGCTCTTAGCTGTAACACAATAATACAGAAGACACAACACTTGCTCTTGCTTGTAAGATTAGCAGAAATGCGCATTTTCTGCAGAGTACATTGTCAAACACACTACACAGATGCAGCAGCTGTTGGCAGACAAACACACTGATAGTATCGAACACAAAAGTACACTGCAGTTTTAGGTGTGGTTAAAGAAAAAAGTGCAAAGATTTTATCTGTTCCAATAATAAAGTAACAGTAATGTTTTTAAACTAAAGTCTAAGGATGCTGGTGGGTGTGTTTAACTTTTCCCACTCTACATACATACTATTTGCAATGAAGTTTGTTTTATTGTCACATACAGGGAACTGGCAGAGGTAGATACAAGATGTTTGTGTGTTTCACGTCACGAAACTGACCTACTTCAGAAGGGATCCCACTTGTTCTTACCATATACTCCTCTGTCGAGGAGAAGCAAAAATTCATCCACAGCATTTCGCATCTCAGACTCAGTAAGATCCAGCAAAGAAACAACTTTGAAATCCATCTGTCTTAGCAAGTTGGTCAATTCATAGACATCCACCATTGGAGCCTTGAGTCGGGGGTGATTCCAGTAGTTCATATTTCCAATTAAGAGAGCTACTTTGTCTGTTGCTGCAAAGACAAAGGGAAAACAAAACAGCAGCACATTTGTTGTATTCCCTAGATTCAGTACCTTAAATTTAATTTATATCAAAGCAACAATAGTATCCAACCTCACTTCAGGCACAATACTTGCAAGTCATTCTGTATCAGCTATACAGCTAACTCAATTCTCATTCAAAGAACAAAGAAACATTTCAGCATGTTCTGACAGTCAACATATCTGAACTGTGAGGCATTTAAGACTGGATAATTTACCAAGAAGTGAGTCACTAAGGCTATATGTCATTTAACTTTTCCTGAAAGCACAATTACTGAATTCCTCCATACAGAAAGAAATTTAATAAACATGGAAATTCTTACGCTAAGTTGCTAAAGGTATGGCCGGTTATATTCCACCTCTCCCACCCCTCAGGCCAGCATTATGACAACTGAAAGGAACCTGCAGATTCACAAAATCTTGTGCTTCTTAAAAATAAAACAAAGCAAACAAAAAACCACCACACACAAAAGACCACTTTCATATCTCCAATTCCTACATTCACATCTTGCTAAAACATAGTATGTTTGAAGTAGAAGCTTTTACTTAAATAACAGAAAACTTTATTTAGGTCAGAAGTAAAAAGTCATTTTTTTCTGTTTGTTAAGGTTTCTTTGGTTGCTAAACAAAAGGTCCCTTTTCTTCGGGCCTCTTCTTCTGTTGCTGTAGTTAAAAACTGAGAGAAGATGAATTTACAAAACTGGGAGGGAAGTCTAACAACGTTCTTATATCCTGAGATATATTCATGCTGATTTTAACACAGCCAGAAGTATTTCTGTCCCGAGGAAACAGAGCAGCTATGAAACAAAAGAAAAAATAATCTACATTGACAGAAGTGCTTCAGAGACGGGTAGTCTCATTTTTATCCAAAAATTTTACACCAAGGTACAGAAAGGCATTTATTCAAAGTAAGGCACTTCTCCTCTGGTTTATTTGTTACTTCTCCTCTCCAACAGGAATTTTTGTCCTACTGCTCTGGTTGCAAATAGGATCATATGACTGCCCCAAATCTGCTTCAGAGCCTGTAACCCCACTAACCAGGAGACAGCCTTTGTCCATAGCCTCAGCATCTAACATTTCAATTCCTTTAGCAAGATTCCCAACTTGCTTTTAACATTCTTACAGCTGAAAAACCTTCAAGGTCTTGAACAGCATGGACTATTTTAATGGCAGAGAAAGATGTATAGTGACAGTAGAAGACTGATGTTGAAAAATACTTTTAAAAGTGTGAGTTTGCTATACAATTTAGAAAAGATGAGCCAGAACTGCACTTACACTCCCCCTCATGCTGATGAGCCTGAGAGAAGTAAGATTTTGACATAGTGTGGCAACCCTTCCACCTGGTTTGGCACTGACAAAGTCAACTCGCCTGACCACAGTCAAATCTATGATGCAATGTGAAGAATGTGATTAAAAAAAACCCACCAAATGTTCTTCAAAACACCTATCCTTACCCATCTACCTCAACAAGCTGCAGCTCAGGATCAATGCCTCCACGCACTGTGCACAGTTGAAGCTGAGTTTGCAGGCACAACATACTCTCTTAGCAGACAACACCAATCCCTTTACTCACCTCACCCTAATGCCATGATCTCCAACCACAGAAGTATTCAAAATAATGGTGTAACACACTTGTTAAGGTCACAGCCAGAGGAATTTATAACCGTAAACTGAAACAGGCGAGAAGTCATAGACACTCCACCAAGTCACTAAAAATCTGGTGCCTTCATCACAGCTTACTACTTAAAGGGCAACCAAACATTATAAAGGGCTATAGAAATGCAGGCGTCTTCCTCCCTGCAGCTATTTCACAAGTTATTTCATAAGCAATGACAGAAGAAGCAAAATTCAGAAGCAACATTACCTCCTAGATAAGAAATAAAAGCGTTCATTACAACCACAAAACTACTTACCAAAAGGTCTGTCATTTGATTGTTCTTGTAGGTCTGCAAGAAATCAATTACAAGAACAGATCATCATTAAGTACAATCATAGTTGTCAGCAACAGAAAATGAAGTGCATGTTCCATAAAGCAACAGTCTACTAGGAAGGCTTTAATAACTTAATTTCTTCACTGGTTTTAAGAAAATAAAAATGCTTTTTTGTTGCTGTTATTTACCTGATTTCTTTGACCTATAGCAAACATACCTCAGTAGGATATGAATAGCTAGTCCTATTTATTAAGAAATGTTAGAAACTTGTGGTATTATTTTAAATTTTACAAACTGTATGTCAGCATTTTCAGTAATGTCTGAGAGTTCATATTCTCCAAATGAAATGCAGATATGTAAGATGGAGATAGCAGCAGAGATGACAATTGAATATGTGCAAAATCTTTTATTTCGTACTTCACAGAGGAATGGTAAAGGCAATGCCCTGCAAAGCCTAACTCTGGATAGCATGTCACAACAACACTACTGAACTATCTTTCAGTGACTAAGCCTTAGCAGAAGTAAACATATCTTTGATGTCTAACCCAGGAAATTATGACTTCTGTGATTTGATATTTTAGGAACCCTATCAGAGATAATCCCTGATAGGGTATTATTTCAGAATTTGTTTCTATAATAAATATCAAACAGGCTTCAAGTCACATGAGCTCACTCCAACATTGAGTTGGTCTATTTCATAAATCCATCTATCATTGGTGACAGCCAGACATCTTATACTTCACTCACTGTAATCATCTGAAAAAGCAGCAACATAGTAAAACTTACAGCCCAACAAAGCCATGGACAAGAAAACAAAACACAATTTCTTCTGTATTTACATAAGTATGTATGCAGTATAAAAGAGCAGCTTTGTGTGATTTTGAAAAGCAACTCTATGGTTCATTGCTTATCTACAAGTTTGTTTATTGGGACCAGAAAGTGGTACTGCCCCTACCTGTCACTAATAAATCCCCAGTTATAAAACACATCCAAATAATGTAAACTAAATATTGTAACTGAGCTAGGCTTCAGTGAATTGTAACATGAAATGAAGATGTGAAATTAAAGCTTTTCAAAACATAACACTTACCTGTTTTTTGAAGATCACTTAGATCTTCTGTGAAGAAATGCACCAATTCATAGTTTAAACAAGATGCAAAAATACATATGCTATTAATATATATAATTAATATATCTATATCTCTCAACATCTTTTGTGTTTTAAAAGAAATTATAAGTGCAGGGCACAAAAACAGTACAAAAATGAATATTGCAAAAGAAATCTTGCTTTCCCTCCTCCCCCACCCCCCCAAGCTTTAGATCATGCTATCAAGGCAAAGAGAGAAGCACATGCAGAAGAAACGTTACATCACACATCAGTGTTTTAAAGCACACTGAAGCTCTTAACCCACATATGCTTTTCAGCAATGCACTTAGTAATAAATCATCCCAATAATTAATCTTTAAAAATTGATTGACAACTAAAGAGTTACTTTACCTTCTGTGCACTCCACTGCCATAGATTTCCTTCCTTGTGTTTTAAGCGGGGGGAAATTGGAAGACAATTGCTCTCAGTTATGAGAGTTAGCACATAAAATGGAAGAAAAAAGTCACTTCCAAGCTTCTCTGTAATCTGGCTCATTTTACAGCAGTATAAATCTTTCAGCACTGACTGTGATACTGTACAGTAATTATTACTAAAATTCAGCAGTACTAGAATGTTCTTAGGATAGGAAAGAACTTTTCATATGAATTATGCAATAGTAGTCCCAGATAAATATAGAAGCTATATAAACAGATCTTCTCTTCTTTAGTTTACTGCAAATACATGCACATGCCCTAAACAGTGTTATATCCATTTATTTCACTTACAATCTCACCTGCCCCAATTGCTAAAGAGCTCAGTGTAACACAGTTCAAATCACTAACAAGATGTTAATGAAATCAAGGTTTAAATTGTTGTCAGAAACAAAAATATAAAGAAAACAGCTCACCATCTGTTGTCAAGCTACATTCATACTAGCAATGCCAAAAAGTGGTAGCATTTCTATGCTAGCTACCTTAAAAACCCAAAGCACTTTATAACTTACAGAACTGTAAAACTGCCTCTGCTGTCAGCAAGCAACACTATTTTAACAAAGGGATGCACTAAAAATATAGAAGATTATGTGCTTGGCTTAATACTAGAAGTCTGAAAAGCAAATTCTGGTGATAGAGAAGAAATTGGTAAATCAACTGACCTCTATCAAACTGAAAAACTCCTTACCTACAACAACTTCTATCTTCTTGCTGTCTTGGTCTTCCTGGTCATTGAACACGTGACACCAATATGTTCCCCCATGTTCCATGTCCACACAAGTTACCTATGTGAGCACAATCATAGTCATCCTGCCAGGCCCCAGGCCCCCAGATAAAACAGTAAAAATTAAAAGCAAAACCTAAACAAATCCGCAATTTTCTGATACCCTCATTCTACAGAAAGCTGAACAGCATACATTCTAGAAATGCTTTCAAGAATTGAAGAAAGACTGCAAATCCACCTAACAGGCCTGAGATACTTTAAGCATTAAATGTAGCAGCTCTTACAAATCACAGAGCTTTGCAGTCTGGGATAGAAATACAAGCTTTCACTTTTACTGGTACTTCATCTTTGTTATGTAAATAAACCTCTCTAACTCAAAATACACTGTAGCTGTCCACCCCATGACCACCACCTGAAACACCTTCAGGATTACAATTCTGCACCCTGGAGCCTCAGAGCTATATTGGCATTTGAGTAACAAAACAGGATAGCTACTTAGAAACTGTATTTGCATAAAAGGTTATCAAGGCTATGAAGAAGTTATTTTCTTCAAGGAAGCTTTATATGATAAGCTAAAGGTGATTACATATTAACCCCCCAAGAGCACTCTGCAGTAACTTACCATGTAGACATTTTTGCTCCCATTTGCCAAGGGAAATCCATTTCTGAACCACTGATATTGAGGAATTGGGTTTCCAACAGCTCTGCATTCTAATACCAAAGCATCTCCCACTGTCAAGTTTTGTGGCTGAGGCTGAATACAAATGCATATCTTCTTTTCAGGCAAACTAATTAAGCTCCCTTCAAAAAACAAAGGAAACAATGACAGGAAAGAAACTTTTCCATCTGTAAGTGTGCTTGTCTTGTTTACTTGTAGTGCAGTTAACCCCTCACTCCATTTCCACAGAATCTAGGTTTGCTTACGTGTCCAGGCTTTAAGCATACAAGTGCTATGAGCTTCTGTATAAGGTAGGACTTTTTTCTAGTGGCCAGGAAAGCACTGAAACTCATTAGGTTCTTCTTTACCCAGTATCTTTATTCTCAGACTGGCAGCAAACAGATAGGCAGTGGACAAAAATTCCTGATTATCAGACCAGAACCCATAGGACAAACATGCATAAAAGACTGCGTGTGTAAACACACTAACAGGTTACAGGGCTCAGGTTAAAAAAAAATAAAAAAAAATTGTTTTTTCTGGTACAAGAATCCTTTAGGAATTCAAAGGATTCCAAGACACTGTTTTCCATCTATTCTTATCCGCTATTCATAAAATCATAGAATGGCTTGGGTTGGAAGGGGCCTTAAAGTTCACCCAGTTCCAACACCCCTGCCATTTCTTCCTAACGTCTAATCTAAATCTATCCTCTATTAGTTTAAGACCATTCCCATTTATCCTAACATTATCTACCCAGTAGAGTCCCTCTCTCTCCTTTTTATAAGACTCCTCGAAAGGCCCCTATTGTGGAACTTTGTTTCTCTTCTGCTTTTATAGCCAGTACAAGAGCACAATAATTGAGTATCACCCTTTTAATCATCCTTCTCTCATGTCTGCGCAAGACAGTGACGGGGACCTGAGTTTCTCTAACAAGCAGGAAGGCAGACTTTCAGAAGACCATATTTGTCCAATAAATGCTCACTCGAACGCAAAAAAAAAGACTTCAGCTTCAAGGTACAATCCACACGGAGATGTCCCGCTATAAAAAGCTTCTGCCACTCACTGTGAGATGCACCCTGGAGATCGCAAACTTCCAGTCGTGCCCACTGACTGAACGCAAATGAAGATTCACTGTTCACTCGACAGATGTAGAAGCCAGCATCGTTTACTTTCACTGGATTCAAAACCAGCTCTGGAGAATTACCATAGGGAACCTGAATCACACACGAACCAAGAAATACTTTGATTTAGTTTGATTTAAGCTAAACTAGGATCAAACATTAGAATATTTATTCATCAACTCCTCAGTATTAGAATATTTATTAACAGCAGCCTCAACTTCCGTACTTGCTTAAAAATTTTGAATGAGAAAATCTTGCTCTACACGCTTGGTAGCTTAGAGAGGGACTTTCTTCTAGGCATTATTCATGTGCGCCTATTTAAGAGGATTCTGAGCTTTTAAGCTGGTTAAATAACCCTTCCTGATATTATTTATTTTCTAGGAAGATAATCAGGACAAGAAATATGGGCATTACTGCTTCCGTTCACACTCCAGAGATACTGGCTCACATACACTCTGGTATTTTACCCAAGTCTGTGACACACTTGTGTTCAGGCCTTCAATTGCTCAGTCTTTGGAACCAGTTTCCATCTGTCTAAAGCCAACGGTGACTGACATTTATTCCACTGCAGCAGTTTCTCCTCAAGGTGTGAAATTTCTTGGTCGGGTCGTTATAGCATTTATTCAACTTTTATTTTTATTAGTAGGTGAAGCAAGCATCTCCCCTTATAATTAAGGGTAACAGCCTTCAAAAAATTTTGGAGAGAAATTCCCATCTAACACCAGGAATACCATAAGCTAGTTTATGTAGTCATTACCTATTCTTTTCACCAATTTTATATACATACATGTGTGTGTATTTATATATATATATTTTTTCCCCCTATTACCTCTTTTTCCTGTTTGAACCACTGGTAATGTACAAATGGGTGTCCTGTTGCCCAGCAACACAGCTTGACAATCTGGCCAGAGAGCACTGCTTGAGAGTCTGGCTGTATAACAATCTTTATACCTTTAAAAAAGAATTTAGACATAGAAAAGTGATTAAGAAATACAACTCAACCATTTAAATTTGTGCTTAAATTATCTTCCAAGCAAAGAAAGTTTCTGTCATTAATTATACTTGAAAGTAATCTATTTTTACTGTGTGAAATGAAACAGTTTCATTTAGTTAATTCTAAGACATTCAAAATTGTCTTCCATTTCACAAAATCCACACTCGAATCAATCAGCACTCTATGGAATTTTATTAAAGATTTACAGGAGATGACTGATGTTTTAATTTCTGGAAACTTCCATCACCTCTTGCTCTCTACTCACTACAGCAAACAGTACTTCCAATGGCATCACGGTTTCCTTCTGGGAGGAGTATTCCCACAATACACCTTATGGAGTTTGCTCACACCAAATGATTTCTTTGAGTTGTTAAACTTCAGATATGAGACAAGGCACAGCCTGAGGGAGCGTTCAAAATAGTAAAACCTTGTTTAACTACAACATACTGAGTTTTTCAGGTATTGCTCATGCAACTTAATAGCCAACGTTAGTTTCTTTAATGGCTTTTGCTCCTGTAGAGCACAGGGCTGGGGCTTTCTTTTTACTAGGCTGCAAGGTAAAATTTTCCACTTCAGATTTTAACTGCCAGGAAATAGTGTGAGTGAAATTCTGACACCAGTCTGATACGATCCAGTTGTTTTCTTAACCTAGACCATTCCAGAGATCTAATTACAGTACAACCCCCAAAGCAGATCCACTGTTACAACCAAGGTCATGGGAAGAAAAGGGGGGAAAAAAAAGTTATTTGCAGAACAGAAAGTTTAACCTCAAGGTGCTGACAAAGAATATACGCACCTCTGGCCAAGTACAGAAACAGCAAACGGCACAGAGGCACTTCATTACCTTTTCATTATTCTCTGAAATTAACAATCAGATACAAAATAGGTATTCATATTTAATATTTCATTTTTATTAGAGTCAGTCTATTTCCTTGTATTGGAAGAAAGTAGGTTCCTTATTACTATTTAAAAGGAACACACTTTGCAGAAGCTGAAAGCGCAGTTTGGTACAGAAGCAGCATCCCAGACTGGGGGGGGGAATAATTTTAGAGAGTAATGTAAACTAAACAGAAGCTGCAAGCAAAAATAGCTGCAAAGAGATTGCAAACATCCCAGTACAAGGCTCAAGATTATAATTTGCTCCAAGCCTTCTTACTACACTCTATCAGGAGTTTTCTTTTTGTCTGCTTCCCCTCCCAACTCCCCACTTGCATTCAATAGCTTAGTCACACATGGGGACTTTTTCCTAACAGAGAATGCTTGAGGAAAGAAACTGTAATGATTTGATCAACAGGCTGAAACTTGAGCAGAAACACATGTGGTTAGACCGAAACAGAGATTCTGTGTCATATGGAAATCACAGGGTCTTTGTCTAGCAGGGAAGCAGGCTATGTTAGCTTCCTCCATACAGAATCTTATTCTAAAATAGTTGAGTGCACAGGGGTCTACTCCAAACTAGCTACAGGACTTGAAAGCTCCTTGTCTATCTTTCCATAAAACATTTTCCCTCTAGAGCTTAGCTCCAGAGATGGATACTTCAGTTTTTCATTTAATACTTCCTCTGCTGTTTTTCTGAGTTAAAGGAAGCATATTAAGTCGTTCACAATCACCTAATATTAAACAATATTATCACAATCACCTCATATTAAACAAGACAAGTAGGATGTTTACAATATCAATTTAAAGTGCTTTGCACTTTCCAAAGACTTCCATTTCTATTTTTTTAATCTCTCCTGATTTGCATCACTAACATCTCTTAAGAAAGTAGCTGAGAAAAGCAAGTCATCTGAAAGATCAATATCTTGTACTCCTTAGAGTTGTTACAAACAAGTTCTAAGAAAACTGATTCATAATTTCTTCAGTTTCAGTTATTTTCCTGTCATTCACTCAGCATTATATAGCTACTTCCTGCAAACATTACAGAATTTAATGTGTTAAAAAACAAAACATCTGGCTTAATTTTCTGAATGATTACAAAGATACACCAACACTTCTTTGTTCATTCAGCGAACCATGGTGCTCCTAGCAGAGTAAAAATCAGCCGCCTTAACTAGATGAAATGGCTGCAAAGCATTGCTACTACTAGTTAACCTGAAAAATTCCACTGTTGTCTTAATAGTAGTTCTAAGTCCATTGCTTCAGTTCTCATGCTGTCCAAAGAAAAGAAGAACAACTATCAGTATGGCAAAGAGCTTGCTAGTTTCATTCCCAATCCCCACTTTCATGAGGGGCTTTTGTAACTTCCTAGTAGACCGAATTTTACCACATCCTGAAGGACTATACTTGTACTCTACAAGAAGCACTTGGTCTACATGGTCTTACCCATGCATGCCCTTGCATTGTCCACACTTCTGCAATTTTTGAGAAGCAGCAAACTGAATGCATTAACAGAAAATAATCTAGTTCGCTGCTAGGTTAGCCGCTCTGCCCAATTTGCTAGTTGGAATGGATCCAATACACAACAGAACTGGTGCTAATTGAACAATTCCCTTTCAATCAGGGTAAGCTATGAACTGAAGTTCTCAAAACCTGTAGCCTAAACAGATGGCTGGCAACGCTACTTGCCTTTCTAACTCAACCACTGCAGTTCTATAAGCATCTCCCAAAGCCCCAGTTTAATACAAGTTAGCAGAGCAAATGACAGCACCTGTCACATCGATGCAGCAAAGTCCAAGCTTACAAGACTGCATTAAGCCTGCTTACCTACTTAGCCTACTTTTAATCTCAGAATCATATAAATGATACCAGTTACTAGAATTCAACAACAACAAAAAAATGTTTTTATTTATTATAGAAAACAAATACTTCAGTGTTTCCAGTGGAAAATGCCTAGTTTCACTGAAAGCACGAACCAGAACTGACCTGAATAGCTGAGGCACTGGAGAGCCTCTGTATGCTCCAGGGCCTGCAGGAACTCCACCAGTTCCACCACAGTGCAACCCCTATCACCCAGCAGCTTCAGGAGACTCCAGCTTGGACTTCCTTCTGGCTCCAGGACTTTGAGGGAACATTGTTCTAAATCGAGAGGGCTACAAAATAATAAGACATGGCTTAGACCTTCTTAATACTCTTTCTCAAAAAGGACCTAGATTACGAAAAATCAGTTTGAGACCAAAACAAACAAATGAGATGGGAAAATCGTAGCTGATCTGGGCTTTTTCGGAGTATTTCCTTCAGGTTTCAGGAGTCCAGAGGTTATATAGCAGCACTTCCACAGACAGAAATTAGTAAGTTGTATGCTGTAAAACAAGAGATGTTTGTACCTAACAATTCTGACCAAACACATTGAGAAATCTTCCAATTTTTTTATTTTCTAAGTCTCAGCAGAAAAACAAGTACAGCACCTTTCGTTTTCATGTGCCTAATTCAGAAGCGGTAAAAACTGAGTCAGACTCTAACTTGAAAGCCCAGGAAGACTTAGATCTGCAGAGTAGCTGTTAAAACAGGCAACCGCGGCAGCTTCGCTGCTGCACACACGGCTACAGCTACAGCTGACAGCTCCAATAAATTTATGGCCAGCTATAAACTTTCCCGCTTTTAAACTTCAGTTTTATGACTTCACGTGCTTTTGTTCTCAGCAGACTGAAACAACACAGATGATAAGGGAATGAGTACTTATGGAAAGGGAACGCAAGTTTATGCATTACCGCTAAAAAGCTTCATCAACGTTTCCTTCACTAAATCCCAGTGCCACACGAACCTGGGGGCAGGACACTTTCCCACTCTCCCTTATCAAGAGCCTCGTTGCATTTCGCTGGGTAACACGGGCACAGAAACGCAGCACCAGGCCTCTCTGCTGGTCTCGGGGTGTTTCCCCGTAGCAACAAATGACCGCCCCAGGGAAAGGAAACGTCTTCGCAGCGCACCTCCAGCGCTGCGCTCGGGCCGCCTTTCTGTTATTTCCCCCTCCAGGCTCTACCCTCTGCACGAGAGCCACACGAGCAGGAAGCGCCGCGCCGAGCGTGACCCGGGCAGGAAGCGCCGCTCAACGCCCCCAGACAGCGGAGCCGCCCCGCAGGCAGCAGCGGCCGCGCACCTGCGGCGGAGGCGCGGGGCGGGAGGCGCTCGGTGCTGGCTGCTGCCGGGGCTCGGGGCCCGCCGCCCGCCGCCGCCCTGCCCCGGGAGGCTCGCCCAGGCGCCGGGCAGCAGGGCGAGCCCCGCCCGCCTCGCCCCCTCGCCAGCGGCCCCTGCCCCGCGCCCCCGCCCGGCTCCCCGCAGCGGGCAGCGCCCTCACCTCAGGCGGACCCTGCCGCGGCTCCCCGCTCGCTGCGCCAGGTCCCGCCAGCCCTTGCCGGGCGCCGCCCGGTCCAGCAGCTCGCTGAGCCGCCGCAGCACCGGCTCGGCCAGGCGGCTGAGGGGAAGGGAGCCCGGCGGGCTGCGCGGCGGCTCCGACATCGCCCCGCTGCTGCCTCCGCCGGGGCGGTGCTCCCGCCCGGAAGGACGCGCCCAGCGCAGCCGCACGGCCCGGCCCCCGCCGCCGGCGTCCCGGTACCGCCCGGCCCCGTCCCGGTACCGCCTGGCACCGCCCGGTCCCCCGCAGGGGGCCGCCTGCCCCGGGCGCGGTTCGCTGCCGGCGGCCCGAGGGGAGCGGTGGGGCGTTGGCGCCCCGTCGTGAGGCAGAGCGATGCCGCGGCCAAAAAGCACCGCGTGCAGCCGGGGTCGGCCGGGGAGCAGCTCCCCTGTGGAGGGAGCGCGGCCGGGCAGGGCGGTGGGGCGAGCCAAAGCGGGGAGCTGGCAGCAGGCAGGAGGCAGCAGGCGTTTGGCCCGGCCGCAGCGCTCCCCGCCTCACGCTCCGTCCCCGGGAGCCGGGGTCCCGGCGGGGGCAGGAGCTGCCGCTGAGGGGAGGCCCCCGAGTCCCTGCTCCAGCGCCGTGAGGCGAGCGCGGGCACGGTGTGAGGTGAATTCGCATCTTCCCGCAGCTACAGGTTGCTCAAAGTGGGCTGAAAGTGTCTTAGAAATTACTCCTACTACCATTTTTAATCAGTAACCGAGCACTCAGGTGTGACCGCCCATACTCTGCAGTGTTTCCCTGCGTAGCTGCAAGCCTGCCCCGATGTCCCTGTGCGCAAACTGGAGGCCGGTGGCTGCAGTAGCGCAATGTGGAGACCAAATCCATCAGCTGTGCATGTAGCTGGTTGTCTCGTGCCTGGCACTAGTCAGAGCTGCACAGAGACACACACCTGCCTGCAGAGCTGCTAACAGCACAGCATCTCCCCTTGGCTTCTGTGGGGTCCAGCACCTCTGAAAAACAAGCCATTTATTTAGACCTGAATTTGCTTGGAGTGGCTTCTTCACGCACTGTTAATCAAGAATGTATTCCTCCCAAGTTATGTGCGAAACCAATCTGCATGGCAGCATGGGTACAGGTAAGACAGTGCATTTGGCTTCCTGATGACATTTGTGTACCCACAGTTGTGTATGATACCAGGCTGGTGTCTTTCACCCGCCTTGGGCTGTGGACATGCTTGTTGGGACACCCCATGGTGTCAAACAGTCAAATGAGATCACGTTGAAAATGGCTTCAGATCCTGGTCTCTCAGTTCTTTGGGGATTATTTTGGCTATTAAGCTATTGTATGAATCATAGATATCCCTGCTGCTCTGTTTGTTGCTAAACACACTTGTTTTTTTTGCCTGTGGCCTAGGTCTCGGGAACACTGGGAATCTGAAGTATTTAGCACCTTAGTATCTGATAAGGGGCATTTTAGCTGCACTTTCTGCAAAACAGTCAAGAAAAAAACATGGCACTAAACCGGCTTTTCAGCCTTTTCTGAGCTCCTTGAGCTGAGGGCATTTTGTGTAATTCAGACAAGTTCCTTGTGTGAGAATTGGCTTCTTGGGTAGCAGGCAGAGGAATACTTTTTCAGGATTAATTTAGATGTGTGTTTGATTATCATTGCCTTTGAGAAATGCAAATTGTTAGGTGATTTTTTGTGTGTAGTGATTGTTAAAAGTTCACTGTTCACCTTTGGCTTCCTCAGTCTACTTGTTAAGGAGAGTTGCGCAGATTTTTTTTGCATTTTTAACTTCAAGCATGTCAGAAATTCCAACCGTGCCTAGCAAAGCAGTTAAGCACACTAAAGCATGTGCTTTAAAAGTGAGCCCAGTGCCTTATTATGAAAACCTAAGGCCAACACTTCCTCTCTCTTAAGGCCACGAGGAAATGCCCGTGGACTTCTATGGAAGTAGGATCTACCCTCTCATCACTGCCAGCTCTCTCACTCTCGCCCTCTCTGGCTGAGGTTTTCCTAGGAAGAGCCATCTGCTGCGTGTAATGAAATAGTCTCTCTTGGAAGACAAACTGCTGTGATCAGACTCACTATACTAAGGTCACACTAGCAAAACAACACTGAAGAGCTTCTCAGCTTTGAAGCAAAATGCATAAACTAAATGTCTTCTCTCTTGTAATGCAGAGTCAAACCGCAGGCCTGGTCCACAACTAGAACTTAAAGAGTGAGCACAGAAGGGTAAGTGCACATGTTTATGGTTTGAGAGGTCAAATTGTTTACAGTTTTAAAATGACTCGGCTACTTATTTTTCCTATGTTCAAATAGGAAAAGAAATATTGTAGAAAATAGAAAAGTGATCGTTAAAGATAAATAAATGAAGAAGAGCCAGTTACTTTATTCTTAGTGTATGACATGAATATAGTGATTTATACTGTTTATGTAACAGTATCATTTGTTATTTGCTTATTGTAAAGCAACTCTTGATAGATTCTAGATATTTAGATTCTGCTAAATATTTCTGAAATTACAGTCTGGTAATATCCACTGAGTTTGAGCAAGACAAACAAAATCACAAAAGCCGCACAAAAGCGAACTTTATTCTGTAAGGAATGTGTAAATGACACTAGGTGTCCTGAAATATACATTTGATTCTTTCCAAAGGTTTATTACATGGCCTAGTACTCCTGAGTTTAAAATTTCCTCCGTTTCTCCAAAAAATCTGGTCACTTACTAGCATGATAGATGGTTATTGGTCACGAATTGCTCATGCGACACTGTCAGATGCTTGACAAATGTTAAAAATAGATTAAGACAGATCAGTGTTAAGAGTTGTGCTGTGATTGCTTATTTTAATTAGTCTATATTAAGCTCTTCGTTAGAGATACGCAGAACGGTCACTTACTCTTCTTAGGTTTAGCCAATGGATTATACATGTAGCTGTGGCGTTTCCTTTATACTGTGTTGCTGTTTACAATAGGTAGTGCACTAGTAGTGCACTGGTGTAAGAAATTTTCAAATCACCTCCTATGTGAGAAGTTTAAGAAGCACGGCATGTTTGCCAAGGTCACATTTTCCAGATATCTGCTTTTTGCACAGCCCAAACTTCACTGCTGTTTTTCTTATCCAAACCTTGTTAATGCAACAGATATACAATAATTGGATTAGATAATACAGTGTTTTGCTAGTTTGGTTTCTGACATTATAGGCATTTTGACAACTTTGCTGCTCTAAATGTTTGATTTGATCACAGTGTCTTGAAGTATTTGTAAAAGAATAAAATGATTATAGTTATTATTTATATTCTAGCATTAGAGATTCTGGTCAGAACTGAGTCAGAATTTCATTACTGCGAGATACAGAAAGCGCAGTCATTGTGGATCATTTTGTGCATGGGTTCTCACTACTCTTACCCCATCAAATATTAGACTGCAGTAAGCAAAGTGCTGTATAAATATTTAACCATGCTAATGTGAGTAGAGTTAGCAGAGTTATAACTGAATTTTAGAATTTCAGGTTTTGTTGACTCAGAGTTTTTAACTTTTTAAAAGTAATAACACTGAAGACTGAATGCATGATCACAACCTTTTTGGAAAGGAACACAACTTTTTCTGGAAGTGTTTCTACTGCTGTCTGGAACAATCACTTTGGAAAGCTTGTGTAGACAAGGAGTAGAGGAAAGCGGATCAGAAATTTCAGGTGGAATTTGATTCAATCAGTACTGATGAATGCACTGAAAAATTGCCTCACAGAAACAGGCAAACATTGATGAAACTTTTAAAAGAAAAGTTTATTAAAAGATTTGACTTATGTTAAAGGAAAAATTTTTAAAGAGCACGTGAAAATTAGCATTTAAGTAGGGTAAACCATGTATGGCAACCTTTTTGGAAAAGAAAGTTATATCTTTCTAATCATAAATACAAATACCTTCTATGAATTTCCATTCAGGGAATATAATAACTCATTTAAAAGATTTAAATAGGAATTTGTGTCTGTGTTTATAGCAGCTATTTTGTTGAACAGGGAAAGTCTGTTTTGTTTCATTTTGTTTTGTAAGCAGAAATGTGCTAAATTTGGAGAACTTACTACAAAGTGAAAAATCTCTGAGTTGGCCTGGAAGAGAGAGAAAAAATGCATGTATTCCCAAACATAAAATCCTGTTAGGCTGGGAACAGAGCGTGTATGGAATTTTGGGTAGTACAGGAATGTTGTAGTTGTGCAAACTGTATGCAGGCTCTGTGCAAGATTGTTGAGACGTATTTGAGAAATATTTCTGAGGAGAAGGTGAAGTGAATTAGCATTAACCTTGGAACATGGCTGCATTTAAGCAGCAGACTTGGATTTCACAGATGACTGGGTGGCAGGTTGTGTACCGTACGCACGGTGCCATAGTAGTGGAAAGGGCCTGTAAGGTTATTTGAGTTATTTGCATACGAGGTCTTTGTGTCTCTGCAAACCGAGAGTCACAGTGATAAAATTGCAAGCAATCCAATAATCAGGGTCATAAAAACTCAAGCTTTGTTAGCAGGGATATCTAATTTTACTCTGCTTTTGCTACTGCAAGTTAATTGCTATTGCAAGCTACTGCAGTAACCATTCAAGTTACTCTTGTGGTTCTTAACCCTGGAAGTAATTGTTCAAGACCAGGGTGGACGAGGCCCTGGCAGCCTGATTTAGGGGGTGGCAGATCTGAGTGCTGGGAAGATGTGCCTAGTCCCACTGTATGGTACTGCCCATTCTAGGTTTTTCTTGGGATTATGTTTTTAATGGAGGTTCCTTACCACTTTTATTCTTGTTTCTGTTCTGCTTTTGCTGCTGTCTCACACTTTAATCAATATAATATTTCTAAAATCCTGCTGCCCACACCAACTAGATTTCTGATTGGACCTGCATAGTACACAACTGTTTCTATTCATCAGAAAGGAAGGTTTCGTGGCTGTTAGTGTTTTGGTTTGGAGTTTTGTCATGTTCATCTTACCTGAGGTCTGGTTATGTCAGCCACCTTTCTTTCTGGCTAAGCTACCCGTCAGCGTCTCTAAAAGGGGATGTATGCGTCAGTTTGTAGTGCGCCCCAGCAGGAGGAGAAGGAGCTGTTGATACATCTAAAGTTCATCTGGATAGTCTAGGGGATTGTATTTGGTTTTTCAAATGAGCAAGTCCAATTCCCAAATTTTAGCCTATAGAGTAGAGCTAATACTAGGAAACTGCTGGCATTTGGAGAATTTGTTGTTTCAGACCAAGTATCTCAGGATGAATGGTGAAGCAGATAAAAAATGTTCCACTGACTTTCTAAACATGGCCTGTCAGATACGGAAGTGTTAACAGAGCAGGCAAGCAGACTGTGCTAGCCATGTACCTATATCTTCCTCATATACACATATGTACATAGGAGAAAGATTATGCTTCCTGTTTATTCAAGTTTCTCTCCAAGCTCATTTGAAGTGGTGTAGTTCTGTTTTCCTATCACAGTGATGACATTTAGCACAGCTATCTCTTTCTAGCTGTAAGCTCCTACCAAAATAGCCAAACAAAACCAAAAATCAACAGTGAGAACAAAGTGAAGAGCTTAATTCTGATGTTGGAGAAGCTCCCTCTGCTTCATGGAGACAGATTCTAGTTCATAACTAGTTCCCATATGTCCTGTCACTCCTGGTTTTAAAGCATACTTCTTTTATCAGGTCTATCTGATTTAAATTAGTCTTTGTTACATAAAGAGAAATAAGAACATCCAACAATCTGTGGGGGCTAATGTGCTCCAATCTCCATGCTCTGCAGGAGGTTTTGAACCAGAACCCACAATGGAACTAACTTCACCAGGAAGATCCTTTATCTGTGGTCAGTTTGGCATGCTTTTATCATTATACCCCAGTTTCTGTAAAACATGCAAATCTGAATGGCTTCTTTGAAGCCAGGAGAATTTCATGCAGGGCAGAGGTTAAGTATCTGCTTTGGGACCTTGGCCTAAAACCAAGTTTCTCAGAAGAGTGACTGTAGAATGACCTGCTGCCTGCCTGCCTTTTTTTGTTTTTCATTTGATAGTAAACTGCTGATGTATATACTGGCAATTTGCATCTACTCTACTAGTTATTAGGAAAATAACTGTAATTCAAATACAATTAAGTACATATACAAAAAAGGCTGCAAACCTTTGGGTCAACCCTTTGAACCAAGTGGTGTGATTACCATCAAGATGAAACCGATTTACTCAGTTTTGCAGGTTGAACTTTTCTCCCAGAGACAGACTGTGTGATAAGTCATATTTTCATTTGAGAGAGAATATAAATGTAGTTAGCTAAATGTAATATAATTACACTTGGATATACCCAAATAAATATAATTATAGAAATAACGCTCAGTTATGGTTCAGCTCTGCAATGGCATTGTGCGCTGCCTAAGTACATCTTTATTATATACAATATAAAAGAACTTTGTCCATGACATTTTATGTAATGTTCATGTGTTACTTAATTCTGCATGCAAATTCATTTCATCAAATTTTAGTAGAAACTGTATGAAATGATTTTTTTTTTCGTACATTGTGACAGTCACCATTTTTTGTCTGTTATTTGTGTCCTCAGGAGAAAGATCTTTATAGAGTTTTAGGTGGTAAGCTGAGAATCATTGAAGAGTTTTGTTTTGGAACTCTGATACCAACTTCTGATACACGCAGGGAGAAATCACATTGTGCCTTGATTCCTTTTCCGTAAAACTGAAAATCCCAAACTTCTCTCTTCAATTTGTATGTGGTTCTCTCCTACTTTTGCAGGAGTGATCCAAGTGTGACCGCATTGTTTTGCACCAGGAGGTGCTGGTTCATTACGATTTCTGAAAGAAACACATGTAGACTGTGTGAAGCATCGCTTAGAACGCCACTTGCAGGGGTGTCTGTAGAAAGAGAGCAGTAGAGAGAATCTCACGTCCCTTCAGAAGCTGGGTTCCCTGCACTGCATGGCAGGGCGTGGGCCTCCAGTCAGGGCGCAGTGTGCCACACAGTCCCCATCCTGGAACGGTTACGCTACGTGGGGCGTTCGTGCTTCTGTGGTGTGTGCCTAAAGCACAGCAGCTCCATTCATGGCTGAGATGGCCACACAGAACTAAAGAAAAAAGGGTAGTGACAGAGTGAACGAGAAGTGGGAAGCTGGGAATTTCAGAGGTTTGTTGAGAAGCTGTGCAGAAGTCCTCCCTTGAAAGCTGCACAGGAAGTCTGTAAGAGCACAAATCTGCGCTGAACTGCACTGCCTGCATTGCTGGACGGATTCTGATGTGTGAGAAAGAGAGCACTTCGCCTGTCAGCAAGCAGTGTGCAAGCACCACAGCAGGACTTCAGAAATTCACGAGCTCTGGCTTGAAAAGCATGTCGTTTACAGAAACAGAAATAGATAAGCCTCTTTCGATTCATCTTTTGATTTTAGTGCATTTATGGCTCATGTTTTCAAGGTTTGTCCTTTATAGTGGTGGACAGTGGGTTAGTGAGTCATTTTTCTGGAAAATGAAAACTATGGTATTCATATTTTTGGCCAATGCACGGAACCTTCAAAAATATGTTTGTGATTTTTGATTCAGAGAATTAAGGGGGGAAGACTAATGGTTTAGTCGTGTAAATTTAGACGTGATCTAAGGAAGTTACAAGCACAGATTATTTATGGAACTATCCATTTCTCTTGAGTTTTCAGGTGTCACAGACCTGGTGTCAGCTTGGTATAGGGAAGCCAAAATACTGGCATCAGGATCTCTCTTAACGTGAGACACAGGAGGGTTATCAGTTGTGTTCCTGCATGTGCTGAGCTCAGATAACGTCTGTGTGGGCCGGTGCAGGTTCTTCTCTGCCACCCCGTTGCACTGGTGTGGGCGTAAAGCCAGGCACGGGCAGAACACGCGCGGCAGGGGGGGGCATTGGTGCTCTCACGTGGAGGTTTTCAGCGTGCCCAGGCAGCGCTCCGGTTGTCAAAGCATGCTTACACCTATTACATCTACAAGATTTAGGCCTGGGTGAGGTGCTCCTTGTGCCAGGCAGCATGTGAATGCACAGCGTGGTCCCCAACCCAAAAAGCTGGCACCTTGATGATAAGGGAAGAGACAATAGGTGGGTGTGGGCGGATGGGTCTGCCCAACGAGGGCAGCAGCAAGTGCGTCTGAACGATAGGAGGGTTGAGTTTGGGGGTGGGCTGAGCAGGGCTGTGCAGGGAACAGAGATTACGGGATGAACAGGTAGAAAATAAGCAGAAAAAACTTCAGAGAGGTCTTAAAGGGATTTTTTTTTTTCCCATTGGCTTTGGAGGAAATGAACAGGAAGGCAGAAAGTCCCTCCTAAAACAAAAGCTTTCTGTAGGAATACCTTCCGCGAGTGTAAAACTGCTTGCAGAGGAAGATTACCATTTTTGTAATAACTAAATAAAGTAGAAAAATATGATGCAAGAGAGGAAATTAGCTGCCATTTAGAGAGGAAATTAACTGCCATTTTTTAAGTTTAACCAGATTTATATATTTTTGTCAGTTAAAAAAACATGCCAATGTTAGGATTAAGACCACAGTTTCTTATAAAATCAATAGAAGCAACTTTGGGTCCGAAATAACCTCCAAAAATGGCTGTATTTAAAAAATTAAAGATAATTTCATCTTTTTCATCATTCCTTTCATCTTAAAATGTAATTTTCCAAAAATATTTTAGTTGCATTGTTAGAGCTTTCCACCAGTCTACATCTGCCCTAACTCACACCTGGGCACAGTTCTTGAGCTGCCGTGCTCATGCCGCTGCTTCCTCTTCCCTTGCCCTCGGTTCCTGGGGCACTAAGCTCAGGCAGCGTTGTGACCCTGGAGAAGAGGAGCCCACCAAACACGTCTTTCCTAGGTCCCAGCTGTTGGAGCTGTCAGGGAGAGGCAGCTTCTCTGTGCTGGCTTCGCCCCTTTGTTGTCTGTGCCCTTTTTATGGGAGATTGCGAGTGGCCGTAGGGCGCTACGTAAGGCACGATATGCGTGAAGTGCAGACAGGCCTGTGATGGATGGAGGGAGGGGAAGGGGAAGGGGAAAGCCAACATGTTGAGGGATAGCCACTGATCTACAGCAGGTGGAAAATATGTTCGCAGCTCGTTGGAGGACCAACACAGGACCCTTCTTTCCATTTCCTGCTCAGACCTGGTGGTGTTGGTTTCTCCTCCTGTGATGAGCAAACACCTGAGTCAGCAAGTAGCATCACTGGTGTCCAGAGCAAGACTTGAGACAAGCAGCCAGAACACCTTACACCTTTAGACATTCTCTCATCTTCAGCTGAACATTCAAAGCCCGGTTTGTTAGTATTTGAGCTCATTTTTGGGTTATTTGCCAATAGCCGATGGTAAATTGTCATGATCTCCAGTTCATCTTTGCTCGGTGAATTTCTTTATATATTTTCTGTTGTATTTTATAAGTTTTCCTGAGGAGCCAGGAGGGTAATGTAGTACCAATCTTTTCCCTGTTTCTATCTAAATTCAGTAATTGACATTATGGTTATATCTCATATCTTCTATTTTCTCTCCAAAATTTAAAAAAATAATCATGTTTCCATCTTAGGTGGAAAAACATAATTTATGGCGATTTTCCTCATGCAACATTATTTTGCTCTAATTTCCATTGCTGGATCTGACTAAACGCACAGCAATCTAATCTAATTTTCACATCAAGAAATCTGACAGCTCTTTTCCCCTTGATGTCAAAATGCAGCTGAACTAAGAAAATGATAACTGTGTAGTACAACTGCTTTGGTAAAGAGTATTCATGAGTTGGTCTGCATGAAAAATTATTGCCAAGGCTCTTTTCAGCTGGGAAAATTACCACACTTTTAAAATAACTTATACCCTCCAAAAAAAGAGGAAAGAGGCATCTGGTCTTCTGAAAAGCAAAGATGAAAGCAGATTTGAAAGAAAGCAACAGGGAACATTAGGCAAATGCATATTTAAGAGGCGATGCGTGAATGCTGGGGGTTAATTCCATGGCACTGTAATCAAATGGATGAGGGAAAAATTAATCTCTGCTGCTCCATTTTTTCCTGTTAAATATTTATATTTCTTAGAGCTGAAATGGAAAGCAAAACGTGATCATCGATCTGAAAGGCTGAAGATAATGGGATCTGATGCCTTTTTTCTCCAGGCTCTTGTTGCACATGCGGTCCAGATTGATGTTCAAAGCCCTGCATGAAGCACAAGTGTAGAGTATTGGCCCAGGGCCCAGTCAACAGGTGTCCACATTATCTAAAACCAGCACAATATGCATGATTTGTCCTCTTCTTGTCCTCTGTGGCAGGGAAGCCCTTGTTACTATGGATTTTGAACTAGACTTCTTCTCAGGCTCCGAAGGTGGCAGTGTGAGGAAGCCTGCACTCCGGCTTCCTGCCCCCTTCCTCCTGCGTGCGGCAGCGCACTTTTCCCCTGCCAGCTCTCAAGCTCAGAGCATTGCTGGCCAAGGCACTGTGACCAGGCTGACCTGCACGGCTTTCAGGTGGTTTTGTCACCGTCTGTGCCTTCTGGCAACTCCCTGGCTACACTTCCGAGCTGACAATACACCTGTGTGGCACATCAGGCTTGCTCTTCAGGCCATTCTCTCCTGTTGGTCTTTGCTTCCTTGCATACTGGACCTTTGCCAGTTTATTCCAAGGCTAAATTGCCAAACATGTTCCTTTTCTGCTACCTCCTTCCGCTCCTCCTTCTCCAGCCAGTATTCCCAGTATTCAGGCTGTACCAGGAGGCACGTACACGTGTGTGTATGGCACGCACATGTAGTGCACTGGCAGAGGGTGGTGCTCTGCTCCTCTCACCTGCCATTGTTCCTCCGCACTCCTTTGTGTGTGCGGAGACCAACTGTTCATCACACAACCTAATGTTGCCCCTTCCGCTATCTTTCCCTTCAACCTTTTTCTTGTCCAACCTTTCCCCTCCCAGGTAAGCCTGTGAAAAAGGTGTCCGTGACAGGGAATGCATGAAGGAAATGAAAATATACCCAGCTGCTTTGTGCTGTTTGCATGAGGGGCAGATTCCAAGCAAGCCTTGCAAGCACCTCTCTGTTTGGCCATCGAGCTCTAATCTAGCTCCCCACATGTTTTCTTACTGACTGTGATCAGTGTCAGCAGCGAGCAGTGACACAAAGCTGGGTGCTGACAGGTCCAGTGGCTGCTCTGCCTGTGGCCCTGCAGGGAGCAGATGGCGCCTCAGAGCGCTTGAAAGGGCATCAGGAAGGGCCACAGCCAGCGCAGGAGGTCTCGCAGCCAGGACAGAGAGCTTACCGAGAAGGGTCCCCATGGGAGAAGCAGAGGAGGAAAGAGAGGATGAACATCATCAGATTAGCAGGCTGGCAAGAAAGGTTTTCCTGCTGTTCTTCGCGTCACACCAGTTCTATGAATTATTTTTCAATGTTTAATTTGGCATCCTTTGTGAGATTGAGTACTTTTCTGTGATGAGGGAATCCCTGGGCTGTGGAAAAGATCATGGGTTAGTAGGGATACTCTAGTGAAGAATCAGCCAGAGTGATTTTTTTTTTTAATGTCCCTGTGATGCCAATGTGACTAGAATGCTTGGTAGCTGTAGAAGTCATGTACATGTAACTATTTGCATTGGTCTGTATATTTCTGTTAGCAGTTAGAAATGCCTAAGTGACGTGCACTAAAGCATGTTTTGTGCTGCTGCTGGGTGTATGTGCAGGCATGCTTAGGAATTTGTCTTCCTAACACAAATCACTTTGGACAGCTACAGTGTGTTCCCCCGAAGTGGTTCTGCATAGATAACTGGATTATAGTTCCTGCTGTTAATGTTTGATCTTGATTTTTAGATCATTATGTTTCCTTTTTTGGAAATGCTTGAAACTGTGTGGTGGTTTACCATCTGTTAGAAAATATGTATACCCATTTTCAAAATCATGTTAAACTTCAGATTTATTTTATTTGCAGGTGCACACAGCAAGATGCTGCACTTCACTGGACAATATCTGGAAACTGGCAGCTAGAATGACCTGCTACTCAACCCTTGTTGAGAGGGAATCTCACACAAAAATTGAAACTTCCCCAGAATTGGTTGCTGACCTAAATGACAGTGGGAAGCTTCAGAGTAAAATGAGGAACATTTTTTACAATACAAGCGTTACTCTTAAGAGGGTGACCCCATGTTAATTTCAACAAATTCCAACTCACCAAGAGTCAGTGTTTTATTGCATGAGAAGCCCAAAAGTATCATTCCCATGTGAGAAATCCCGCAGACGCTTGCCTAACATGGAAGACAACATGGATGCAAAAAATGTATTTGAAGCACAGGAAAATATATGCTGCCTTAGGGATGCATCAGAGAATGGTGATGACCTAATTAATTTTAACAGTATGGTCTGCGTCGCTTCTGGAGAAGCAGAGAAATACTGCATCGGTCAGGTGCATTCCCACCCTACAGATCTAATCACTGATCACACAGACATTTGTTGCCTTAAAGTGGAAGACTCGGTTTCTTGTCCACCTCCAGCTGAAGTCCAGACACACGGAAAGACTGGGTTCAGTAGACCTCTAACCATGAATGCCCTGTTGAGTGAGCAGGCAGATACTCCGGTAGTAAATCAGAATTATTTTACAAAACATGATTCTGAAAATTCTGGAGGCATTTTGGAGGCTTGTGCAAGTGTAAGTGATGACTTTTCCGATGATGTCCTAGAGTATTTTGAATGTTCAGATGTGCTGACAGCACATGAAAATGAAATCTGGGAAAAGAAATTACAGTTTTTATTAGAAAGTGGTGATGAAGATGATTTAAAACTGAGTAAGGATTGTGATGGGTGTGCTTACTTCCTCAGTGAGATGCCGTGTCTGTTCCGAGTGTCAGATAACACTACGCCTATGGATACTACCATTGGCTTCTGTGGTCATCACTCAAAATTCAAAGGAGTAAATGTAAGGAGAGACCCCTCTACATACAGCCAGTCAACTTTGCAGGCAGAGATGACTCTAGCTGTTGGACAACACCGAGATAAAACTACCAGTGTGAAAGACGAAGAGAAGGGTAAAGTGCCTGTTGCATCTGCTGTCATTGAAAATGAGCGTCTCCGAACTGAAGAAGAAAATAATGGAGTTGGCCAGACAGATTTCTCAACCAGCAAACCTCAGAACGTGGATAATGTACATGCAAAGGCAGACTCCTCTGCTGGTGGCATAGGTACTGCTTTGACAAATCAGGCTTCAGAGACAATGACAGAAAGCAAGGTGGACGAGAACTTGCTAGGTGAAAGCTCATTGCTGCTAGAGGAGGGGAGAAGAAATTCATCAGAGGAAAATGCAAGGCATGCTGTCTCTACCTTAACAGAAACTCTAACAAGAAACCTTTTAAAGTTGCTAAACCCTATAGAGCTCTGCAGATATGTTGGTAATATAGGGCAATCTTTTCAGGCTGCTGCAGAGGTGAGGGAATCCAGTGCTTTGTTTCCCAGTCAGGAAGGAGTCTTTTCAGCACAAATGTGTGAGGAGACAGAAAGCTTGCAAATGCAGGCTGGTTTGTGTCCTACAGAAGAGGCGGATAAAGACTGTCATTGGGAACAGAAAAAGACTCGGGGCCCGTCTGAGCAAAATCAGGTGCCAGATGACAACGTCTCACCCAGGGTAAGTAAAGTGCTTATCATTTAACAGAAAGAGTGGTTTGACTGATTTTGTTCCTGTTTGTCAGAAAATAATGCAAATTTAAATTACTTTGAAAGACACTATTCATGCACTTCTGAATGACAGCTACGTCTGGGAAGGAAATCTGGTTTTGAAAAAGGCCCAAATAAACCATAAGCTGTTCTAATTATAGAGTGAGACTGATAATAGTAAGAGGCCCTAATGGGACTCTGGACAGCTGGATAGAGAAATCTGATATTTAGGCTACTGCGTAGGTCTTATCAAAGCAATGTTTCTTTCAACTCAGAAGTTTTCTCACATCCCTGTTGTGAGCAGAGAACATTTTGATTTACTTTCTTTTCAGTTTACACTCAAAGAACAAAATTGTGTCCAGTTACGGAGCTGGAAATTTAAAACAAGTAAACAGAGCTTTGCTCTGAATTCTATCAAGGGGGGAGAATTTAATCCAGAGAATTAATGTTACAGAAGCGTATGGACCTTTTTTTTTTTTAAAGTAAATCAATGAAAGATTTAGGTATTCCGTGGAAATGTAAAGAGCAGTTACAAATCAAAAACCCAAGCTGATACTCTCCAAGTACTTAAATATTTTATGCTGTTGGGCAGGAAATTGACCAGGGAAATCAGTACAGATGTGCTGACTGATACGATGCCCCACCAGTTTTCATAACCAGGAGAATTGGATCATACTTTTTATTTCACATAGTAAAGTCTGAAGATATATATTTATGAGTATTAAATCATGAATAATCTTATTATCACCCACTTCGCTGATTTTAAAGTGCATAGCCAAGTGCACAGAAAAACAGTTATGACAAATAAGCACAAGCTTTTTTTCACATGCTCTACTTCATCTGTATTCTTTAAGCAAATATCTCTCCCAGTTCTGAATCACAGATTGACTTTAATCTGACCGCTGGGGTGTCTTAAGCAATGAAAAATCACTGATTTCTTCTGCCTGAAAAGCATCCATAAGTTTCTCTGTTTTATATGGTACATAAAATTCCAATCACATTTTAGCAGCACTTAATGTTCTTATGATGGAGAATAGCCCCTTATTGGAATTAACCTACTGAGATTTTCTTGACAGTGTGTGTTGCCATGGTTTGCATGAGGCATTTTTTTCATTTTTTTCAACTTGTGGTATAACCATTTAAATCCCAGAACCCTACTAGCACAGAGCAGCTGTTATGTTACTGTAAGTGCTGTGGCTAGGTTTCAGATTGGCGAGTTCAGATTAGACTCCTGCTACCTGCAGCCAAGAGGTATTAGTTCTTTGAGCATCCATGATCAAAACTCTGTATTAGTTAAAAATTAAGTAGGAAAGAAATATCAGCGTACAGAAAAGGGCTAGAGATGAGCAGAAGCCAAACCCTGTGTTTTAGACAGTCCTTGGGTACAGGATAACTCTGTCAAGTGGTTAGCATACTCTTGTTCTGAGTATTACATTTATACCATGTGCCACAGATCCAACAGGCGAGTCTGGCAGGCTAGACTTGTAATTTGTACAAGTTTAAATACAGAACTATGATTTCTTCTTTCTGTCAGGGTAGGGTGATAGCTACAAACCAGAAACCTCAGATGTTGACAAATACTTTAAAAAACAAACAAACAACAACAACAAAAAAAAAAAAACAAAAAACCCTTTCATTTCAATTTAGGTCTACAGTTCAGGCCTGTGTCAAGCAGCAGTCGCATATTTTAATTCTATCACTTTTTTTCTTCTTCTTTTTTTTTTTTTTTTTTTTTTTTTTTTTTTTTTTTTTTTTAGAATCAAGGTGCCAGTCTTAAAATCTCTATCCAGAATTGTGATAGAGAATGTATGGAGCCTGAAATAGCAAAGGAAGGCATCCTCATAACTTGCCAGAATGCAGAAAACATCCATTCAGCTTCAGAATGTACTGAAAAGCCACTACAAGCAAAAAATGGAAGTTTACAAACCTATTCTCAACACCATGCTCCTTGTGATAAGAGAGAAAGTTGTCACCAGCAAGTCTTCTGGGAACAAGGGAAGGATATTAGTAGTAATAGCAACAAATCAAAGAAAGACATTTCACCTTTTCCCTTATGGGACGCAGACTCTGTTCCTGATAAACAAGAAAGTTTATGTGCTGTTCTCTCTTCTGCAAAGCTGTGTGATGAGCCAAAGGAGGGAGGGCAAAGGTATGGTTTTGATTCGCATGACGGCAATGACAGAGATACTCTCTGCAGTGTATCATGTGATGAGTCTCTGTTTGAAGCTAATCCCAAGTCAGTTCTGGAATCTGGAGAACCTGGGTGCAAAGGAGATGCCGATTTATCTGCAGTGCATGACAAGCTCTGGAAACTTCTTCAAGAAGATGACTCAGACTATCAAATCCCATTTGAAAACTGGGGAATCACAAGTTTGGAGGTAAGGCTGACAGATACCAAAGTCACAGAACCGAACTCTGTGCAAGAGACCTGTTCTGATCATCCTTTGCCCTCAAATTTCATAGAACAGCAGGAACCTATTACAGAGCCACCTACTAGACAAAGAAGAGAGAAAGAAGACTGCACTGTCTCTAACGTCCTACTGAAAACAGATGAAGCATGTAACAGTGCATCCATAGAAAACTTTTCTCTTACACGAGTGGTAGAAGCAGATGGTTTATGTATCAGTTCTAGCACTGAATATAAAACAGAAACACCATCCACTTGTATTTCAGAAAATAGTATCTTAAATACAGAGGAGTGCTTTGAGCAGAAGCCAAATCAAACATTAATTGTCAATAATGGAGCCGTTCAAACGACTGTTTCTCGGGAAGGAAAGCTTACCATTCATAACACTTTCCAAACATGTGATACAGATTCTCAAAGATTAAAAAATGCTCAGAGTAGTAACTTAGCATGTGATAAACAAAACCCAGCTTACATGTCAGATAAGTCATGTTGGACAACTGGACAATTACCTCATACTGAGCGGAACATATCCTTGATAAATGAGAATATGACTGAGACCACAGATAAAGATGCTGGTAAAGACTGTCATTTTAAAGACTGTTACCTAGAAAGAAAAAAACTGGCATATTTCCCTGAGGAGAAAGTTATTTTCCCCAGTAATTCCTCTGTTGAAAATACCCATCAGTTTACACATGAAAAACACTCTTCTGTTAACACCATACATAGAAGTTATGAAAATAATTTACAAGAAAAAAGAAATCACTCAGAGTTGAATGCACAAAATGGCACTAATTGTAGCAGGTATCATCCTTCAAAAAATTATGACTCTCAAGATTTTCAAGTTGTTTCTAATACACAGAAATGTAGTTACACAATGAAATTGCCTAATTTCATTAAGACTCCTGAAACCATAACATGTAAGAATCTACCCCAAAATGTGCACCAAATGACAGAATTAGAAAAACAAGAAGTGATGTTCACTGCCTCTCCTGAGAGTCCCATTTTAACAGATTTCTTTGTAAAAGTGCCCAAATATGAACCAAGTAAACCAGGAAAAGAACAGAGAGCCATTTTCATAGGTGATGAACAAAGGGCTGAAACATCCTGTGACTCTGGAGTTAGGCATGTTTCCGAGAGTCAGCCTGCAGTTTCCCCTCATAACATGTCTGAACAACATCTATTTTTTGCTGACAACACCTTTAAGTTTGACGAAGAGTTAAAAACAGATTCTTTGAAAAGTCCCACGTATGCCTCTGGGAATGTAACGTCAGTGTCAGTTAGTACCCTGCTGCCTAGAAAGGTTCAGAATGAGTACTGCACAGTAGCAAAGGAAGATTGTAGAGACATCGGTAATCAGATGGATCTCCAGCAACAGGGTGTAAGAGAAACATCACCATTCATACCTGTAAGGCAGTCAGAGGGCTCTCTTAACAGCGTAGCAGCAATGGGGTGTTCTGGCACAGGAAGTCGCGTACAAACAGAATGCACACAAACCGCTGTCAAAGGAGATGAAAATTTGACTAAGTTGGAAGCTTTCTGCGAAGCATTGCAGGATCACATGCATAGGGTACCAGAAGAAAATAAGGAGGAAGCAATCTTGCGTGGAAATAAAGAAGAGATTCAAAGAACTACTGAATACAACCTGGATGCTGCTAAAATGAAGTCTCCTTTGCACGCTTTAATTAGCTCCAAGGCTCAGAGGCGGATTAGGAATAGTATCACTAAGCAGTCCTCTCCTGACTTGATCACTTCCAGCAAGCCGGCTGAGGTTGTTTGTTCAATTAAGTCTACTGAGCATAATAAAGACAAAGAAGTCATGACTTCAGAGACTGCACTAAGTGCTTTAGTTAACTTGCCAGCAGTTGATTCAGGGGACAACCGCTTTCTTCAAAGGCAGCCACCCTACAGCAGGACTCAGCCACACTCCTTAGCATTGGCCACATATGATCCGTTCTCAGTCAGCGTGGAAAGGCCAGAAAATCAAGAAGGGTCAAAGTCCTGCCAGACATCACCAACTGTTGCTGAGCCCATCAAATGTAAACACACAGCAAAGAGTGAGAACTTAGCTACTGGAGCAAAGAAGAAGTTACCACCAGCAACACTGTCGAAGAAACCCCGACTGGAGGAGAGAGGAAATGTCAGCAAGGATCCTAGCTGTGTTAGAAGTGAGGCAAACGTGATTCATAAAGAAAATAGAAAAGAGCAAAGGACACTAATTTTGAAAAAGGATAGCAAAGGTAAGAGAAAACTGATTGTCATTTCTGTCCTTTCCCATCCTTCTGACTCCAGTAGGAAGTTCAAATTTGTTAAACCCACTGCAAGCCTCCCTCAGTTGAAATCTTAGCAGTCAAAAGTGTCCTGCCCTCACTGATGTTATTTACAGTTCTGTGAACTTAATAACTACTGCTATCCTCATGCCACAGAGCTGGTACCTCCCTAGCATCCTTTTCCCTGCTGACAAATATATTTATTATTTTTTATCCTTTTTGAAAAGCCTACTTTTCACTTGTCTCTTCAAGTCAGTTTCCAGGGCTGTGTAGCAGGATGGTAGCACCTAACTGCACACAACACAGTGGCGGCAAGCCCAGTCCTAGCATGTCATTTCGTTCCTGCAGGGCGGTGTTCCCAGTTACGCTCCCACACTGCAGCTCCCAAATGCAATTACTCTCTCTTGGTTACCAAATGGTTTTACTGCTAGCAAAGTATTATTGTTACTTGTAGGGTGCCACTGATAAACAGAATGTTTTGCAGTCCTGTCTGATGACTGATGGCTGGTTCTGTATCCCTTTTCACCACGATTGGTCAGAAATGACACTGATGAAATTAGCATTATTAAACTGACATAAGAAGCACATAATTCAGATGAGAATTGGGTTGCTTGTCAGAGTCTCCAGGAGATTGCTAACGGATAAAATGCAGACAGGAGTAGTAGCAGCATAACAGCTCGACAGATGAGGTGTTTGTGGTTTCCATGGATACTTTGCAAGGGCCAAGGTCTTGTGTTCGCCTTCTGACATTGTCTTTTATGTTCACATCATAAAATAATTTTAAAGATAAGAGCAAGACTGAATAGTGACTAATGGTAGGCTAAACAGCTCTGAAGCTCTTCAGAGATTCAAATTATAGTGAAGTCTGGTCAGAGTTCAGTTTTCCAATCACATAGAAAGAGAAAAAAAAACAACTTTATTCAAAAATGTGTCCTTTGCAAGCATGCTTGTCTACAAGAAATGACTGTGAAAGGGAATAATGGGAGACAAGCTATACTGAGCAAGAAAAAGGACTGGACACGGTGAGAATTTGCTGTAGGTGTCTGCTATACACCTGCAGGCCCATCAGCAATAACTGAGAGCAGAGCTAAAGTGGAAATTACCAGAGAACCAAATGTGTGGGAGAAGGAGAGACACATTTCTTCAAAGTAGAACAAGCAAACTGCAACTACCGAGAAAAAATAGACCTTTTCCATGTATCTGAGCCTATACTTGAAAAATGTTGTCCATATTCAGGCTGAATTTTGTTCTCCTGCTTCTGTTCTGCTGCATTCTAGACTGAAGGGAATGTGTGTTTGTATTTTAGAGTGTTTGCATGGGCCTCTTCCCGGCATTACGGGGAGGTTGCCGTGGCTAGCCCGGTATGCACTCAGAGTGTGCTCCTGTGTATTTTTTTACCTCCAGGAGAAAGGGCTTTGTGGCTGAGGCAGGAAAACTGGAGCCTTTAGTTCTATTTCCAGTACTGTCGCATACTCGGTGCTGTTTTAGCCCTGATTCAGCAGGATTCTTAGGCCTAAGGACTTAAGTGGCTGCAAGTCAAACATAGCAACGAATTCCAGGTGCCTGACCCTTTGGGTCGGATTTAGCATTCCTTAGGCGTTAGGTGGGGAAAGTTAGACTGCTGGCAGGGGACCAGCGAGGAGATGTGTCATGCCAGCTCACTCAGAAGAGACTGGAGCGAGCCAACAAACAGCTTTAGCAGAGAGCCAGGTTATCGGGACCTTCCTGGACTGGGCAGGGTGCTTTATTTCTGGAACCTGAATAATTCTGCAATTTTCTCTGCACAGCGGTCAGTGTTAAGTAAAAGAACCATGTCCTGGGTCTGGAAAAGTAGGGACTTGCTTTAGAAGCAGGAAATTGATTCTTTGAAGTAAAGGCCACTGCCGTTACCAAATGCCATGTCATTGCTAGAGCAAATATCTAACCAGAGTGTGGATTCCTCCCTCCAGCTGTGTTTTAAAAGAAATGAAGCCATCGCTGCATCTTGAAAAACGTCTGATCCTGGCCATGTGCATTAGGTGTGCTCCAAGAACACCTCGGAGCCTGAGCATCTTCAGGGACTTGGAGTCATTTCTCTTAAAGGCCGTGATTAGATAAAAAATGCAACACATACAAGGATTCAGTTAATATGAACTCTGATCATGTAACTGTATGGTATACTGTACCATTTTGGTGTCTCTTTTTTAGCATCAAAGCCAGCTGATTCTTCAGTCAGAGCGAATGTGTTCACAGTAAGAAACAATGTTATTCTGATGTATTTTCAGACTAGAAATTCCCTTTGGTCCTGTTCCATAAATTCAGAATGTCTTTGCATTGAAAACATTTCCATTGGCTGGGTGGGGCACTGAATCAGTCTTTTAAAACCTCCGTATTTTAAAACCTTGGTTTTATCAGTAATGTCAGATTCACGTGAACAATATCTGCAAAATGTTCTGGGATTCCTTTAAACTGCCAAAACACTGTAATTATCTTCTAATCCTAAACTGTGGCTCTTCTGTTTCAAGCTCCCAAGCTGCTGAAGAAAATCCAAGCAGAGTTGTTCCCTGACTGCTCTGGAAATGTTAAGCTGTGCTGCCAGTTTGGAAACATTCATGGGGACTCCACCATTACATGGACTAAAGACTCCAAGTTACTAGCTCGACTGCAGAGAAAGTGAGTAAATGTTTCTGATGGGCTGCTAATTTCTGAACAGCAGTTGAGAAAATACTAAATGTGCCAGTAATTCACTCTTTAATGTAACAACATCAGTATGATAGGTGCAAAAAAAAAGTTAAAATAGGGTAATTAAGAAGTATTTTTCACACAGAGCATTAATATTTGTTACAGTTTGCATTCCATCACCTGCAATTCCTCTCAGCCCATTCATAACCAGTCTCATCCAACTTCCAAGTACAGTAAAAGATCATCTGAAGTTTCAACCTCAACACCCAGGCCAAATGATATAAA